>NC_092510.1:41570802-41881128 GCF_047511675.1 Marmota flaviventris | reverse complement strand
TTTTTTTTTTAATTTTTTTTTATTGGTTGTTAAAAACATTATAAAGCTCTTGACATATCATATTTCATACATTAGATTCAAGTTGGTTATGAACTCCCAATTTTACCCCAAATACAGATTGCAGAATCACATCGGTTACACATCCACATTTTTACATAAGGTTTTAATTTCATCTTCCATCCTGAAGCTTAGTTTCGCTGGATACACAATTCTTGGTTGGAACCCATTTTCTTTCAGTGTTTGAAATATGTTATTCCAGGATCTTCTAGCTTTCAGAGTCTGTGTTGAAAGGTCAGCTGTTATCCTGATTGGCTTACCCCTAAATGTAATCTGCTTCCTTTCTCTTGTAGCTTTTAAAATTCTCTCCTTATTCTGTATGTTGGGCATCTTCATTATAATGTGTCTAGGTGTGGATCTCTTATGATTTTGCACATTCAGCATCCTGTAGACATCTAGGATTTGGGATTCTGTCTCATTCTTCAAGTCTGGGAAGTTTTCTCGTATTATTTCATTGAATAGACTTCTCATTCCTTTGGTTTGGAGCTCTGTACCTTCCTGTATCCCAATGACTCTTAAGTTTGGTCTCTTAATGTTATCCCATATTTCTTGGATGTTCTGCTCATGGTTTCTTAACAGTCTTGCTGAGCTGTCTATGTTCTTTTCAAGTTGAAATACTTTGTCTTCATTGTCTGATGTTCTATCTTCTAAGTGTTCTACTCTGCTGGTAGTATTCTCCATTGAGTTTTTAAGTTGGTTTATTGCTTCCTGCATTTCTAGGATTTCTGTTTGTTTGTTTTTTATAACCTCTATCTCCCTGTATAGTTGATCCTTTGCTTCCTGGATTTGTTTGCATAATTCATTGTCGAAGTGATCTTTCATTGTCTGATTTTGCTGTCTAATGTCTTCCTTGATACTCCAGATCATCTGAAGCATGTATATCCTGAATTCTTTATCTGACATTCCATCTGCTGCAGCTGTTACCTCTTCTAAAGTTGCGTTGACCTGAATTGCTTGTGGTCCTTTCTTTCCTTGTCTTTTCATACTGCTTGCGTATCTTTCCTGGAGGCGCAGGCGGCAGCTCTGCTCTCTCCTTATTCCAATTGGGGTGTCTTGACTACCACGCCGGCAGGTCACTGGGCCTGTTCTGGGCGCTGGTGGTGGCTCTGTTCTGCCCCTACTCCAATTGGGGTGACGAGTGTACCATGCCGGCAGGCCACCGGGCCTGATCCGCCAGTTGGTTGCAGGTTTGCCTACCCTGCAGGCGCGGGCGGCGGCTCTACTCTGCCCCTACTCCAAATGGGGTGACGTGTCTGTCGTACCGGCAGGCCACTGGGCCTGTCCCGCTGGTCGGTCACAGATCTGCCCACCTTTCGGGCACAGGTGGTGGCTCTGCTCTGCCCCTACTCCAATTGGGGTGTCGTGGCTACCCCGCCTGCAGGTCGCTGGGCCTGTTCCTGGCACGGGCGGTGACTCTGCTCTGCCCCTACTCCAATTAGGGTGGTGTGTGTACCACACCGGCAGGCTCCTGGGCCTGATCCGCCGGTCTGTCGCAGGTCTGCCTACCTTGCAGGCCCGGGCGGCGGATCTGCCCTGCCCCTCCTACCATGCCTGCGGACCCCTGGGCCTAATCTGCAGGTTGGTCACAGGTCTGCTCACCCTGCGGGCATGGGTGGCGGTTCCGCTCCGCCCCCACTTCAATTGGGTTCACGTGACCACCACACCGGCAGGGCCTGATCCGGGCGTGGGCGAAGGATCTGCTCTGCCCCTACTCCAGTTGGGGTGACGTGTGTACCACGCTGGCAGGCCACTGGGCCTGACCTGCCAGTCTGTCACAGGTCTGTTTACCTTGCAAGCGCGGGTGGCGGCTCTGCCCTGCCCCTCCTACCACGCCCGTGTCCCACTGGGTCGCGGGTCTGCCCACCTTGCGGGCACGGGTGGCGGCTCCGCTCCGCCCCCTCTCCAATTGGGGTCACGCGGTCACCACGCTGGCGAGCCCCTGGGCCTGCTCCGGGCGCTGGCGGCGGCCCGGCTCCTCCCCTGTGGCTCGACGACAAATCGAGGAGGCTCAGGTGTCTGTGCCTCACCCCCCCCTACCAGGAGACCAACTGTTTCTGTCGCCGCTGGTATTGATGAAGTTCTCTCCTCCGCCGCTTTCTGATGACATCAGATCTCTGCCATGTTGGTATCCTATGGGAATGGCAGCATTTCGTTCCCCTTGCCGGGCAACCAAAGCACCGGGTGAGTCCTGACCGGCCCTCAGCAGGACCCGGACCGAGAAGCAGTTTCCGCAGGCTCCTAGCCCTGGGCCAGGGCAGTTCCAGGAGCCGGAACTCGGCCGCTCTGTGCTCGGTGTATCTGTTTGTTTGTTTTTTGGTGGTGGTGGTGCTGGGGATATAACTCAGGGCCTTGTGCATGTGAGCTATATCCCCAGCCCACAATTTTAAATTCAAACTAAATAGTATAAACAATGAAAACTAAATATTTAAAATTTTTAAGGAAAGTTCACCTCTGTGAACAAATACCCTTCAACAAATGAACGGATAAAGAAAATGTGGTATATATACACAATGGAATATTACTCAGCCTTAAAGAAGAATGAAATTATGGAATTTGCAGGTAAATGGATGGAGCTGGAAAATATCATGCTAAGCTAAATAAGCCAATCCCAACAAACTAAAGGCTGAATGTTTTTTTCTGATATGCAGATGCTAATTCACAATAAGGGAGGCTGCTGGGGAAGAATAGAGGTACTTTGGATTAGACAGAGGGGAGTGAAGGAAAGGGTGGGACATGGGAGTAGGAATGATAGAAGAATGAATTCGGCATTATTACCCTATGTACATAGATAATTACATGACTGATGTAATTCTACATCATGTACAACCAGAAGAATGACAAGTTATACTCCAGTTATGTATGATGTGTCAAGATGCATTCTGTTGTTATGTATAAATAATCAGAATGATTTTTAAAAATGAAGAAAAAAACTCACAGAACAATTTAACATTATAGCTAAGATCAGGTAGGTTCTATGTATTGTATAACAAGGTTTTAAGTGGTAGCAAATATTTTGAAGAATGCTGTTATTTACTTTTTTGATCCACAAGCAGCATAGTTAAAAATGTTACTAGTGTTTTGCTTATCTGACAGTTTTCCTTATTACTGAGACTTATAGAGTGATCAGTAACTAGTTAGGTTGAATCATGAAATTGTTGATACTCAGAATGGTAACTTATTATTTGGTGACCTGAATGATTGCTCTCTGGTTGTGGCTTTGGCTTTTAGTTGTGGGATTAGGGGCACTGTATATTCCACCCAGTTGAAATATGAATAGAAGACATTATTATCTGTAACATGAATTAAGAAACTCATTTGTTTTTTAATGCTGATTCTGATATTGGGTTAATTGTACTCTCAAGCTCTACTTTATTTTTATTAGATCTTTATGGTTATACCTAGGAGTTGAGTTCATCCCAACAAACTCAGACATGCTTGGAAATCGATTTCAGTTCATGATTGCCCATTTTCCCTCCCCTCCTCCCCAAGTTTTTTTTTTAACCTTTATTTTATTTATTTATATGTGGTGTTGATGATTGAACCCAGGGCCTCACATGTGCTAGGTGAGCACTTTGCCACTGAGCCACAACCCCAGCCCCTCCCCAAGTTTTAATGAACTTTGAACTTTCTTTTTCAATATGATGAAGGGTTTTTTTTTTAAGCATCCTCTGCATCCATGAGAGCATCCCAAGTAAGCTAGTACTCATGGTTCTTTAGAAATTTCCTTAAAAATTAATAAAAAGGCCCAGCATTCTCTCCTCATTCTATATATACCTTCTTCTTTCTCTTCTTCCTTCCCCTCAAGGGATGTTTTCTGGCCTACTTCATTTTCCTGACTGGTCTAATCTCCATAATAAATACCATTTTGGCTCTCATTTATTGTGTACCTCTTACCTTTCTGGGGCTTTGTGCACATTACTTCATTTAATTCACACCAGAACCCTGAATAATTCCTCATAACAAAGATAGCACAAATAAGACTCGAAAAATTACATGGCTGATCCAAGGTTATATATCTGATTAAACGTAAAAACTCATTGAAACCAAGTCAGCCTGAATCTAAAACATCTTATTATAGAAGTGTGGGAGTACATCATCCCATGTGAGTACAGGAGATAAAAGAGAGATCAGAAAGTTTTCTTAAGCTTCCTTCCAGGTCTTAGTTTCAAGAGAACATGTAGGACAAAATGAAAAGATGTGAAAATATAAACAGAATTAGAAAAGCAGGAAATCCCTTTTTCATGATTATTTAATCTCGGTATTTTAAAGGGCATACACAGTGATTTTGGGATTCTTTGGAATTTAGTCTCTCTTCAGTTTGTCTTGACAGTAGAAAATGGAAAATTAAATTAGAAAAATTTAAGAAATTACTCTGTAGTTTCATCCAGAGGCATAATCCCTGCATGGGTTTTGTCAGATTTTATTTAGAGCTGACACCCTTTATTGTTTAGGAGAAATAATTTGTGAACCAAAAGAAACAATCCTTGAGACGGATGCTATGAGTACATATACAGAACTCATCATTCCACAAAATGCCTAATGACAGCTGCAAGTATGATGATAGCTGCTTTCATCTAGAAAGATTTGCCATTAATCCGATACTTTCATCAAGATTCTTAACACAACCTGAGAGATACAGAAAGAAAGAGTTTCCATTTACTGAGTATTAACAATGTTCCAAGCTCTTGTAGTGGGTACTTTGATTTATCTACATTGTCTCTTTGAAGACAGCAATATTGTGAAGCAGGTGTTTTATTCTCTCTGTTTTCCAATAAAGTAAAACTTAAGAGTTGAACTCAGTACATCCTGACTCTAAATTTTGGCTTCCTGTCATAACCTCTTGTCTCTGTTTTATTAAGTTCAATAAAGGGGTTTGATAGAGTAATAGACATTGAAGAATGTCTAGAGACCCCAAGAGGTCACCTTTAAGAGAGAGCATAGTGGGTTTCAGTCTCGGGTCATCTTTTGTTATTCTGTGGATTCTCCCAAGGCCATTTTATCTATGCCCAAGTCTCAACTGCCTTGTATAAATCAATGATTTTCAAATCTATGTCCAAATCCAGACTTCTCTACTAAATCCCTTTTCACATATCTACCTATCTTCTGAATATCTGACTTGGGTGATCCACAGGCATCTCTAAAGTAGCATGCTCCAAATCAAAGTATTTTCCTGCCACTCTGCCACTGCTTCCTGTTTCATGCTCCACTGAATGGCACCATCATATGCTTGATCGCCCAAATAAACACCCAGGCAGCTTCCTTGATCTTTTATTTCCCTTACTATTCTCCACCCACCCACCCCACCTCAATCTAATCAGTAGCCAAATCCTGTCAGCTCTGTCTTCCAAACATCTCTGGAATCTACATGCTTGTCTTTGCTAGGAGCTCAGCCAAGCTATTAGGAGTTAGAGTAGTTGATTAAAAATGAACAAATGAAAGTTAACAGTCAAATCTTGAATAACCTAACTGCAATAGTCTAAGGAAGAGGCTAAAAGCAGAGGAAGTGCAGACTCCTGCCCTTTATTTTCCCCCAGGAAAGTGCTGATAAAGAGAGTCCCAAACAAAGGACTGAAACCTGAAGCCAGAGATACAGAAGAGGCAGGAGGGCTAGAAGTGGAAAAATATATATTACTGACAAAGTGAGAAAAGTGTCTTCCAGGTCTGTTGATAAGCAAAATTTCTTCAAATGCAGGTGCCTAGGATAGGATTGCAGCTATGTGTAAGACAGAGCATGGCTGGTCAGGGAGGCCTGATTCCTTAACTGCAATTCCCTTCAGAGACTGCTTTGCATTGGCTGTGCACCATTTCTGGTGTGGAAAAGACAGCTTTTCTTCCATGAGGCCTGCCAAGTAAGGCCTTTGTCATTATCTGTGATCAGGCCTGAAAGATCACACATATGGTTTTGTCCAGGGGCTAGATTCCTCACTTCTCAACCCTAGTTTTACTACCTTAACCCTCTACAATTACAACATCCTCTTCACTAGTCTCCTTGAAACCAGTCTTGCCACCCTCCATCCTGTTTTCCATAAAGCAGCCAAAGAGCTCTTTATAAAACACAATATGACAAAAACAACTGTAGCAGTCATGGTCCCCAAAGGAAATAGAATTTTAACTCAGGTGGTTCAAATGAAAAGCTTTGATGATGGGGCCACTTATAGAGGGTATGGGTAGGATTTAAGAGACTAGAAATGAGAAGTCTTATCCATCTGTATGTTTGATGGGGTAAGCAATATTTATTCAGTGAAAGCTGGTGCCATAAAAGGACTAGCTGGCAGGAAACTGTGGTCAAGGAGGGATGTTTCCACTGTTAGAGATGTAGCACTGGAATGAGTGAGCACAGGACATGGGCACCTCATATATATGGGTTTATATAATATCTATAAACCCATCTAGGTAATGGTGTCTGGGTGACAGACCCTATAGGGATAATAGCTTTCCAGGGCAGGATCCGAGAAGGGAAGAGAATGGATCTGAATCAGTTGTTCAGTTACCAAACTGAACAACTCTTCTGCATATTATCAACCAATGTCTTCCCTTTGCATATAAGATAAAGTCCAGGCTCTTAAATATGTCTACTAGAGCCTTCCTAATCTGGGATTCCTCATGAGTTTTATCACAATCTTCATCCACTCTCATTCTATACTTCTTTAACATCCATGCCTTTGTTAAGAGCTACTGTGTCCCCCAGATAGTTTCTCCCATCAATCTTTCTTTAGTCTGGGTCATCTTATCACTTTTAAGATCTTAATTTTTTGTCTTATAGACCCTGACTGGGCTTAATGTTTTCTCCTGGGTTCCCATATCCAACTTCCAAATCAAAGTCTTAAGTAAACTGCCTGTGTCTCCCATTGTACTGAAAGCTGTGGGAAGCACAGATTGTATCTATTATAATCACTATTGTAATCCCAGAAACTGTCTGCTACTGTTAGGAACTTAAATTTTTATTCAATGAATGAACACTTATTATATTTCATATACTTGCCATTGATTCTCTTTTTCATTGATTTTCTTCTATTCCTACTTTGTGTAGAGATTTTATTAGGTAAGGCTGCTGAATTTCATCAGTGATTTTTCAGTATTGATATGGTCATGTACTTTTTCTTTTCTTTCATGGGTTGTTGTAATGAATGATATTAAATTATTGGTTTTAGACCACACCCTTAGATTCCTTAAACATACACCACTTGGAAGTAACAATATGTATGTGTAATGAAAAATTGATCACATTGTTGTAGAAACTGGCAAGTCAAAATCTGTCCAGAGGGCTGGCAGGGAGAACAGATATCCCAGCTCAAAGACAACCAGGCAGGAAATGCCATTGTCACAGATGAACCCCAGTGGCATACTGCTGGAAAATTCTTACTCTAGAAGAATCTGTTTTTGTTTTTTGGGTTTTGTTGTTGTTGTTCTATTTAATCCTTCAAGTAACTGGATGAGTTCTGTCCACATAATGGAGGGCAATCTATTTATTCTATGGATTAAAATGTTAATTTTATCCCAAAACAAAGAAGAGGTAGATATTGGTTAGACAAGACTACAACAATTGCAACAGAGATGAGAAGAGAGACAATTTATTTTCTGGCTTTGGACATCATGGTGCTGGAGCTTTTGCCATGAAAGAAGGTTGTGTGAAGATGAAGACAGGCTAATTAATTTGAAAAAAATCTGGCTCTTCTTTATTGATATACTTGCATCACTCTAGGGTGATCTCATACTTGGGCTTTGTATAAATTTTCCTTTTTTTTAAAGTCATTTTGATGTCTGAAACTCACAGCCAAAAGCATATTTATGAATATAGTAATTACATATTCTTTTGTCTAGAATCTTTTACATTTATTCTAAAATTTTATAATAAATTTTTCTGTATATTTAGTATTCCTATTCAAACTGGAACACTTCAATATATATATATATATATATATATATAAAAATTTTTTTAATGTCAGGGAAATTTTTATCTGATAGTTGGTTGTTATTACCTTGTCTCTATTTTTTTCACATTCTCAAATTTTAGTTAACCATGGGTTAAGTCTATCTAGTATCTTGTTTTTTTCTTCCTTAGAATATCCTTCCCTGTGTATTTTTTTGTTGTTGTTGTTCTGTGTAGTGATGCATTTCTTTTACTTCATCTTGCAGATAGTACCTTTACTACACTTCAAACCTCACATTTCTGGTTCTTGCCTAATATGTGCAAGGCTTTGAGTTCCATCCTCAGCACCACAAAACAAATAAACAAACAAACAAACGAGAGAAAGAGAGAGGGAGAGATGAAATTTAGTAGTAGTATCTGATGCAGGATTTCAATTTTTAACTTTGTAGCCTCCTATTCTTATTATCCATTATAAATTATATATTTATATATACATTATAAATTTTATTATTTTTCTTTAAAGGTAGATTGGACTTTAAGTAATCATTCCTTCTGTAGAAATAGACAAGAATAAGAATTCTAAGAGCCAATAACACCAGTTTGAGGCTTTGCGATAAAAGTTTGAACAAGCTAATAATTTAAGTAACTTTATCATTGGTCCAAGAAATATTTTGACATGGAAAGAATAACACATTCAAATTTATTTCTTAGCTTCTTTGGCAAAGGATTAATCAAAAGTCTCTTCTTTGGACAGACAAGGATTAAGAAAACTAATTCAATTCCCTGAACCCAATGTATCAGAAATGCAATGGTTTCTGTATGAATCTGAACACCAAGGTGCTATTTGGGGCACAGAGAATAGCCAAGCAAAATGAAATATGGTCCCTGAGTTCAAGGTCATACAATCAGATTCAAGGAGGAATCTTATGCCCTTGACCCAAGGAAGAAAGAATTTTGAGTGACCTCATCTCCCTCCTGATGCATTTTTAAGAGGAAGTAGTTCCAGGCCCCAGCGTATGAAGATTTAAAGTGCTCATGATATGATTTTATCTGGGAACTGGGTACAGTAATTTCTTTTGTTCTGGGATGGTGTTGAAATATCTCCTGAAGTATTTTCCTGATAATTAATTTCTTCTTCACACAGCTCCTCTAACAGTATGATTAGGCCTTAAGCCAGGTGCAGTAGTGCAAGCCTGTGATTCCAATCGCTCAAGGGGCTGAAGCAGGAGGATTGTGAGTTCAAAGCCAGCCTCAGCAATTTAACAAGGCCCTAAGCAATTTAGTGAGACCCTGTCTCAAAATAAAATATAATAAGGGTTGGGGGCTGTGGCTCACTGGTTAACCTCCCCTGGGTTAACTCCTTGGTACAAAAAAAAAAAAAAAAATAGGTATGAGCCCAGGATTAATTGCCCCAGAGAAGGAAAGGCAGATACTGTGTAGACAGGAAGACATTTATCAGCTCTGAGGTGTTTTTTTTTTCTAATGTTTGTACACTTTTTTACCTAATTTTTCATTCTATTGACAAATATATGATAAAATAATAATGACTAGTCTGTTGCTAGGCAAATGGGAGACATCACAATACCTGATTTTAAGATATACTGCCTAGGCACAGTAACAAAAACAGCACTGTATTGGCATAAAAACAGATACATAGATCAAAGGAACAGAATAGAGAACCCAGCTCTGATTTTTTTTGAAATCATGAAAACTTCTAAGATGGAATAACTTTAGTCAGAAAGAGAGCCTTCCAAAAGGGAATCTAGAAATCATTTGACAAGCAGGCAGCATGTAGGCTGACTTTGAAACAAGCCAAGTAGAATATTGGAATATCATCTGATTCTTGCAGCTACCTGAAGCTATAATCACAATCTGCCAATCAGTCTGGGATCTGTACCTGGAAACTTATTGACCACTTGGCTATGGACTCATGGACTTTAACACTTACTTGCACCAATCATTGTAGGTTTTAGCTTTCTTAAACCCCAGCTCTTTGTTCTCCTCTTTAGAACATTCTTTTGTTCTAAATCTGTGTCTCCCAAATAATAATTCCTAGGACTCCAAATAAAGTTCTTTTGTGCTTTTAGCCTCTATATTGATTATTAATGAATAGTTTAAAGGCAAACTTTTGAAAATCCATGGTAATAAAAGGGTTTTCATTGAACTCCCAAAGCTAGGTTTCTATATTTTAAAACAGAATCTTGGATATTGAAATAGATTTAACCTTAGATTGGGAAGGTCCTGCCACACAGAAATGATATCACTTGGGTAGGAGGGGAAGTTCACAAATAATAGTGTATTAATCCCCCACAAAGGATAGTGGGGGATTAATCTCTTTAAGTGCTATTATAATTAGTTCAAAGTGTTATTTTTCCAACAGCTCTGGCTAGTTCTCTCCTTTGGCTTATCTGTACCCTCTGACTCCAGCAGCTTCCATACTTCTGAGCTGTTCTGTAGTCTGAATTGCATATGAGGCACTAGATCATGAGGACATTAAGCAGGTCTTTTTAAAAAATTTTTTTTAGTTATAGATGGACACAATATGTTTATGTTATTTATTTATGTGGTGCTGAGGATTGAACCCAGAGCCTCACACATGCTAGGCAAGCACTCTACTACTGAGCCAGAACCCCAGCCCCTCAAGCAGGTTTTTTATTATTATTTTTTTCTTCAGCCACTTTTAAACCATTATTTTCTTACTTGGTTCATAGATTTTGCTGCAGTAGACAGGTGGCTCTTATGAACTTAACATTTTCAATTATAAATATTTATAAGTGGTCACACTTTCCTATGATATATGTTTGAATGAGAGGTATTTTAAATGTTTGGGGTTACTTTGACAAAGAGTGTACCTAGCTGACCACTCAACATCTAAAGTCTTGTCTTGCCTTTGTTGAACTGTAGTCATTGTAGTAAACTACATTAGTGAAAAGATGGAAGCAAGTTTTTTGTAGATATAAAAATGGCTATTAGAGGACAGAGTTGAAAGGGATCTTCCTGTGCAGTATGAGGATATGCCCAGGAAACATGAAATTGTCAGTGGGAACTGTGATTTGGGAGGAAGCCAGGAACCTGCCTAAACATTGCTATTTTCACAAATTTGAGATTTATGATCATCTTGGAATGTGTCCATAGTGCATATTAAGGTTCTTGATAGTTAATTCCCCTCAAACATGGAACACAATTGATTAATTTATTAGCAAGATGTGATTACTTTCTACATGTGTCTTTCTCACTTAGTTTACAAGAAAGAAATGCTGCCTTCCCAATCAGTTTTGGATCATCACAAAGGGAAATAACTGCATTGCGTATGACTTATGAATAATAAAGCCTATGCCAGCCAAGATCAGAAATAGATAGAAATAATGTTCTATTTATATCATGCCAAGACTAACAGAAAGGCCCAGGTAGCAGGATACCTTCAGATATCACTTCCAGTCAAACTCTTGCCAATATAAGAAGCTAACATAAAATGAGAAGGTAATTTTTTTCCCTTCTTTTTCTCCCCAAAGATAGAATGGTGCAGGCTTAGTGTTATTCTGAGTTTGGGGATCCTTTGTTTTAGATGTGGGAATGTAATGTTTAGGGCATAAACTGACACATGATAGTATGACAGCCTCCAGGTTGGTTTTTATTTGGGTAGTATTAAATGAGAGTAAGAAGGATGGCAGGTGGTGGCTTGTACTGTGAGTTGATAAAGGCAAATCAAACCTGATCAGGGTGAGAAAGGATTAGCTTCTCCAAAACTGGGTCAAGCCTTTAGAATTTTCATGAATGACAGAGATTGTCCCAAGGTTGCTTGTTGCACTCTCAGTAGGAGGTGGTTAGGGAAGGCCTGCAGTATTCACACTAAGTATTATAATCTTGAGAATAGTACTGAAAGCCTCTATGGTTATACCTTTGGTCAGTGGATAGAACTACTACTGGACATTCTTTGAACCCATCCAGAGCAGGATATGACAGAAAGCAGAGGACCAGGCTTGAGAGCAGAAATTTAGAAAGAGGAGCAAAATGATCAGTAATAACCAATATAGTTAAAGAGCTGGAATCATTTCATTGCCTGATAAAATAACTCTCCTACATTATCACAGTTAGTAAGTGCAGAAAGAGAGTTGAACTAATGGGTTGAACCACACAAAATTTTCAACACTTGAACATATTTTAGCTATACAAGTGGAGATTTCACATGACTCAACCAAATAATTCTGAACAGTTTCAAAGTTGTTCTGTTATAAAGAGGTTGAAAGAATTTACCATTTCCCAAACTGTAGTGGTTTAAGAATCAATTTTATGATATTTTGCCATATCTGTGTACTATTGTCATCATGGCAAAATTTATACACTTATGACATACAAGTATTTTGCATTTATTAATACATCATCATTGTGAAATCACAGTCTGGTGCCTTATCTATATTTTCTACTATATACTAATATAAAAATATACATGTTGGAATTTAAAGTATTTATCTCTACAACCCCTTAAAGTCACTTTTCATACCAGGTGGAGTATCTGTACCACACTTTGAGAAACGTTGGATTAGGGGATTACCAAGATTCGTTTTAGCTTTAACATTCTAACTGGTTGACCCTTACTACACAGAGAATCTGTGCCATGTGACATTTAAGTCTTTGGGCTTTCTGGATCCACTTTCATTCTGATACTTGCTGGCTATATGAACTTAGGCAAGTTATTTAAGACCTCTTGGCTACATTGGCACTTCCCTGGGTCTCTGTGAGTTAATGAAATAATAAATGCTAAGTGTTTGGTAAGTGCTTAACCTGTACTATGCACTCAATAAATCCTCATCATTACCAATATCAGAATCACAGCTAAGGTAGAATAATTAAGGCCTTGTTATAGGGCACTGAGATTCTGGAGAGGCCAAAAATTTAACAAATTTAAAAGGTAATGAGGAAAAAGTCAATGTTTACTTTCTGACATGTTTTTATCTCTTGGGAAATAACCACCCAGTTTTTTCTATTGCTCTATCATCTGAATTTCTCTGGGCCCTGAAGTCAGCACTTTTGACCTTAGGAGAAAATGGAAGTGGCAGAGACTCAGGTAATGACTATGATTCCAGTTAAGGTGGCTTTTTAGACATGTTGGAACTATTTTCTTCTCATGATATGAGACATTGCCCCACTAATTTGAAGGTATGTTTCTTTCTGTTTGCCAGTACAACTAGTTAGGACAAGTTCTTCTCACTAAGGTGGAACTTGTAAGGCTAGGTGAGGTTTGAGAAAGCGATTATTTTCTTCTGGAAGTTTTTCTACAATTGATAAAAATCATCCTACAGTGGAATAAGATGCTTTAATAAAAGTTACCAGCTAGGTGTAGTGGTGCATACCTGTAACCCCGGTGACTCAGGAGGCTGAGGCAGCAAGATCACAAGTTTGAGGCCAGCCTCAGCAACTTAATGAGATCCTGTCTCAAAATAAAAAGGGCAGGAAAAAAAAAAAGGGCAGGTGGTGTGGTTCAGTGGTTAAGCACCCTTGAGTTCAATCCCTGATACCAAAAAAAGAAAAAAAAAGTTACCATCTCTGCAGATTTGAATATTTCACAGATTGTCCTAATAGCATTATCTGAAGTAGGCACAGATGAGAAAAGTGAGATGTGGGGAGTGAATCAACTCAAAGCTATAGGGCTGATAAGTAACAAAATGGAGATTTAAAGCCAAACAGTCCTGCCCACATCCCATGTGGGCTGTGGAAGTGAAGGTTCCTCTTGGTAGAGTGGACTGGCAGTGTTATAAAAGCTAAGAAAGAGAAAATGGGGGGTGGAGGCGGGAAACCAGGACACAGAAAGTAATTTTTAAAAATGGGGGCGGGACAGCTAGCCAATATTAGGGATCAAGCTTCCACATTAGAAAGAGAGAATTGGAGCCCATGCTTGCTTTATTTATATGGGGGAACATCAAAGGTTTTCAATAAAACATTTTTTGCCAAATCAGATAGGAGTTGGGCTGACTAGTTCCCAACGGGTTACACCCAACTCCAGAACTTCTGAAGCAGTCTCCCTAGAGCTCTCCTGCCTTGGACAATCTGATGCGCACAGGGGAGCTGGTATAGTTCCTGAGGAAAAACATAAATCTCTAGCTCAATACTGAGTGAAGACTCTCAATAGTTCACGGGTGGCTCCCTGCAAAACATCTTGGATTAGTCAACATGCTCTTTGTCTTTTTCTCTTTTTTTTTTTCTTATTATTATTATTATTTTTTTTTTTAATTTTTTATTGTTGGCTGTTCAAAACATTACATAGTTCTTGATATATCATATTTCACAATTCACAGCACATTGTCTTTCTTTTTTTCTGGTGCTAGGGTTTAAAGCCAGTCAGTTAAGCACACTACCACTGAGCTACATACCCAGCTCCTCAACATTTGCCTTTTTATTTAACCTTCTTACTTATCTTTGATAGACCCAACCTGATCTTTTCTTAAAATTGGGCATCTCACCACAAAACCATGAAAAGATAATTTCGGCTTTACTATAAATTACTGCAAATTCTGAACCTGCTTGGAATGCCTGCCCGTGCCTTGAACTCACCCATGCCTGGCTCTCTGACCAGATAGCAGCCCTCTCTGAAACTTAGTGACACCTCATAAATATTGGCCTTCCCTGGCCAGACAACGACCCTCTCTGAGGCTCTAATGGTCCTCATAAATTCTGATGTTGGGACCAGCAAAAAACGTAAACTACCATTAGTGTGATGCTTGTCAGAGTTCTGTTATCTGTAACCCCCCTTTGTGTAACATTCTGGGCTATAAAGCTGGGCTGCAGGAAAGCTGGGGTGCTGTCTTGTTCCCGCCGTTTTGGGAGGGAGAGGCAGCCCGGCCGGCCGAAATAATAAGCTTGCTTTAATTTGATTTTAATTGGAGTCAGTGGTCTTTTTTTGTGTCCTGGTCTAACAATCTTTACCCCAAATCAGCCACTGGCCACATTATTTCCCTGGTTCCTCAGGTAGACTCTGGAGCTTACTGCCACCACTTACAAATTACATGAACTTAGGTAAATTACCTAACTTCTATGCTTTCATTTCCCTATATATAACATATAGATGATAATAATATCTACTTCATGAGGTTGTTGTAAATATTAATGAGTTTATATTGTATACAATGTTTAGAACTCAAAATAAGTACAGCTATTAGTTATTATTAGTTTCTACCCCCCACATGGAGTGACCATAAAGATACCTTCCAATTCATCATAAAATTTTTAAAAAATTTAGATCTCATGGTTCTTCTCAAGCTTCAGGACTTCCTGTTTATTTAAAATCTGAAACTTTTGTAAGACTTTCTTCCCTTGCTTTCCCTCGGTGGTTATTAAAGTTAGTAATGTGAGTGATCTTGTTGGCCTTCCTAGGCTAGTCCTAACAGTACCTTCCCAATCCTTTGGATTCCAGCCCCTGACAAAGAAAAAAAATTTAAAACTACAATGTATATTTAACATCACTAAAGTACTGATACTAAACCAATCAATATTATGTTACATAATGAAGGAGGAAGGAAGGAAATCCTGTCTTGGGTCTTTCCTTCCAATCAAGAATCTACCTGCTAAAACCCTGATTTCTTTTTATTTTTCTTTTCAATTCAGGGCATAGGACATGCCTTGTTTTTCTTAGTTTTTAACATCTTTCTTCCTCTTTACCAAAAAATTAGGTTTTTGTTTTGTTTGAAACAGGGCCTCGCTATGTTGCCCAGGCTGGTCTGAATTCCCAAAAAACTCAATTTCCTTCTTGATCTTGGTAAGCTAGTGTCATGCGTACCAAAACAGAACTTTAAAAACACACTGTTTCGCTGGGGGTGCGGTGTTACACGCCTGTGATCCCAGCAGCTTGGGGGGCTGATACAGGAGGATCGTGAGTTCAAAGCCAGCCTCAGCAAAAGCGAAGTGCTAAGCAATTCAGTGAGACTCTGTCTCTAAATAAAACACAAAATAGGCTGGGGATGTGGCTTCGTGGTCTAGTGCCCCTGAATTCAATCCCTGGTACCCCCGCTCAAAAAAAAAAAAAAATCACCTGAAAACACACTATTTCAGGGACCAGGGTTATGGCTCAGTGGTAGAGCGCTTGCCTAGCATGTGTGAGGGACTGGGTTCAATCACTGGCACCACATAAAAATAAACAAATAAAATAAAGTTATTGTGTTCACTTACAACTAAAAAAAAAACAAAACCATTGTTTCTGAAGTCAATGAGGTCATTAAATAAGTTTTTAAAATAGTTTCACTAAAGGTCACAGAAAATCTGAAGGCAATATTTCTCTCATTTCTTATTGTGTAAAATATGCATGACCAAATCAAAAGCCCTTCCAAAATAAATGATATTGTTGATGTACACAGATATATTTTATAATAGAGCTGCAGGAATTTATTTTTTAAAATAAGCTGTATCTAATTTAAAACATATTTCTAGGATCTTTCAGGTCGAGTGGATATTGTAAAGATGCCAGGAAATTTTTCAAGTAAAAAGCCAAGTTTGAGGAGATAATGGCTGAGAAGTTTCAGATTTAATTAAAGACATGTCCACATATTGAGGAAGCACATTATTTATTATGTTTGTTTTTTTAGTAATGCATTATTAGACATAGATAGCATGAGAATGAAGCAATTCATGATTAGATATTGAATAATACCAAAAATAAATCTGTATTAAAAGCACTAAAGGAAGAGGTATGTGGAGGGAGAGGGAGGGGAAAGAGAGGGAGAGAGAGGGAGGGAGGGGAAGAGAGAGGGAGGGAAGGAGAGAGGGAGGGAGGGAAAAAGGAATAACAGAAAGAAATGAAAATTGGGCAGGTTATGTATTGTTTCCAATATTTTAACTGTGGTTAAGTACACATAGCATTTACCATCCTAAACATTTTAAAGTATAGAGTTCAGTGGTATTAAATATATTCATAATGTAATGCAGTGACCACCACCATCTAACTCTAACTCTTGTCATCTCATAAAGGTGAAATTCTGTACCTATTAGACAGAAACACTCCAACTCTCCTTTCAGGACCTGACAATTCTAATTTCTCTCTTATGATTTTAACTACGCTAAGTACCTTATTAAATGGAATCATATAGAATTTGTTTTATTTTGTGACTATCTCATTTCACTTAGTGTAGTATCCTCAAGGTTCATCCAGGTTATTGTATATTGCAGAATTTTCTTCCCTTTTAAGACTGAATGATATACCATTGTATGAATCTACCATTGTATGAATCTTCCATATTTACTTATCCATTCCATGTTTTAATTGTAATGAATAATGCTGCTATGAACATGGGTATACAGATATCGCAAGACTTTGCTTTCAGTTCTTTGGAGTGCATACTCAGAAATGGAATTGCTAGATCATATAATAAATCTATTTTAACTTTTTGAGGAACTACCATAATCTTTTCCACAATGACTGTGCAATTTACATTTTTTGAAGTTTTAAACATTTTATTACTCATGTAATCCTCAGAGATGGGCCATAGAGGGCCATACCATGCCCACAAGCAGGAGGAATATATAGGATAGGTTGCATGCCCACTGCACAGGTGGATTTGTCCAGATGTTTTTTGAGTACAGTCCTTTACTTTACAGCCAGGGTCACTGTTTTGATTGTCACCTAAAGATTGGAGGTAAGGGAAGTGCCAACTTCCCTTCTCCATTTCCTTTCTTATCATACTCTATATAGTCCTTGTTTCACCATAAGCTTTCCTAGGTACTGATTAATGTTTTTTTTTAATATTTTTTAGTTGTTGATGGACCTTTATTTTATTTGTTTGTATGTGGTGCTGAGACTTGAACCCAGTGCCTCATGCATACTAGGCAAGCACGTTACCACTGAGCCTCAACCCCAGTCCCATGATTAATGTTTTTTAAAAAATTATTCTAATTAGTTATACATGACAGTAGAATGTATTTTGATACATCATACATAAATGGAGTATAACTTGTCATTCTTATGGTTGAACATGATGTAGAATTACACCAGTCATGTAATCATATATGCACATAGGGTAAAAATGTCTGATTCATTCTACTCTCCTTCCTACCTCCATACTCTCTCCCCTCCCTTCACTCCCCTCTGCCTAATCCAAAGTACCTCTATTTTTCCCTAGCTCCCACCCCCAGCTTATTGTGAATTAGCATCCACAGATCAAAAAAAAAACAAAAAACATTCAAGCTTTGATGTTTTGAGATTGGCTTATTTCCCTTAGCATGATATTTTCCAGCTCCATTCATTTACCTGCAAATGCCATAATTTCATTCTTATTTAAGGCTGAGTAATATTCCATTAGGTATATATACCACATTTTCTTTATCCATTTATCTGTTACATTTTTTAGTACAAGGATTATAATGTCTCTACATCTTGCCAATACTTCTTATTTTATGTTGGAGAGTAGCCATTCTAATGGGTGTGAATTGTTATCTTGTATTTTGATTTGCATTTTCCTAATTAGTGATGTTGGGCAAATTTTCATTTGGAAAATGTCTATTCAAGTCCTTGCCCATTTTTTAATCTTCTTGTTTGGGGTTTGTTGTTATTGTTTTTTAGCTTGAGGTGTTGTCTGTTTATTCTGTGTGTAAATCTCTTATCACATTTGTAATTTGCAAATATTTTCTCCCAATTCTGTGGGTTACCTTTTTTGCTCTGTTGATACTGTCCTTTCATAAAACTTTTAAATTACCATGCAGTCTAGCTTGTCTATTTTTCATTCTGTTGTTTATGCTTTTGATGCCCTATCCAATAAATTATCACCAAATTCAATGTTGTGAAGCTTTGTCCATGTTTATCCTAAAGCATTTATTGTTTCAGGTATTAGATTTAGATCCTGATTCATTGATTTAATTTTTGTGTATGACTAAGTAAAGTTCTAATTTTATTCTTTCACATGTGTATTCCTAGTCACCATTTGTTGAAAAGACTGTCCTTTTACCATTTATGGTCTTGGCACCACTACTAAAAATTATTTGACCATTGTATTAGTCAGGATTCTCTAGAGGAACAGAACCAATGGGAAATCATATATATATATATATATATATATATATATATATATATATATATATATATATATATAATTGTGTATATATGATTTATATATACATACACAACAGAAATCATATATATTATATATATATATGATTGTGTATATATGATTTATATATATACATACACAACAGAAATTATATATTATATATATATATATATATATATATATATATATATATGCACACACACACACACAACCAATGGGAAATCATATATTTATATATAAATAATCATATATATATATATATATATATATATATATATATATGACTATAAAAAGGGGCTTATTAGATTGACTTACACATTCTGAAACTGGATAATCCCACAGTGGCCGTCTGCAGGTTGGACAGCTGGAGGAACTAGTAGGTGTTAATTCCAAGAAACTGGATCCTCAGAAAAAGAGGGACCAATGATGAAGTCCCTGTCCTGAACTGAAGGCCTGGAAACACACTACAAGATGCAGTGATGAGAGTCCCAGTTGAAAGAGTGAAGGAGCTGGAGTCTGATGTCCACAGGTGATGGCAGCAGCAATAGGTGCACCCATTCAAGAAGAACTGAGCTTTCATTTGCTGCCACTTCTTCCTCCTTCTACCTTTTGTTCCTCTAGGCCCCCAGCCTATTGGACAATACTACCCACATTCAGAGTGGGTCTTCCCAGCTCATTTTGCTGTCCCACATGCCTGTCTCTTCTCTGCAAATACCCTCACGGACACTCCCAAGTCTCTTACTACTAGGCATTTCCTAGGCATCTCAATCCAATCAAGTTGAAAATCCAGATGAACTATTACAAATCCACTCCTTGTCAGTTTGACACCAGTGATTCTGTTTGTTTGGAGATTAAGTATGATTTAAATACAATAACAAGGCCATAATTCTGCCTAACCTGAGATAACTATCCTGCATACAAACAAAAATGCACTAATTCCTTCCCGGTATAGAAGCAAAGTTTCTGAGTGATGCCTATTCTTTTTCTGACATCCCACAATTTAAAATCTGCAATGTACATTTAACATCACTTAAGTACTGATGCTAAGCCAATCAATATTATGTTACATAATAAAGGAGAGAAAACAAAGACATCCACTTAACTTATGTTTATACATATACACACCTATTCTTAACAAAACAGGAAAGAAATAACTCATGACAATTAACATCCTCATTTCTGTAACTGGTCATGTCATTGTAGCTGGTATTTATAACTACTTTCTTTTTGTTCTTTACCCTTCATTCCTGAAGGCTCTAGGTCATTTGTCATTCTGCCTGGATTGGTGATTGTAGTTTCCCATTGACCTAAATAAAAGGACATGGTAATACTAAGGGACATGTTGAACGTCTCCTGCA
Organism: Marmota flaviventris; assembly: GCF_047511675.1. Classification (NCBI taxonomy): domain Eukaryota; kingdom Metazoa; phylum Chordata; class Mammalia; order Rodentia; family Sciuridae; genus Marmota; species Marmota flaviventris. The sequence continues at coordinate 41,860,816 of NC_092510.1, read as the reverse complement.
TTCCAAGCATCTTCTTCCTTACCTCCACTGTGGAGTATAGTCCAATAGTCCTTTTAGTAATCTGAATCAATTACCCTCACCTACACCATAACTACCTTCTTACCCTGTTGACTCAGAGGCATGAGCCCAAAGTAGCTAAGGAGAAGGTTTAACTTCCAGTTAAGCATTCTCCACTGTGAAACTAAGATTTCTAGTCCAGCAGAGAATATGGTTGCAGGGACACAAAACAGAAATAATGCTAGTGGGGGTTCACTAAGGGTAATGGTGAGTGGTACCATTCCCATATCTCCTTTTGATTCTTGGACCCATGAATCCTAACTATGACAAAAACAGTAGATTTATTGGGTTATGATTTAGAGAATGTACAGCCTCTGCAAAACCTTGTCCAAGCCCTGCAAGTTACTGCCACCTACCTGGCACTGTAACTGAATCTTCAAAAGGCCATAGTTCTCTCAAACAAGCTGCTTTGGGATAGTGGGAGATACGGTAAGATCAGTGAGCCCCATGAGCATGATCCCATTGCTGCATTTCTTTGGCTGTAAAATGAGTTCCTTGATTATAAAAAAATGCTGTGTGAAACACCATGATGGTGAATATGACATTCTGTAAGTCCATGGATGGTAGGTTTGGCAGATGCATTACATGCAGGGAAGGTAAGTCCATACCTGGAAGAAGTGTCTATTCAGTGAGGACAAAGTGCTGCCTTCCCTGATGAAAGTAGTCCAATATAATCAACTTGCCAACAGGTCAATGGCTGATAACCCTAGGGCATAATGCCATATCAGAACTCAGTATTGGTCTCTGCTACTGGCATTTGGGGCACTCAGCAGTGTCTGAACCCCGATCAGCCTTAGTAAGTGGAATGACATGTTGCTGAGCCCATGCATACCCTCCATTCCTGCCACCATAGCCACTTTGTTCATGTTCCCACTGAGTATTGAAGGAGTGGCTGGTAAAGGAGGTTGACTGCTATCCAGAAACTGAGTCATCCTATCCACCTTAGTATTAAAATCCTCCTCTGCTGAGATCACCTTTGATGGGCATTTACATGGGTAACAAATGTCTTCACATCTTTCACCCATTTGGAAATGTCTATCCACATACCTCTTCTCCAAATGTCTTTGTCACCAATTTTCCAATCATACTTTTTCCATATCTCTGGCCATTGAGCCACAACACTGGCTACAGCCCATAAATGGATATGTAATGCACATTTGGCCATTTTTCTTTCCGGGTAAAATTTACAACCAGTTGCGCTGCCCAAAGTTCTGCCTACTGTGAAGATTTCCATTCAGGGATATCTCAGAAAAGGGCTATGATACTGAAGCTATCCACTTTTGGGTGGTACCTGTGTGTCATACAGAACCATCTATAAACCAGGCCCTACTTTTCCCTCTTTCTATTGATTATAGGGTATACTGCATGAGACCATAGGTTAATTCTGGAGGACAGAAGCTTTGCAGAAGGAGTAGGAGCCATGGGAATTTGGGCCACCTCTTCATCTAACTTATTTGTGTCTTCAAGACCTTCTTGGGTGTGGTGGTATATATAACCACTTCTATTAGATGATGGATTGCTGCTGTGCATGTCCAACATTATGATTTGGTGGGTCAGATAACACCAAGTTCACAATGGGCAACTCGGATCCCATAGTAACTTGGTGGCCAGTGTTCAAGTGTTCAGTTTCAACTAAGGGCCACTCACAGGCCAGAGCTGCTTCATAAAGTAAGAGTAGTTGTGTGCAGATGACGGGAGGGCCTGTCCATTTTAGTCTGGTTTTAGGTGTAGGAGAAAATTGGGTGGTGAGGGTGGGTCCAGAGGAGTGTCAGCATTGCATCATCAGTTGCACTACAGCTCAGCAACTCCATCTAGAAAGACTTTACTGTTCCCAATGGCAATGCAGGGTTCATTCCTTGAAAAAGAGGTGGAGAGGCCAATACCACAGAGGGTGGGGAGGCCATTTCCTTTGGCACAATAATCTGAAAAGAATGTAGGTGTTTCATGTCTTCCCATACATCTCCCTCCCACTTACCGGATACCTTTCTTTTCTGGTCAATGCCCTCACTTTAACTGCAGACATCCTTTGAGGCTGAGAGTTAAACTTGCATTGTAATTCAGCCAATTGTAAGATGAAGGCTTGTGTCTGGTTTTCAGCAACTTCAGCCCTATCACTACAAGAGAGAATATTCTCCTTCAGAGCACACCAAGAAGGCTTTAGTTTGGTTATGTGCATATGGAGCTGAGAAATTGAATCTCTGAGCTCATTCTTGTCCCTTGTTACTTTGTGGATTGAAGCCTGAAGGAACCAGCCAACATCATTATATTCCTTAATTCTCTAGAAACGTTCAAAAATATCATGTATAGTCACTAAAGTCCTTACCTCTCACAAGTGATGAATTAGGAACATGAAATACACACTTACTTTGCATATCTGTTTTTTGTTTGTTTCTTTGTTTTATTTTGTTTTCTTATTTTTATGTGGTGTTGAGGATCCAACCCAGGACTTCGAATGTGCTAGGCAAGCGCTCTACCACTGAGCCACAACCCCAGCCCTGCATATCTGTTTTAACACTTCATGCCATGGATTATCAGTGCTTTCTATCCTTCCAGGAGGTGAGTCTTTAGCAACATTAGGCCTATCCAATTTGGAGAGTCATCTTCAGAAATCACAGAATCAAAAAAATTCATCTTTACAATTCTTTTTCTCTAGACCTTTCCTGGTACCAAATCTGTATTAGTCAGGGTTCTCTGGAGGAACAGAACCAATAGAATATACATATTTGTGATTATATAAGGGAATTTATTATATCGCTTTACATGATCAGAAGCTGGATAGTCTCACAATGTAGAGATGGAGGAATCAGTAGCTGCTCAGTCCAAAGTGGGAGCCTCAAAACAAGAGATGTCAATAATGCAACCCCAGTCCAAGGTTGAAGGCCTGGAAAATCACTGGAGAATCACTGATGAGAATCTTCACTGGAAAAGTGAAAGAGAGGAGTCTGATGTCCACAGGTGCAGGCAGCAGCAACAGATGCACCTGCTCAAAAAGAAAAAGCTTGCATCTGCTGCCACTGCCTCCTCCTTTTTTTTTTTTTTTTGTCTTTTGTTCTGTCTTGGATCCCCAGCCTACTAGACAGTGCCCTACACTCTCAGAGCAGGTCTCCCCATTTGCTGTCCCATATACCAATCATCTTTGGAAACATCCTCATAGACACACCAAGAAGTCTCAGATTTAGGCCTTTCCTAGATACCTCTCAGTCCAATGAAGTTGACAATTCAGATTAACCATCACAACCATATGAAATTTTACACTTGCGTTTGGTAGAACTGACCATTTGGAAGTTCTTCCAGGTCTTAGGAAGATTCTTAGTGGAGCAAGGGTGATGGGGAAAGAACAGTGACATCAATGGAATAGTCAAATTAAAAGGGCTAGGGGGTATCAGGGGGCAAAAGTGGACCTTAAAGCATCAGAGGCAAGTCAAACCCTCAGCTTATATTGTGTTTTCCAGGCAGCTTAGTTGAAGTTTTGCTAATGCCTAGCTAACATCGGTAAGTTAAAAATGAATAAGGTATAGCACCCAGAAACCAAAATCTAGTTCAAATTCAAAGGAAGCAGACTGGGATGTGAGATTTATTCAAGAAAAAGCAGGTTCTTTGTGACTTAATAGCAGATAACCAGGCAAGTTACTAACCTCTCCATATCTCCTTTTAACCATATGGAATGTGAGCATAATATTAATCACCTACCCTATAAACTTGTTCCAGGAATCAATGCTTCAATGATGTCTGGTAAATCCTAACCACTCTAAAAACATTAGCTATTATTACTCATTCTGAAATAATCCAAGCCAGTTTCTTTTTCTTTTTTTCATCTTTCAATGAATCTTTTATTTCTTTTAAATATTCCAGGAGGGTCTAAAGATGTTTTATGTTTTAATTAAAAGAAAAGGAACTAGGTGACTTCAAATTTGTTTACACATTTCCAAGTCATTATTTTCTTACACAAGTTTGTTGAATACTAATAGCTGCCTGAGCACAATTCACAATAGCAAGACTGTGGAACCAACCTAGATGCCCTTCAATAGATGAATGGATAAAAAAAATGTGGCATTTATACACAATGGAGTATTACTCTGCATTAAAAAATGACAAAATCATAGAATTTACAGGGAAATGGATGGCATTAGAGCAGATTATGCTAAGTGAAGCTAGCCAATCCCTAAAAAACAAATGCCAAATGTCTTCTTTGATATAAGGAGAGTAACTAAGAACAGAGTAGGGTCGAAGAGCATGAGAAGAAGATTAACATTAAACAGGGATGAGAGGTGGGAGGGAAAGGGAGAGAGAAGGGAAATTGCATGGAAATGGAAGGAGACCCTCAGAGTTATACAAAAGTACATACAAGAGGAAGTGAGGGGAAAGGGAAAAATAATACAAGGGGGACAAATGAATGTCAGTAGAGGGTGCAGAAAGAGAAGAGGGGAGGGGAGGGGAGGGGAGGGGGGATAGTAGAGGATAAGAAAGGCAGCAGAACACAACAGACACTAGTATGGCAATATGTAAATCAATGGATGTGTAACTGATGTGATTCTGCAATCTGTATATGGGGTAAAAATGGGAGCTCATAACCCACTTGAATCAAAGTGTGAAATATGATATATCAAGAACTATGTAATGTTTTGAACAGCCAACAATAAAAAAAATAAATTAAAAAAAAAACTAATAGCTGCCTGAAGTTTGAATATTTTTTTAATTTATATATGACAGCAGAATGCATTACAATTCTTATTACACATATAGAGCACAATTTTTCATATTTCTGGTTGAATACACAGTATATTTACACCAATTTGTGTCTTCATACATGTACTTTGTATAGTAATGATCATCACATTCCACCATCATTAATAACCCCATGCCCCCTCCCTTCCCCTTCCACCCCTCTGCCCTATCTAGAGTTCATCTATTCCTCCCATGCTCCCACTCCCTATCCCACTATGAATAGTGGGATAACCAGGAGCAAGGGTGATGGGGAAAGATGCCTCCTTATATCAAAGAAAACACTTGGGATTTGATTTTTGGGGCTTGGCTAACTTCACTTAGCATTATTTTCTCTAACTCCATCCATTTACCTGCAAATGCCATGATTTTATTCTTTTATTGCTGAGTAATATTCCATTGTGTATATATGCCACATTTTTTATCCATTCATCTTTTGAAGGGCATCTATGTTGGTTCCACAGTTTAGCTATTGTGAATTGTGCTGCTATAAACATTGATGTGGCTGTGCCCTGTAGTATGCTTTTTTAAGAATCCAATCAATAAATGGGCCAAGGACGTGAAGAAACATTTCTCAGAAGACGATGTACAATCAATCAACAAATACATGAAAAAAATGTTTATCATCACTAGCAATTAGAGAAATGCAAATCAAAACCATTCTAAGATTTCATCTCACACTAGTCAGAGTGGCAGCTATTATGCATATGAACAACATTAAGTGTTGGCAAGGATGTGGGGGAAAAGGTACACTCATATACTGCTTGTGGGACTGCAAATTGGTGCAGCCAATATGGAAAGCAGTATGGAGATTTCTTGGAAAATTGGGAATGGAACCACCATTTGACCCAGCTATCCCTCTCCAAGCCAGTTTCTTAAAGGCAATTGCCTTCGGAGCTTTCACCATTGGTTTATTATGTGAATCACAAATCGTTGTATTTCAAATTTCATTATTAATGAGATCAAAGACATTAACATTTTAGTTACTTTTATTGAAAACACTTTGGGGATAGCTGAACTTTTGTGACTCACTGTTATGATCTTTTTCTTATTTTCTAACTATGTTATTTATGTAATATTTTTCTTTAAACACATCTTTTTCTTACATAGAGTAGGCCTTTTTCCAAATGATCATAATGTTATGAGTTCAATGTCCTAAAAACATTTTCTTGCGCAGTCTGGCTGGGCACAATTCAGGAGCCACTTGTCAAAAGAAACGAACTTTATTTTTAGAACACACACACCACACCACACAGCTCCTCAGGAAAAAACCTCAGAGCCCAACAGCCACCACCGGCGTCCCACAAGCCTCTCAACCTCCCCCACTCCTCCTGCTCTTGAGTCAGATTGGCTGGGTCGTGTGGGCAGAGCCAAAAAAAGTCCCCCAATGAGCAGCTCTGTGGTCTGAAAGGGCAGGGAAACAGCCCAATGAGCATGGCCGCAGAGGAGCCAATCAGTTGGCAGCTAGAAGTTTGCTGGCAGCTGGAAGTTTGCTGGCAGCTAGAAGTTTGCTGGGGCCCCTTCAGCTGTGGCTCTCAACATCTTCTACTGAAATACATGACAGTAAACTAATAAGCATAAGTATTTAAAACAAAAACATCCATCTATGGAATCACCTCAAATCATTTTATGTACTATAGCTTCTCGGTTTTGTAGGTTCTTTAGGGGTTTACCTGATATAATTTTCTGATATATTAATCCTTTAGGCTAAGAACCCTAATGAATGTCTAGTTTCTTTCTCGGAGGGGCAAGATGAAGAAGAAGCTATTGGATTCAGCTAAGGGATACATGCTGAGAACCTACTTTTTTTTTTTTTTTTTTTTTTTTTTGGCAGTACTGGGGATTGAACTTAGGGTCTCAAACATGCTAGACAAACTCCCTATTATGAGCTACATCCCCAGCCCTTTTGATTTTATTTTGAGATAGGGTTTTAATCCTCCTGCCTCAGCCACCCCAGTAGCTGGAATTATAGATGTGTGCCACTGTGCCCTACTCTGAGAACACTTTTTGATTTTGAAAACTACTTTCTCAAGTACACTCCCTTAGCCAAAGAAAGTATCTCAGTGTCAATGACAAACTATGGGAGAGAATTGACTGGTCTAGATTAGGTAAGCCAGGTCATAATTTGCTTGCTAGCAAAAAGGTGGACAACATCTGAGGAAAATTCCTGGGGAAGTCAGTGACCTGAAAATTTAGCAGACAGTTCAAAACTTATTTTCTCCACCTCTGCAGATAAATCCACATCTTCTTTCAGCTCAGAAGTCCTAGTGTATTGTATAATATCATATCATATCTTCTCAATTTGGGGGAACCCTCAAGTTTGGCAAAGAACACCTTATAAAATATTTCATGTATTGTTTGATAACTTCAGGTCACTGGAAAAGTCACAGCAACTGCTATGGAGGCAATGCCTTTTTGACAGAGATGGATGGTAACTCCAGTAGAGCAATATATCCTTTGTGGTCACTTTTTATAGTCCAGTAAAACCCTGGGACTTTTTTATTGCTGCTTACTTAACAATTGTCCATTTTGAGGGGGGAAGGTACTGGGGATTGAACTCAGGAGCACTGGACCACTGAGCCACATCCCCAGCCCTATTTTGTTTATTATTCCAACTACTCCCCCAAAGTTCTACCACTAAACATTGCTGCATTGAGGACCAATCATTCAACACATGAGCCTTTGTGGGACATTGCAGATTCAAACCTTAATAACCATTAACATGAATTTACGGATTGTTTCTAATACATGAAATTTGGGGTATACATTCAAACCATGGCAGAGCACATTTTGTTGCCACAATAATGCCATCCGAAAACTCAACGATTCATTAACAACCATTTATGTCAAGTCTATAGGCCAGTGGGGGTGGTTCTGCTGATTTTGACAGCACTTCTACCACAGTTGTGACTCCTCTCTTAGTTGTGGCTTGATGGCTGGCTGATCTAGGCTGGCCTTGGCTTAGGAAGAATGGTTTTGCTCCATATTTCTCCATCTTCCAATAGATGCCAAGCTCCAACATGTTCCCGTGGTAAAGACAAAGAAGAGAGAGTGTGTGTGCAAGAACTTTGAAGTCTAGACTTAAGACTGAAGACACTTTTGCTGCTTAGACAACTTCAGGACAGCCCAGATTCAAGGGATGGGGAAACAGACTCCACATCTTAATGAGAATAGCTGCAGTGTCATATCACAAGAGGCAGGAGAAAACTGAGGCCATTTTGTAATCAATCAACTTCACTAAGCTTCTTGCTTTTTCATAAATAAACACTTATTTTTTTAAATCTCAGTGCTGTGACAGAGAAGTATGATTAAACCCACATGAACAATAGAGATGAGATGACAGTCATGTACACTATAAAACTATATAAATATGTATCCAGTGGCCCTAGGGAAGAAAATAAAGTATTGCTAATGGTTGGTTGAGAATACTTATAAAATATCCTAGGGGAAGCCCTGAGAAAATTAGGAGTATTCAGAAAGAATGACAATAACCATGATGGTCAATCTAGCAGCTTTTACTAGAAGCCACACGGGCAGAATATTTTAACTTTTTTAATCTAGTTTCTTTTTCTAGTGTCTTTAGCTATCTCCTCCTGTCTTTCTCACCCTTCCACAGCTCTCCCTCCCACTTCTTACATATTTTAAGTTATCTATTTCTTGCTTTGTTTTAAATAAATATATGAAACAAAATAAAATATTCATAGAAAACAATACAGTTAACAGAGGTGATATTTTTCCCCTTACAGAGTAGAAAGGATAGCCCAGGGATAGGAGGTGGATGAAAGCTGTAGGTCAAGTGCCCTGTGCCTGATGTCTTGAAAAAGTACCTGTCTAGCAAACAAAGCATACCTAGGAAAGGGGGTCAGAGACAGAAGCAGCAGGAGGATTCTTGAGACCCCAAATGTGTCAGGGAAACAGCAGAGACTGCTGGTCACCTCAAGGGAGCCACACTGACAGTCACAAGGGATGATATGATATACTTGTTAAACTTGAATACTCTGGAGACAGACTCAATGGGTTCCAATACCAGTTCTGTCCTTTACTAGCCTGTGTGACCTTGTGCAAATAAGTAACTGCTATGTGCTTTGGCTTCCTTATCTGTAAAACAGAAGAAAAGAGAAACCAACTTGAAGGGTTGCTGTTTAAATTAATTGTCATGCAAAATTTTGAGATAATGCTTGGTACATAGCAAGTACTATGAAAGGATAAGCTGTAATTATCACTATCTCAGCATCAGTGTTTTCAGTCCAGCAACCAGTTGAGCCTCTGGATGTCGCTGAAGCTGTCTCGGAGGTAGATTCCAGACTAAAGACTAAAGACCCAAGTGTGTCTACTCCATCTCTCATTCTTGTGCACTATGTCATGCCTCAGACATTTAGAAAAAGCTCTGGCAAAAAAAGAGAAGAATCCTAAATTTGCTGAAATTTTATTTCTGCTACTTTAATGAAATGAAAGTTTCAAATAAGAAGGAGGTTGACTTTAAAAAAATAATCACTTGTTTTTACTTTATGCATTGGGATTTGTATGCACTCTGTCCCCTAGACTAGATTGTGGGTACCTTACAGGCTAGGATCATTTGTCTTTCATATGTGTAGTTCCTAGAATGTAGAGTTTCTCAATAGACATTAGATGAATGAAGGAATATGGTTATTTTTAATTTCTGAATTTAAAAATTATTTTTATTTTAACCATTTGTAATAAGTAAAGTTGGTAAAATACAATAATATAAAAAAATGTTCATCTTAAACGTTTTAAGTGTTCATTAGCATTAAGTACATCACATTGTTATACAAGTATTACCTCTGTCTAGTTCAAAAACATCATCCTAAAAGGAAACTCCATGCTCATTAAATAGTTACTCCTCATTCCCCCACCTTCCAGTCTCCAGCAACTACTAATCTGCTTTCTTTTGCTATATTTACCTGCTATGGATAATTCATATAAATGGAATCATTCAAGTGACCCTTTGTATTTGTTTTCTTTCACTTAGAGTAATGTTTTCAAGCATCATCCATGTTGTAGCAAGTATCAATACTTAATTTTCTTACATGTCCAACTAGTAGTCCACTGTACATGTATATCACATTTTGTTTATCTTTTCATCCCTTCATGAACATTTAGATTATTTCCACCTTGGAGGTACTGTGAATAAGATCTACTGTGAACATGCATGCACATGTATTGGTTAAATAAATTAACTAATTTAGTTTAAATTAATTAATTAATTCTTCTTTAGGAGAAGAATTGCTAGAAAATGTGGTAAATTTACGTTTAAGTTTTTGAGAAATGGTCAAGCTCCTTGCAGATTAGGAGTAGGGTTATTAATCGAACCAAAGCTTTATCATATTGTCTTTCTAAATATCTTGGATGGCCAGACCATTTCTTCACCAATTTCCCTCTAGCCCAGTGGTTCCCAGAATTCTATTATCTGTTCTTAAGAGCCTGAGATGGAGATCATAGCTTCTATTTCTCAGGAAGCAGCTGGAGCTGCCCTTTGCCTCCTGGAAGATCCATGGAACACCATACTTCTCTTCACTCTGTTTATACTCTCTCCATTCTGCTTTCTTGGAACTGATTCTTGGCCCAGCTCCTGGGTACATATTATTGCAAACCTAAATCTGCTATTACTTCCTTCAGACTTAATGATTTAAAAACAATTTTTTTAGTTGTAAATGGACACAATTCCTTTATTTTGTTTATTTATTTTTATGTTGGGATCAGGATGGAACCCATTGCCTCACACTATGCTACATCACAACCCCAGCCTCAGACTTAATGATTTTTAAAAGTGTTTTAGTGCTAAAGTAGCACAATAACAGAAAAAGTCTTAAATATGAAACTTAATGAATTATCAAGAGTTTTATTTTTCTTTCTTTCTTTCTTTTTTTTTTTTTTGTTGTTGTTGTTGTTGTTGTTGTTTCATTTTGGTTTTGATTCTGGAGATTAAACCCAGGGCCTCATTCATGCTAAGCACAAACTCTACCGCTGAGCTACACCCTTAGCCCCAGGAAACATTACTTTAAACTACCATCCATAAAAGTAGAACTCTGCCAACCAACCCAGAAGCTCTCTTTGAGCTCCCTCCACAGTTTAACCCCTTAATGTGTCTCTACTGAGAATAGCCACTATCCTAACAATTTTGGGAATCGTGTCCTTTATTTTATTTAGTTTTATCACCCAACTGTGCATCTCTGTTCTCTATATTTTCAAAGTTGATTTTTTAGAGTGAAAACTGCTTTACAGATGTTGTCCTGTTAACTAAGAGGCACCCGTTGTCTGGTTTGTTTTGTTAGCAACCATGGATGTTCAGTATTTATATCTTTAATTCATTTGGTATTGCAAAATGTGGGCATTTCAATTCTATCATTTCATCTTCATTTACTTGCCACGTTATATCAAGAGACACTTTCCCTCATCAGATATTTAGCTATCCAGGAGAACTATCTGGTAAAGGCAGAATAAATGCTTGAGTCTGGCTAATTTTTCAAAATAAAGCATCTTCCAAGGGCTTGTAATTAGGATTTAAAGGATTTCATTATGAACTCATGGTTTAAAAAATATTCAGTGTGTTTCTATCTGTTGTAGCTGTTGACTTTATTTGTTGCTCAGTTTGCCAGTTTTAGTTTTGATCTGTTGACCAAGTGATGCTTGAATAGTTACTGAGTTGTTTCACAGGATTCACCTAAGGTTTAATGAGAGGTTTGGGGATTAAACCTACCAGCTACATCCTCAGCCTTTTTTTTTTTTCTTTTGAGATGGGTCTTGCTAAATTGCTGATGTTGACCTTGAGTTTATAATCCTTCTAACTCAACCTTGCACCAGTGTGCTTTGTAAGAGTTCTTAAACATGATTTTGTGCTTTTAGAATCTTCTGATAAAGCATGGCTCCTAGCTTAGCAAAAACACCTGAAACTACTGTACCTCTTTTTAAGGTAGAAGCATCTAGGAAGATGGATTCCTTGATTCACACCTCTGCCTACCTCTAGCTCTTATGGTATCAGCACCTGTGACCCAATATATTGAAGAAAAAATAGGGTTCTCTCACTATGCTCATGTGAGCAGAATTTGTACAGGTTTTTGTCTTGGGATGCCTTGTAGTCCTCTATACTTTTCCAAACTGCCACAGACGCCTACATTTCCAAAAGATGTGTCCCAGCTTAGCCAAACCCACTTCTACTGATTAAAGGAGGAATAAAGGAGCAATCTTTGGATTCATAAACTTAGTAACCAAAGACAGTTCTCCCTGAGTCTTTATATTGTGGCATACGCATTCAAAAGAAACTATGCAGTGGTTAAAAAGATACAATAAAGTTTTGTCAATTGACTTGGAAATACAAATGCCCCAAAAGTCTTAACAAAGCTTTTAGCTGTATCCTAGAAATGTAAATGCTGAATACTGATAAAATAATATCACTTGAAAGCTTAATCACTTACATTTTTAAAAATTTTTTTAAAGTTGTAGGTGGACACAATACCTTTATTTAATTAATTAATTAATTAATTAATTAATTTATATGTGGTGCTAAGGATCAAACCCAGGTCCTCACATGTGTCAGGCGAGCGCTCTACTGCTAAGCCACAACCCCAGCCCACTTACATTTCTTTTATATTACATTTTATGAACTTTAATGACTTAAATTTTTTGTTTCAGTCAGCATTTGCCAATTTCAATCAGAGGAATGGAAACAAAAACATTAAAATAAAAAAAACTGTCAAAAATTTGCAAAACCTTATATATTTAAGTTGACATGAAATTAGAAGAATCAAAATTTCAAATGGCACTGAAGGGTTATCTCCTGGGCTGAAGATTTTGATAACACTTGTTTGTCTGCAACTTTTAAAAATTATTTTAGCATTTTGCAATCATATATACCTAATTAAAATAAAAAAATCTAACAGGGCCTACTGATGCTAATGCTAATAAATTTGTCTGGTCTCCCAAAGTACTTAATAGCCTCTAGTTCAATTGTTATCAGAGACACTGTAAACAAAGTTTTTAATGTCCTTTACAGTGATGGTGCAGGGATTGCTTTAAACAAGCTAAGCTTTCTAAGTTAAGCTTTCTCTGTTCACTTTCATTTTTTGTCTTGTTTCATTTTAGTGTTCATATTTATTTTTCTTTGTAATTATGTCATATGTGTACTATTTATAGTGAATATACTCATATTCTCTTGAACAAAATAATAAATGAAATAAAAATATTTTTAAAATCACATATTTTATTTATAATAAAAATAGATTTATATTTTGAAATAAAAAGGTTTAAAGGGTGAAAGAATCAAATTCTGTGTATAAAATGGTAGATTCAGTATAATTCATATACATGTGAGTTTCTGAGTACTTGAAATTTCTAGTAAGAATATTTAATTATCTTTTTAACATTTTCAGTCAAGAGTTCTATGGGATTTTATTGGATATTATTAGAAGTCAAGTGAGTGATATTATAAAAATGGAGAAAATAAAGTGAGCATGGCCTTTAGGAGTTTGAAACTATAAAAAATTATTCTAAATGAAGAAAAGCTAAAAGCATTTCCTCTAAAAACAGGAACAAGACAGGGATGCCCACTTTCACCACTTCTATTCATCATAGTCCTTGAATTGCTAGCCAGAGCAATTAGGCAAAAGTAAGAAATTAAAGGAATACAAATAGGAAAAAAAGAGCTAAAACTATCTCTGTTTGCTGAGACATGATTCTATATTTAAAAGACTTAAAAATCTCCACCAGAAAACTTCTAGAACTCATAAATGAATTCAGCAAAGTGGCAAGATACAAAATTAATATTCATAAATAAATTGTGTTCCTATACTCTAATGATGAATAAGCTGAAAGACAAATTAGGAAAATCATCCCATTCACAATAGCCTCAAAACAACAACAACAACAACAACTTGGGAATCAACCTAACAAAAGAGAGGAAAGATCTCTATGATGAAAACTATAGAACACTAAAGAAAGAAATTGAAGAAGACCTTAGAAGATGACAAGATCTCCCATGTTCTTGAATAGGCAGAATTAATATAGTCAAAATGGCCATACTACCAAAAGTGCTGTACAGATTTAATGCAATTTCTATTAAAATTTCAATGACATTCTTTATAGAAATAGAAAAAGCAGTCATGAAATTCATTTGGAATAATAAGAGGCCCAAAAGAGCCAAAGAAATCCTTAGCCAGAAAAGTTAAGCAGGCAGCATCACAATATCAGACCTTAAATTATACTATAGAGCTATAGTTTAAAAAAAAAACACACACACACACATAAACTTACAAACAACAACAACAAAAACAGCATGATATTGGCACCAAAATAGGCAAGAAGATGAATGGTACAGAATAGAAGACAAAGAAATAAACCCACTTATATACAGTTGTCTCATATAAGACAAAGGTGTCATTAACATACATTGGAGAAAAGGTAGCCTCTTCAACAAATGGTGCTAGGAAAACTGGAAATCCATATGTAATAGAATGAAATTTAATCCCTATCTCTCGCCCTGCACAAAACTCCACTCAAAATGGATTAAGGATCAGAGTCTCTGTGCCTACTAGAAGAAAAAGGAGGACCAACTGTCTAGTATGTTGGCTTAGTCCTTTGGGTATAGTCTGAGGAGAGGGATAACTGGGTCAAATGGTGGTTTCATTCCCAGATTTCCAAGGAATCTCCACTCCATACTGCTTTCCAAATTGGCTGCACCAATTTGCAGTCCCACCAGCAATGTATGAGTGTACCTTTTCCCCCATATCCTTGCCAACAATTATTGTTGTTTGTCTCCATAATAGTTGCCATTCTGACTGTAGTGAGATGATATCTTAAAGTAGTTTTGATTTGCATTTCTCTGATAGCTAGAGATGATGAGCATCTTTTCATATATTTATTGATTAATTGTATATCCTCTTCTGAGAAGTGTCTGTTCAGGTCCTTGGACCATTTGTTGATTTGGTTTTTTTTTTTTTTTTTTTTTTTTTTGGTGCTTAGCTTTTTGAGTTCTTTATATGCCCTCGATATTAGTGCTCTATCTGATGTGTGAGGGGTAAAAAATTGATCCCAGGATGTAGGCTGTCTGTTCACCTCACAGATTGTTTCTTTTGCTGAGAAGAAACTTTTTAGTTTGATTCCATCCCATTTATTGATTCTTGGTTTTAATTCTTGTGCTATAGAAGTCTTATTAAGGAAGTTGGGACCTAATCCCACATGATAAAGATTAGGGCCTACTTTTTCTTCTATAAGATACAGAGTCTCTGGTTTAATTCCTAGGTTCTTGATCCATTTTGATTTAAATTTTGTGCATGGTGAGAGATATGGGTTTAATTTCATTTTGTTGCATATGGATTTCCAGTTTTCCCAACACCACTTGTTGAAGATGCTATCTTTTCTCTGGTGCATGTTTTTGGAAACTTTGTCTAATATAATTGTAATTTTGCCTTTCCTATTCCCATCCCTGCTCCCTCCCTTTATCCCCATTTGTCAAATCCATTGAACTTCTATCCCCCCCGCATTGTGTATTAGTATCAACATATCAGACAGAACATTTGGCCTTTAGGTGTTGGGGGACTGGCTTATTTCACTTAGCATAATAGTCTTCAGTTTTATACATTTACTGGAAAATGCCATAATTTTATTCTTCTTTATGGCTGAATAATATTCTAGTGTGTGTGTGTGTGTGTGTGTGTGTGTGTGTATCTCCCAAATTTTCTTTACCTATTCATCTGTTGAAGGGCACCCACGTTGGTTCCACAGCTTAACTATTGTGAATTGAGCTGCTATAAACATTAAAGTGGTGCATCACTATAGTATGCTGATTTTAAGTCCTTTGGGTATATGCTGAGGAGCTGGATAACTGGGGCAAATAGTGGTTCCATTCCAAAAGTTTTCTGAGGAATCTCCATACTGCTTTCCATAGTGGTTGAAACAATTTGCAGTCCCACCAGTAATATATGAGTGTACCTATTTCCCCACATCCTCACCAAAATTTATTGTTACTTCTGTTCTTGAAAATTTGCATTCTAACTGGAGTGAGATGGAATCTCAGTGTAGTTTTAATTTGCATTTCTCTAATTGCTAGAGATGTTGAACATTTTTTCATATATTTGTTCACATTTGTATTTCTTCTTCTATGAACTGCCTGTTCAGTTCTCTTGCCCATTTATTGATTGGGTTATTAGTTTGTTTTTTTTTTTTTGGTGATAGGTTTTTTTTAGTTCTTCATATATCCTGGAGATTAATGCTCTATCTAAGGTACAGGTGGCAAAGATTTTTCTCCCATTCTGTAGGCTCTCTGTTCACATTCTTGATTGTTTCCTTTGCTATGAATAAGATTTTTAGTTTGATATAATCCTATTTATGATGCTCTATTTCACTTCTTGTGCTTTAAAAGTCTTATTGAGGGGGCTGGAATTGTGGCTGAGTGGTAGAGTGCTTGCCTAGTATGTGTGAGGCCCTGGGTTCAATTCTCAGCACCACTTATAAATAAATAAAGTCCATTGACAACTTAAAAAAATATTTTTAAAAAAAGTCTTATTGAGGAATTTGGTTCCTAAGATGACATGATATGGGGATTTGGACCTACATTTTCTTCTAGCAGGTGTAGGTTCTCTGATCTAATGCCTAGGTCCTTGATCTACCTTGAATTGGTTTTGTGCAAGGTGACAGATAGGGGTTTATTTCATTTTGCTACATATGGATTTCCAGTTTACCCAGCACCATTTGTTGAAGAGGCTATCTTTTCTCCAACATATATTAATGGTGCCTTTGTCTAGTATGAGACAGCTGTGTATATGTGGGTTTTGCCTCTTTGTCTTCTATTCTGTACCATTGAGAAGACCAACTTTTAAATAATTTTGTTTCTGTAGAATTGAAAGATAAGAAGTAAGATCTTCAAATTCAAGATGGAGCATTTACAGAAACTATTTGAGTGTTCAAGTGAGGCCATACTTTGCTCAACAAAGGGAAAATTTTTTCAGATGAAGAGATTATCCAGCATATCTTATGTAATATGATCCTCTGAAACAGTGTGGCAGAAATGAATAGTTCTATACGTACTTGGCACCTATATATTACATCTCCATGAGCAGGTGCTGGTCACAAAGTATACATAAAAAATGAGACACCATTAGGAATTTTTTCTAGGAAGGAATGTTAGTCTGGGAAGATGGCTTGTGAACCGGGGCCATACTGCGAGCTGTAGCCTCAGGCTAGAGCTCTGTGCCTCAGACATGGTATCTACCCCAGGAAGATGTCAAAAAACATGGAAACCTGGCCTTTGGGATGGATGCCTTATTTTTAACCCCTTCAGGTGTGCTCTCTACCCCTCTCAACACTGCTCTGTGGCCACAGAAGCTGACCTTCTGGGTTGCCCCACTCAGTCACCTTATCCTTAGATTTCTGGGAGAATTTAGTGAGCTTTCACCAGTGATGCTACACAGCCTAGCTTGTTACAACAAATATCTATTTCTTTCTCATAATACAGGAGGACTGCTGATCAGCAGCACGTCTATGTCTCTGTGGTTCAACTGCAGGCTGTAGGGACACTGCAGTTCTATTCTACATATCTGTCTTCTCCTCTAGGGACTGCAGCTAAAGGACTAGATGAAAATGAAGTCAGGGCTTTAAATTCCTGGACTCCCTTCTTACCAGGGCTCTCTAATTTGGCCAGTTCCTTCTACTGAACCCCAGTTACTACTTGGAAGTCCCTTCCTAGAGCTATGTACTCTGGGCCAAGTCCTTGCTCTCTTCTTTTTGACTCTTCAGGACAGAAAGCTGTACCTTTCTGTTTGATTTTCCTTCACTCCAACCAACTTTTAGTAACTGGTTCTTCTGTTCTCTTCTTAATTTCCCTGTTTGAACTGTGCTGTATTTTGAGTGCATGTCTTCACCAAAGTTCATGTTGAGACTTTATTCCTCAGTATGACAGTTTGGGGGGTGAGGCCTAGCAGAAGCCATTTGAGTCACAGGCATAGGGCCCTCATAAATAGATTAATGCATTCTGGAGAGAAAAGGTTCTCACTTTCTGGGGACTGAGTCAGTTAATGTGAGAGTAGGTTGGTATAAAGCAAGGTGACCCTTCATGTTTTTTCTCTTTCCCTTGTGCTCCCACTTTTTTCCCCCACCATGTTATGATGAATCATGAGGCCCTCTCCAGATGCAGCTGTCTGATCTTGAACTTCCTAACTTTAAGAACCATGAGCAAAATAAACGTATTTTCTTTATAAATTACCCAGGTGTTCTATTAGAGTAACAGAAAATGGGATAAGACAGGGTGCCATGGTTTTCCTACCTGGACCTAGGTGATTGGGCATTGTTATTCAAGCTGAAAACTGCATTGATAAACCTGTTCTCATAGGGTGGTCAAGGTTACAGGAGTGGTGTGAATGCCTGGGACAACAGAACCTAAATTCTGAGCCAGAAGAGTCGGCTTTCCAGCAATCACAATGCATCCTACAAAGTGACTACCTTTCCATTTATCTAACATCCCTGGTACTTGCCTTTGGTTAGAATTTCTTCACCTCTTCTGTTTCCCCTGGACATAACTGAGATCTTCATCTGATGATTCCACTGCTTCACAGGTCCAGAGCTACATCCAGGCCCATACCCTCAGATTTAGACCCTTTTTTATATTAATCCCTTCCTGGAATTTGATTGCAGCTTCTCCCCTTTGCCCCAAAAAGTTAATGCTAGAAATAAAAATAAGGTAACATAAATAAAGAATGCCTACTCATCAGTAGACTCTATATGGTTGAAGAATCAGTGAGCGTAAGGATAGGTCAGTAGAAACTTCCTAAGCATTTCAGCAAAGAAAAGAAGAAGGAAGGAAGGAAATAAACCAGAGCTATACCCCAAGAACAGTATCAAAAAGTAAAACAAAAATATAATTGGAATACCAGATGGAAAAGAAATAGAAGGAACAGAAGAAACTTTTTAAGTAACAATGACCAAGAACTTTCCAAAATTAATGCCAGACAAACCATAGATCTAAAGATAAATCTATATTGGATTAGGACTTCAATACCCTTAAGTCAGTAATAGATCCAACTAAACAACACAAAAAATTCTACATACGTAACTAAACATCATATTTAAACTATGAAAAACCAAAGGAAAAAAGAAAAATTTAATACATGGGACAATAATAACTCTTGTTATAATGTATTTTAATCATAAGAAGTATAGTCATTTGAAGGGGGCTTAAATTAGTTTAAATTATATTATAAACTTCAGGGCAACCACTTAAAAGCTTTTTGAAAAATAATTGATAAACTGAAAGAAGAGATAAAATGCAATCATATAAAATGTTCAGTTAAATCAAGAAAAAGCAGAAGAAGCTGCAAAAATACATAAAGAAGAAATTTGATGAATAGAAAACAATTCCAAACATGGTAAATATTACTTCACGTTCAGTGTGAATGGTCTAAGTATACCAAGTAAAATATGGCTATTATCCAAGTGAAGAAAAAAACACAAGACCCAGCTATATGTCATCTACTGGAAACCACCTTAAAG
This sequence comes from Marmota flaviventris, assembly GCF_047511675.1. Lineage (NCBI taxonomy): Eukaryota > Metazoa > Chordata > Mammalia > Rodentia > Sciuridae > Marmota > Marmota flaviventris. The sequence goes on along the minus strand of NC_092510.1, from coordinate 41,841,541 downwards.
ATGAAGAATTTATTAAGTTAAAAATAAAGAAATGAAATGAGATACCATGCTAACAACAAGCAAAAGAAAGCTGGAGGCCTATAGTAATTTCATACAAAACACTTAAGAAGGAAGATTATTAGGGTTAAAGAAGGGCTTTTCATAATAATAAAGGAGCTAATTCTCTATTTAGAATAGTAATCCTAAATGTCAATGCATCTAACAAGAAAATGTAAAAATATATGGGACAAAAACTGATAGAACTGAAAGATAAATCTATTTTATTGGATTAGGACTTCAATACCCTTAAGTCAGTAATAGATCAAGCAAGCTGGAATAAATAACTTGAATAGTCCCGTATCTATTAAAGGAGATTAATTTTTATTTTTTTTTTAACTGAGAAGCTATTGAATTTCTTGAGTGTTTATTTTAAAAATTATTTTAAAAATTATTATCAATTCAGTCTAATTCATAATTAACTCCATTCTGGTTTTAAAAACAGGACTCATTCATCTATGAAAAAAAGGATAAAGAAGAAAGAGAAAAATCCACTTCAAATGCTCAATCATTTCCATTGCTTAAGGGCTTGCTATATGGACTCTTTATCCTATGCCAGTTTTGCATTTATGGTTTTTTTTTAAATTTATTATTGTTGGTTATTCAAAACATTACATAGTTCTTGATATATCATATTTCACCCTTTGATTAAGTGGGTTATGAGCTCCCATTTTTACCCCATATACAGATTGCAGAATCACATCAGTTACACATCCATTGATTTACATATTGCCATACTAGTGTCTGTTGTGTTCTGCTGCCTTTCCTATCCTCTACTATCCCCCCTCCCCTCCCCTCCCCTCCCCTTTTCTCTCTCTGCCCCCTCTACTGTCATTCATTTGTCCCCCTTGTATTATTTTTCCCTTTCCCCTCACTTCCTCTTGTATGTACTTTTGTATAACCCTGAGGGTCTCCTTCCATTTCCATGCAATTTCCCTTCTCTCTCCCTTTCCCTCCCACCTCTCATCCCTGTTTAATGTTAATCTTCTTCTCATGCTCTTCAACCCTACTCTGTTCTTAGTTACTCTCCTTATATCAAAGAAGACATTTGGCATTTGTTTTTTAGGGATTGGCTAGCTTCACTTAGCATAATCTGCTCTAATGCCATCCATTTCCCTGTAAATTCTATGATTTTGTCATTTTTTTAATGCAGAGTAATACTCCATTGTGTATAAATGCCACATTTTTTTTTTATCCATTCGTCTATTGAAGGGCATCTAGGTTGGTTCCACAGTCTTGCTATTGTGAATTGTGCTGCTATGAACATCGATGTAGCAGTGTCCCTGTAGCATGCTCTTTTTAGGTCTTTAGGGAATAGACCGAGAAGGGGAATAGCTGGGTCAAATGGTGGCTCCATTCCCAGCTTTCCAAGAAATCTCCATACTGCTTTCCAAATTGGCTGCACCAATTTGCAGTCCCACCAGCAATGTACAAGTGTACCCTTTTCCCCACATCCTCGCCAGCACTTGTTGTTGTTTGACTTCATAATGGCTGCCAATCTTACTGGAGTGAGATGGTATCTTAGGGTGGTTTTGATTTGCATTTCTCTGACTGCTAGAGATGGTGAGCATTTTTTCATGTACTTGTTGATTGATTGTATGTCCTCCTCTGAGAAGTGTCTGTTCAGGTCCTTGGCCCATTTGTTGATTGGGTTGTTTGTTATTTTATTGTCTAATTTTTTGAGTTCTTTGTATACTCTGGATATTAGGGCTCTATCTGAAGTGTGAGGAGTAAAGATTTGTTCCCAGGATGTAGGCTCCCTATTTACCTCTCTTATTGTTTCTTTTGCTGAGAAAAAACTTTTTAGTTTGAGTAAGTCCCATTTGTTGATTCTAGTTATTAACTTTTGTGCTATGGGTGTCCTATTGAGGAATTTGGAGCCCGACCCCACAGTATGTAGATCGTAGCCAACTTTTTCTTCTATCAGACGGCGTGTCTCTGATTTGATATCAAGCTCCTTGATCCATTTTGAATTCACTTTTGTGCATGGTGAGAGAAAGGGATTCTGTGGTGAGCCGTTCCTATAGACCGTGGCCGCCATTAGAAGATGGCGCCGGCTTCCACTGTGGCCTGTGATAAACAACTCCTTTTTTGGAGAGTTGGCACGTAATCCCTTATCACCCTATGAGAAAGCTCCACGTGGCAGCTTTGCATTGGGGCTTGAGATGCTTTATTAAGGCTGGGAGGGGCATCCAAGAGGAAGAAGAAGAAATATCAAGGGCCTGAATAAACTGCTGAAAGAAGATTCCTGAGTTGCGTCTTCCTTGCGGGCAAGGGGTCGCGACAAGTGGTGCCGAAACCCGGGAACCAGAACTTTCAGCAGTCAGGGGTGGTGCACGGGTTAGTCCCAGGTAAGTGGGATCCGCGACCAAAGCGGGGTTAGTCCCAGGTGAGTGGGATCCGCGACCAAAGCGGGGTTAGTCCCTAGTAAGTGGGACCCGCGACCAAAGCGGGGCAGCTCCTCTGTAAAGAAAGAGAGAGCATTACATTTTATTGCAGCTGCACTGTGTACTTTCGCTTTTGTTTTCTGTGTTTCTTTTGTTGTGTCATTTCGCTTTTGTTTTTTGTGCTTCTTTTGTTGTTGTGATGACAGGGACGCTCCCCTGTAAAAGGAAGAGAGCGGGGACTTTTGTACTTTCACTTTCTTTATAGCTCTAAAAACATTATGGGTGTTGCTTCTTCAAGCCCAATTTTGTTGGCCCTAGATGGGTTGTTACATTCAAAAGGACTTAAGATAAAGCAGAGTACTTTGCAGATGTTTTTAAGAGAAGCTGATATAGCGGCTCCTTGGTTTGCTTTTTCAGGGAGTCTTACGGTTCCCAGCTGGGACAAATTAGGGAAAGATCTAGATTTTGCTTGTGAGCAAGGCACCTTAGAGGGTGGTGTTATACCACTTTGGAAGTTAGTTAGAGGATGTATAACAGATGGTAAATGCCAAGAGGCTGTGTGTGAGGGTCAGGCTGTTCTTGAGCAACTACATGAGGAAAAATCTGAAGGGTCACATAGTGAAGTGGCAGAGAGTATCAAAAGTAACAGTAGTGAGAAGGCAAAAGAGCCTGAAGATAAAAATAGGAGAAGGCTCTACCCAGACTTGACCGAATTCAGAACGCCTGAGAACACAAGCGACTCAGAGAGTTCTGAGGACCTTGATATATTGTTACAACAACTACATAAGATAAAAATGAAAAAGAAGAAAAAGGAGACACAAGGTGCGCATGCCTACTGTAAGAAGGGGGAGGGAGCTAATATCGGTCAACAAAACTCTGAGGAGGAGGAGGTAGAATATCTAGAAGAAGATATGGTGCCGAGTGCCCCACCTCCGTATGTGGGGGGGAGCCAAGGTTCCGGGAGATCTTTTCATGCACAAGTTTGGAGGACAGTTAATACAGATATGGGACTTGCATACCCTGTATTTCAGGACAATAACAGGGGAAGATATCATGAGCCTTTAGACTTTAAGATAATTAAAACCTTGGCAGAATCTGTCCGCACTTATGGCATAGATGCCGCTTTCACTCTCACTCAGGTGGAGGGACTTACTAGATTTTGCATGACTCCTTCAGATTGGGCTAGTCTAGTCCGCGCTTGTGTTTCCCCAGGGAAATACTTGGATTGGAGAGCATTTATGTTAGAGGGTGCAGTAGAGCAAGCTGCCCAAAATCATGCAGCGGGACGCCCTGCCTGGGATAAGGATATGCTTTTGGGACAAGGCAGGTTTGCTAATCAACAAACAGGATACCCCCCTGAGGTATATGAACAGATTAATAACATTTGTATCCGTGCATGGAAATCCCTTCCAAATAGAGGAGAAGTGTCTGGCAATTTGACAAAAATTATACAAGGCCCCACAGAACCTTTCTCAGACTTTGTTGCTAGGATGGTGGACGCCGCAGGAAAAATCTTTGGTGACCCTGATAGAGCAATGCCCTTGATTAAACAACTTGTCTTTGAGCAATGTACTAAAGAATGTAAAGCAGCTATTACTCCTTATAAAAACAAAGGCATAGAGGCCTGGATGAAAGTCTGTAGGGAAATAGGTGGGCCGTTACCTAATGCAGGCCTTGCTGCTGCTGTCCTTCAATTATCACATAAATCCAGCCCTGTTGCCGGAAAGTGTTTTGGGTGCAGTGCTCCTACAAATTAGCTCAGGGAAAGACCAGGGCTCAGGAGAAGTGACAAATACTTCTGGGCTTAATATAACCACTTTGGCCATTACTTCCCAGGCGCTAATTCCGTTGGCTCCTTCTAATGAGACCTCTAATGCCACTCATTTTAAGGCTTCTCCTTATTGCACCCCTGAGTATGGCTTCCCCCCAATATTCACGCCTTGCCAAGATCATTCTTGGGAGAAACATCAGGTCGCTAAAGGTTTCTCTCTTTCCCCCTCTCTCAAAAGATATTTGTATAATTCTTCCAGCAATGCTTCCTCTGTAGGAACAGGTTGGTCCTGGTTTCAATGGTTGATTTCCAATGAAAAGGGAGCCACAGCTGATATCTCCGCTTTGGCTCAATTACGAGGAGTCCAAAGTTGGCTGTTTTATGTTTCTGGCAGTACCCAAGACTCGGAGCGAGGTAGGAGGCTTAAAATTTTTGCAAATAATTCACAATTATCTAATGCTACATTACCCTCTGCAGCAGTCTGTCTCCAATCTCCGTTCCTGTTTCTTTTGGCTAATGTTACATTACAGGGGATGCTTAATTGTTCTAATGTTACTTGCTACTTGTCTGAGTGTTGGAATGGCTCCTGGACTATGGCAGTGATTATGAAAATTCCAACCTTTGTCCCGATCCCGGTTACTGCGGATCCAGAATCTTTTCCTATTGTTGAATTGATTAGAGCCCGTAGAGATTTTGGAATTACGGCAGCTATAGTGACAGCTGTGGCAGTGTCTGCTGCTGCAGCGGTTACGGCCGGAGTGGCCATGGCCAGTCAAGTACAAACTGCTGCCACCATTAATCAAGTTGTTCAACAAACTTCCACTATACTTGAATCCCAAAATACAATTAATCAACATATTTTGTCAGGGATTTTAGCTGCCAACCAAAGAATAGATTTACTCCAAACTCAGGTAGAAGAATTGGCTGACTTGGTGCTTTTGGGTTGTGTTGACCAACGTGCACATTTATGTATAACCTCTGTCAGATTTTATGATTCCAGAAATGCCTCCCGCATCATCGGAGAGTATCTATCCGGAACCTGGTCCATGGAAGCAGAAAACTTGATCCAGTCTCAACTAACTCAGATTGCTGTTTTGAACAGTACCCATGCCGATCCCGTGACTTTGGGTCGATTCACCGATTGGATATCTTCTGCTTTTTCCTTCTTCAAAGAGTGGGTGGGGGTAGGCATTTTGGGGGCAATGTGTTGCTTCGGTGTTGTACTTTGTTTGTGGCTTCTCTGTCGCCTTAAAGCTCGCCATGCGCAAGAGAAAGCTATGATTGTACAGGCTCTTGCGGCCTTAGAAAATGGCATTTCTCCACAAATCTGGCTTGCACATCTTAAACAGTGATTTTCTGGGCATGGCCATTGCACCCCAAGTTAATTTCACATTGCACTGGGATTGGCGTGCCCTCTTTCCTATGCTCTCCCAGTGCTGAATAGCCCTTGCACTCTGCAGGTCTTGTTACCATTGCACGCAGATGGGTTTCAGGACTGGTCTTTCTTCTCGGCTACAGACTCTTTACCTTCCTCTGGGGCTTAGGGATTGTGTTGCCAACTTAAATTTTGTCATCATTACCAGGCTACCTGTGTTATCCTACTTCTCATCGTCGTCACGATGCAGGATGCGAGGCAAGGCACTGCACTTGAGTGATCCCTCAACGGACCTCAAGGAAAGCATGTCCTATTGCATGCGGGTTTGACGTCCACGCCCCGCCCTACGAAAAAAGGAGTCGGCTGATATGGGATCAGGTCTGGGGAAGGCGCCTCCTTAGGACTGAACCATACATTGCAGCCACTTCTGCACAGTGGGATAGGACCTCTACTTTCGCCTGCATTGTTTTATAAAACAGAAGGGGGAACTGTGGTGAGCCGTTCCTATAGACCGTGGCCGCCATTAGAAGATGGCGCCGGCTTCCACTGTGGCCTGTGATAAACAACTCCTTTTTTGGAGAGTTGGCACGTAATCCCTTATCACCCTATGAGAAAGCTCCACGTGGCAGCTTTGCATTGGGGCTTGAGATGCTTTATTAAGGCTGGGAGGGGCATCCAAGAGGAAGAAGAAGAAATATCAAGGGCCTGAATAAACTGCTGAAAGAAGATTCCTGAGTTGCGTCTTCCTTGCGGGCAAGTGGTCGCGACAGGATTCAGTTTCATTTTGTTGCATATGGATTTCCAGTTTTCCCAGCACCATTTGTTGAAGATGCTATCCTTCCTCCATTGCATGCTTTTAGCCCCTTTATCAAATATAAGATAGTTGTAGTTTTGTGGATTGGTTTCTGTGTCCTCTATTCTGTACCATTGGTCCACCTGCCTGTTTTGGTACCAGTACCATGCTGTTTTTGTTACTATTGCTCTGTAGTATAGTTTGAAGTCTGGTATCGCTATACCGCCTGATTCACACTTCCTGCTTAGCGTTGTTTTTGCTATTCTGGGTCTTTTATTTTTCCATATGAATTTCATGATTGCTTTCTCTATTTCTACAAGAAATGCCGTTGGGATTTTGATTGGCATTGCATTAAACCTATAGAGAACTTTTGGTAATATCGCCATTTTGATGATGTTAGTTCTGCCTATCCATGAACAGGGTATATTTTTCCATCTTCTAAGATCTTCTTCTATTTCTCTCTTTAGGGTTCTGTAGTTTTCATTGTATAAGTCTTTCACCTCTTTTGTTAGGTTGATTCCCAAGTATTTTATTTTTTTTGAAGATATTGTGAATGGAGTGGTTGTCCTCATTTCCATTTCAGAGGATTTGTCGCTGATATACAGGAATGCCTTTGATTTTTGCGTGTTGATTTTATATCCTGCCACTTTGCTGAATTCATTTATTAGCTCTAATAGTTTCTTTGTAGACCCTTTTGGGTCTGCTAGGTATAGAATCATGTCATCTGCAAATAGTGATAATTTAAGTTCTTCTTTTCCTATTTTGATGCCTTTAATTTCTTTCATCTGTCTAATTGCTCTGGCCAGTGTTTCGAGAACTATGTTGAACAGAAGTGGTGAGAAAGAGCATCCCTGTCTTGTTCCAGATTTTAGAGGGAATGATCATATGGTTCGAGATGATCATATGGTTCTTATTTTTAAGTCTATTGATGTGGTGAATAACATTTATTGATTTCCGTATATTGAACCAGCCTTGCATCCCAGGGATGAATCCTACTTGATCATGGTGCACAATTTTTTTGATATGTTTTTGTATCCGATTCGCCAGAATTTTATTGAGGATTTTTGCATCTAGGTTCATTAGAGATATTGGTCTGTAGTTTTCTTTCTTTGAAGTGTCTTTGTCTGGTTTAGGTATCAGGGTGATGTTGGCCTCATATAATGAATTTGGAAGTTCTCCCTCTTTTTCTATTTCCTGAAGTAGCTTGAAAAGTATTGGTATTAGTTCCTCTTTAAAGGTTTTGTAAAACTCTGCTGTATACCCATCCGGTCCTGGGCTTTTCATAGTTGGTAGTCTTTTGATGGTTTCTTCTATTTCCTCAATTGATATTGGTCTGTTTAGGTTGTCTATATCTTCCTGACTCAATCTGGGCAGATCATATGACTTAAGAAATTTATCTATGCCTTCACTATCTTCTAATTTATTGGAGTATAAGGATTCAAAATAATTTTTGATTATCTTCTGTATTTCTGAAGTGTCTGTTGTGATATTGCCTTTTTCATCCCGTATGCTAGTAATTTGAGTTCTCTCTCTTCTTCTCTTCGCTAGCATGGCTAAGGGTCTGTCGATTTTGTTTATTTTTTCAAAGAACCAACTTTTAGTTTTGTCAATTTTTTCAATTGTTTCTTTTGTTTCAATTTCATTAATTTCAGCTCTGATTTTAATTATTTCTTGCCTTCTACTTCTTTTGCTGTTGTTTTGCTCTTCTTTTTCTAGGATTTTGAGATGAAGTATGAGATCATTTATTTGTTGGTTTTTTCTTTTTTTAAGGAATGAACTCCAAGCAATGAATTTTCCTCTTAGAACTGCTTTCAATGTGTCCCATAGATTCCGATATGTTGTGTCTGTGTTTTCATTAATCTCTAAGAATTTTTTAATTTCCTCCTTGATGTCTTCTATAACCCATTGATCATTCAATAACCTATTGTTCATTCTCCAAGTGATGTTTGCTTTTTCCTTCCTTCTTTTATCATTGATTTTCAGTTTCATTCCATTATGATCAGATAAGATGCATGGTATTATCTCTACTCCTTTATATTGTCTAAGAGTTGCCCTGTGACATAATATGTGATCTATTTTTGAGAAGGATCCATGTGCTGCTGAGAAAAAAGTGTAACTGCTTGATGTTGGGTAGTATATTCTATATATGTCAATTAAGTCTAGGTTATTAATTGTGTTATTGAGTTCTATAGTTTCCTTATTCAACTTTTGTTTGGAAGATCTGTCCAGTGGTGATAGCGGTGTGTTGAAGTCTCCCATGATTATTGTATGGTGGTCTATTAGACTCTTGAACTTGAGAAGAGTTTGTTTGATGAACATAGCTGCACCATTGTTAGGGGCATATATATTTATGATTGTTATGTCTTGTTGGTGTATGGTTCCCTTGAGCAGTATGTAGTGTCCCTCTTTATCCCTTTTGATTAACTTGGGCTTGAAATCTATTTTATTTGATATGAGTATGGACACACCTGCTTGTTTCCGAAGTCCATATGAGTGATATGATTTTTCCCAACCTTTCACCTTCAGCCTATGTATGTCTTTTCCTATCAAATGCGTCTCCTGTAGGCAGCATATTGTTGGGTCTTGTTTTGTGATCCATTCTACTAGCCTGTGTCTCTTAATTGGTGAGTTTAAGCCATTAACATTTAGGGTTATTATTGAGATATGGGTTGTTCTTCCAGCCATATTTGTTTATTTATGTTACTAAACATGGTTTGTTTTCCTCTTTGATTATTATTCCCCCCTTTACTGTCCTACCTCCCACTGTTGGTTTTCCTTGTTATTTTCCATTTCCTCCTCCTGTAATGTTTTGCCGAGGATGTTTTGAAGAGATGGTTTTCTAGCTGCAAATTCTTTAAACTTTTGTTTATCGTGGAAGGTTTTAATTTCATCTTCCATCCTGAAGCTTAATTTCGCTGGATACACAATTCTTGGTTGGAACCCATTTTCTTTCAGTGTTTGAAATATGTTATTCCAGGATCTTCTAGCTTTCAGAGTCTGTGTTGAAAGGTCAGCTGTTATCCTGATTGGCTTACCCCTAAATGTAATCTGCTTCCTTTCTCTTGTAGCTTTTAAAATTCTCTCCTTATTCTGTATGTTGGGCATCTTCATTATAATGTGTCTAGGTGTGGATCTCTTATGATTTTGCACATTTGGCGTCCTGTAGGCTTCTAGGATTTGGGATTCTGTCTCATTCTTCAGGTCTGGGAAGTTTTCTCGTATTATTTCATTGAATAGATTGTTCATTCCTTTGGTTTGAAACTCTGTCCCTTCCTGTATCCCAGTGACTCTTAAATTTGGTCTCTTGATGTTATCCCATATTTCTTGGATGTTCTGCTCATGGTTTCTTAACAGTCTTGCTGAGCTGTCTATGTTCTTTTCAAGTTGAAATACTTTATCTTCATTGTCTGATGTTCTATCTTCTAAGTGTTCTACTCTGCTGGTAGTATTCTCAATTGAGTTTTTAAGTTGGTTTATTGCTTCCTGCATTTCTAGGATTTCTGTTTGTTTGTTTTTTATAACCTCTATCTCCCTGTATAGTTGATCTTTTGCTTCTTGGATTTGTTTATGTAATTCATTGTTGAAGTGATCTTTCATTGTCTGATTTTGCTGTCTGATGTCTTCCTTGAGACTCCAGATCATCTGAAGCATGTATATCCTGAATTCTTTATCTGACATTCCATCTGCTGCAGCTATTACCTCTTCTAACGTTGAGTTGACCTGCATTGTTTGTGGTCCTTTCTTTCCTTGTCTCTTCATACTGTTTGCGTTTCTTTCTGCTTGGTGAAATTTTGTGCTATTGAATTTTCCCCCTATATATTTATATTGGTCTTGTATAGTTGCAAAGTCTCCCTCGCAGGTGCGGGCGGCGGCTCTGCCCCTCCTCCAATTGGGGCAATGTGCCTACCACGCCGGCAGGCCGCTGGGCCTGTTCTGCCGGTCAGTAGCAGGTCCGCCTACCTTGCAGGCGCGGGCGGCGGCTCTGTCCCTCTGCGGGCCGCTAGGCTTGTTCTGTTGGTGGTCACAGTTCTGCCTACTTTGCAGGCGCAGGCAGCGGCACTGCCCCTCTGCAGGCCTCTGGGGCTGTTCTGCCGGTGGTTCGCAGGTCTGCCTACCTTGCAGGCGCGGGGGGGGCGGCGGCTCTACCCTTCCGCAGGCCACTGGGCCTGTTCTGTTTGTCGGTTGCAGGTCTGGCCTGTTCTGTTGGTGGTCACAGTTCTGCCTACCTTGCAGGCGCTGGGGGTGGGGGGCGGCTCTGCCTCTCAGCAGGCCGCTGAGCCTGTTCTGCCGGTGGGTCGCAGGCCCGCCTACCTTGCCGGTGTGGTTGGCAGCTGTGCCCCTCCGCGGGCCACTGGGCCTTTTCCGTTGGTGGTCACAGTTCCGCCTACCTGGCAGGCGCGGGGGGTGGGGGGCGGCTCTGCCCCTCAGCAGGCCGCTGGGCCTGTTCTGTGGGTGGTCACAGTTCCATCTACCTTCAGGAGATTAATTTTTAATTATTTAATTTTTTTGAAAAGGAAAGCACAAGGTCCAAGATGGTTCACTAGTAAATTCTCCCAGACATATAAGGAAAAAAAATAATACTAATTCTCTACAATTTCTTTCTAGAAAATAGTATGGAAAGGAACACTTTTTAATAAAATCTATGAGACAAGTATTATATTAATATCAAAACTAGATATAGACATTGAACAAAAGGAAAACTATAAGCAAATATATCTCATAAACATAGATGCAAGAATCTTCAACAAAATACTAGCACATCAACCCCAAAATGCTTGGAAATTATATACCAATACTAAACGGAACTTATTTCAAGTATGCAAGAGTGTTTCAATATTGAAAACTAGCCAGTTTAATACACCATAGTGACAGGCTAAAGAAAAAAAAACCATCATATCAATTGGTGAAAAACAGAAAGAGATAGAAATGAGTGGCTAGAGCGACCCTGAGGGGGCGGTTGGCAGGAAAAGCTTAGAACAGCTGCCGGAGGTGACGGAGCAGCAGCCCCACCGGGTGCGCTGGAAGACGAACCTTCCAGCTCCAGACAACCTGAGCCCAGGTTCCCACAGCTCAGTACAGCCATGAGTGTGGAGGTGAAAGTGACAGGGCAGAACCAGGAGCAATTTTTGCTCCTGGCCAAGTCGGCCAAAGGGGCAGCGCTGGCCACACTCATCCACCAGGTGCTGGAGGCCCCTGGTGTCTACGTGTTTGGGGAACTGCTGGATATGCCCAATGTTAGAGAGCTGGCTGAAAGTGACTTTGCTTCCACATTCCGGCTGCTCACAGTATTTGCTTATGGAACATATACCGACTACTTAGCTGAAGCCAGGAATCTTCCTCCACTCACTGAAGCTCAGAAGAATAAACTTCGACACCTCTCAGTTGTCACCCTGGCTGCTAAAGTCAAGTGCATCCCATATGCAGTGTTGCTAGAAGCCCTTGCTCTGCTTAATGTGAGGCAGCTAGAAGACCTGGTGATTGAGGCTGTATATGCTGATGTGCTTCGAGGCTCACTGGATCAACGCAATCAGCGTCTAGAGGTTGACTACAGCATTGGACCGGACATCCAGCGCCAAGACCTTAGTGCCATTGCCCAAACCCTGCAGGAGTGGTGTGTGGGCTGTGAGGTTGTGCTGTCAGGTATCGAAGAGCAAGCGAGCCGTGCCAACCAGCACAAGGAGCAGCAGCTGGGCCTAAAGCAGTAGATTGAAAGTGAGGTTGCCAACCTTAAAAAAACCATTAAAGTTACAACAGCAGCAGCTGCTGCAGCCACATCTCAGGACCCCGAGCAACACCTGACTGAACTGAGGAACCCAGCTCCAGGCACCAACCAGCGCCAGCCCAGCAAGAAGGCCTCAAAAGGGAAGGGGCTCGGAGGCAGTGCCAAGATTTGGTCCAAGTCGAACTGAAGGGATTCATTATTTCTTTCCTGGGGATATGGGGCCCCAGCTGCCTGTCTACCTGCCCCTTAGGAATCCTCAGAGAGCCTTCCTGTGCCCCTGGCCAGCTGATAATCCTAGTTCATGACCTTTCACCTCCTGCACCCCAAAGCATAGATTACATCTTTTCTAGGGAAGAGGCCAGTACAGGTCATATTTTTATTGGTACTTTTTGCTCTACATGATTTTCCCATGTGTTTTGTTGTTCCTTCTCCCTGTCATGCTCTCCTCTCTATTTCTTTAATAATTCAGCATCTGTCCCTGTTTATTACTTCTGTCATTGAGTAGGTGGGTAGTCCTGAAGGTTGCTCAGTCTCCAGCATAAGCCTCGGGTGTTCCTTCTACCACCCTTTCCCTGCATGTCAAATACCTGATTCCTACTCCCTACCCGTGCCTATTGGCTAGCATCTGAAGAGTGAGGGCCCTACCAGAATTCTTACCGTGAGAATTCTGGGAGCCAGTCTGCCATTCTGAGAGTGACTGGACACTTTCATTCTAGAGTCCCAGCACACTACAGTTTGCTTTCCCCCATCTTCCCCTTGGATCCTGGGAATGCTGCTGCTTCAATGATTCTAGAGCCTAAGAAGGACAGCTGTTGAGATGTTGAGAAATGGTTCTTTCTTAGCTCTGACCATCTTGGGAAGCCCAATGGCAATCCTGGAAAGATTTATATCTCCTTTTGGAGTTTGGTGGGGAAGGGAATATAGATTGTATTTTTTAAAAAAGTATATATGCATATATCTATCTATAACAGAACAGAAATAAATATAAGAAGTCTATCTACAAACATGCCCAGAAAAAAAAAAAGAAAAGAAAAACAGAAAGAATATTTTGACAAAATTCAACACCCATTTGTGACCACCCCCCCCCCGAACTAAGAATAGAGTGGACTTTCTCAACTTGTTAAAGAATATCTGTGAAAAACCTATAACTAGAATCATAGTTAATGGTAAGAGAAATGGATGCTTTCATCTTTTTTTTTTTCATCCAAAAGTTCACCATATATTGTTTCTCAGAGTTAATATTTGTAAAACGTTAATCCATACATGACATATGAATAATAGAATTTTATACAAATGGCATTATACTGTGATATTTTTATTAAAAATATATGTTTGAATTTTATTTTTAAATCTTTTATATATATATATATATATTTTTTTTTTAATTTTTTATTGTTGGTTGTTCAAAACATTACATAGTTCTTGATCTGATGTGATTCTGCAATCTGTATATGGGGTAAAAATGGGAGCTCATAACCCACTTGAATCAAAGTGTGAAATATGATATATCAAGAACTATGTAATGCTTTCATCTTAATCAGGAGCAAAACAGTAGTGGTCATATATTACCACTCATATTTGGCAGCATACTGGAAGTCTGAACTTGTGCAATAAGGAAATTAAAAGTACACAGATTAGAAAGAAAGAGCAGAAAAAGGTGCAGAAATATATACACACATGGGTTATCTATGTGGAAAACCTACATGAAAAGAATTGACAAAAACTTCAGAAGGAGGAAGATTATTAGGGTTAAAGAAAGGCCTTTCATAATGATAAAGGAGCTAATTATCTATTTAGGATAGCAATCCTAAATGTCAATACATCTAACAAGAAAATGTAAAAATATATAAAACAAAAACTGATAGAACTGAAACAAACAGAAACAGAAATAAATTGAATGACTAACATTACCTAATATCAAGATTTCCTGTAAATTATAGTAATCATAATAGCATGCTATTGAGGAAAGCATAGACAGATAGATCAGTGGAACAAATAGAAAATCCAGAAATAATGTCATACATATATGATCAAATGATTTTTGACAAAGGCACAAAGTCACTAAATGGAAAAAGGATAGTCTTATCAACAAATGGTGTTGAAAATGGTGACAACTCAATGTTCATATACGGAAAAATGAACACAGACACAGGCCTTATACCCACACAAATATTAACTAAAAAGAGATCTAAGATCTAAATGCACAACAATAAAACTTCTAAAAGAAAACACAGGAGAAAATTTATGTCACCTTTGGTTTGTTGGTGAATTTTTAGATACAACAAAAAAGCATAATCCATGAAAGTTAGACTTTATTAGAAGTAAAAACTTCATTTCTACAAAAGGCACTGTTAAGAGAGTGAAAATGTAAGCTATATATTAGGAGAATTTGCAGTTTATGTATTCAATGAGGACTTGTATCCAAAATGTACAAAGATCACTTAAAATTCAATAATAAGCAAACAACCCAATTTAAAAATACAAAAAATCTGAATAAACACTTCATAAATGAAGAGATAGGTAGATGACAAGGATATAAAGATGCTCAACATTATTTATCTTTAAAGAGATGCAAAATAAAACAACAATCAGATATCACTACATACCCATTAAAATAGCTAAAATATGGCACACTGACACCACCAAATGCTAAAGGGGATGTGAAAAGAAGAAAATCATTTATTACTGGTGGGAATGCAAAATGATAAAGCCATTTTTGCAGACAATTTAGCAGTTTCTGACAAAATTACATATTCTTACAACATAGCTCAGCCCTTTTATTTCTAGATACTTACTCAAAGTGATATGAAAACTTACATTCACACAAAAACCTGCACATAAATGTGCTGGGAGCCATTAGCCAAGTAGGTATGACAATTTCCTTGCCAGCGTACCCCATGTTGCTGACATGTTGCAGCGACATTGAATGTAGGTGACCTTGCTCAAGGACCAAGGCAGATTAGGGTGTTCCCGGTTTTAAGATAATCATGTTTAGGGCGTTCCCAGTTTAGGTTCCAGGTTTAAGGTTTAAGATTATTCCTGCTGGGAATAGGGCGTATCCTGCTGCCTGAGTTCCCCTTGAGTTCTCATGGGATTCAGACAGTATATTTTTGGAGATAGAAGCCCAGTGGAGGTAAATTTGGGCAGAGAACGTGGATTTGGGCAGAGAACGTGGATTTCCCCAGAACGTGATTGTAGACGGCTGGTGTGAGTTCGGGAATAAAGACTTGCTGTTTGAATCTACAAGCTGTGTGGTGGCTCGTGATTGTGTGCCCAGCCAGACTGCGGCATTTGTGCCCAGCCAGACTGTGGCATTTGGCGGCTCGTACGGGGAACTTCTGAAGCTTGGAGGTAAGTGAAATTGCTCGCCCCTGAGGAAGAGCGAAAGAATGGGTGACCAATTCAAAAAACAATGTGTTATTGTTTTGATTTATCTTGTTTTTGTTTCAAGCTGCCTATCCCTAGAAATTTCTCAGGCAAACTGGAAAAAATGGTTGACTAAAGGTTTGAAGTTTGTCGGCCCTGAGGAAGAGAAAATTGATACAATGATTTTTTATTCCGTTTTTGTTTCATTCAGTTTCGGCTTTGTTTTGTGCTATCTTATTGGGTTGCGTTATCTTTATAGTAGATTAGAAATAAGTAAAAAACAAACCGAAAAGATGTTAAGTAAATTGTTAGAGGTTCAGACCATGGAGAAAGACATTTTAGATCAAACAAAAGAGAAGGTCTCTCGAGCTAGTCAGACAGAGGAAGAAAATTTAAAGGAAAAGGGGTTGTTAGGAAAAAGGCCACAACAGGAGGCTGTTACTAACTCCGTTTTATCACAAGAGGGCGTAATTGAACCAACAGCCCCACCGATGGAGACAGCTGAGTGGCCCTCGAACCCTGTAGTTGATAAATGGGATCCTGAGACAGGACCTCAAAGATTAGCATGCCCTGTACTTGAACAGGCAGGAGGGCAGCGAATTCACTGTGCATTAGATTTTAAAACAGTGAAGCAGTTAAAGGAGGCTGTAACAACCTATGGTCCCCAAGCTCCCTTCACGGTAAGCATGGTTGAGTCCATTACTAACTTGGACATGACGCCAGCAGATTGGGCTAGCATGTGTAAATCTGTACTAAATGGAGGACAATATTTGTTATGGAAGGTTGCCAATGAGGAATTTTGCACGGAGACAGCTAGGCGAAATGCAGCAGCCGGTTACCCTCAAAGAAATCTAGATATGTTGTTAGGAAAAGGACCTTATGAGGGTCAACGGCAACAAATTGAATATGATCCTGCTATATATGCACAAATTGCTGCAGACGCAGTTAGGGCATGGAAGACTTTACAAGGACATGGAGATTTACAAGGTCAGCTATCTAAGGTAATACAGAGAGCTAATGAACCTTACGCTGACTTTGTAGATAGGCTAATTCAAACGGCTGCCAAAATTTTTGGGGATACAGAACAAGCAATGCCATTAATAAAACAACTGGCTTATGACCAAGCAAATCGTTGCTGCAGAGAGGTTATTAGACCATGGAGACATGAAGATTTAAACACATATATTAAATTATGTAGAGATATTAATGAACAAGGGCAAGTCTTGGCAGCTGCAGTACAACAGGCTTTAGATGCCAGGCCAAAAACATGCTATGATTGTGAACAAACAGGACATTTTAAAAGGAATTGCCCCATAGGAGGAGGGTTTAACAAAAGTAGGTATCAAAGGAATAGAATACCGGGTATTTGCCCACGATGCCGTAGAGGGAGACATTGGGCTAATGAATGCCGTTCTCAAACCACCATAGAAGGTACTCCCTTATCAAAAAACGGACAAAGACCAGGTATTTATCCAAGATATCGTGGAGAAAGGCATCAGGCTCCATTGCCAAAAAACGGACAGGGGGGCCCAATGCTCCGGGGCCCACAACCACAAATATACGGGGCAGTGGAGGATCCCAGCAACACCATCAGGGTAGTGCCCAGGACACATTGTCCATTAAATCCCTCATCAGACAAACCCGAGGGAGCGCAGGGTTGGACATCTGCGCCTCTGCCAGAGCAGTATTAACTCCAGAGATGGGAGTTCAAATCATTCCCACAGGAGTAAAAGGACCTCTTCCCCAAGGAACAGTAGGCTTATTACTGGGACGTAGTTCATCTACATTAAAAGGACTTATGATAAGTCCTGGGGTAATTGATCCCAATTATGTAGGTGAAATAAAAATTATAGCTAGTTCTCCAAGAGGTATATCAGTAATTTCACCTGGAGATAGAATAGCACAGTTGTTAATAATACCCAGCCTACATAATAAATTTCCTAGTCATAGTGTAGAAAGAGGTTCCAGGGGATTAGGCTCCACAGGTGTAGATTGGGCTATGTTGTCTTTAAATTTAGATTCTCGCCCAATGCTAAAACTAAATATTCAAGGTCATGAGTTTAAGGGGCTACTGGACACAGGAGCTGACCTTAGCATCATATCTCGTCAAGAATGGCCAAAACATTGGCCATTACAACAAGCCACTCAAACGCTTCGAGGCCTAGGAGTGGCGACTAATCCCCATAGAAGTTCTATGATATTAGATTGGAAGGATCCTGAAGGATGTGAAGGAACTATACAGCCATATGTATTGGATCATCTTCCTATAAATTTATGGGGACGAGATGTCCTAGATCAATTAGGTTTGACGTTAACAAATAACATCAATCCTAATGCGCCCACTACTAGGGCTAAACAAGGCTTTAGGAAAGAAAAAAGATTAGGAAAACAAGGGCAAGGTATAGCAGCACCAGTACAAATAGATCAAGGAACAGACAGACATGGGTTGGATTTTCAGAAAGGGCCACTGAGACAATCAAAATTACTTGGAAATCAGAAAGACCAGTGTGGGTTCCTCAGTGGCCCCTTACTAAAGAAAAGACACAAGTAGCCCATGATCTGGTCAAACAACAATTAGCGGAAGGACATATACAACCTTCCATATCTCCCCATAATACTCCCATTTTTGTCATCAAAAAGAAATCTGGTAAATGGAGATTATTGCAAGATTTAAGAGCCATTAATAATGAGATGGTTATTATGGGACCTGCTCAATCAGGGATTCCTCAATTGTCTGCTTTGCCAAAAACCTGGCATGTTTTAGCTATAGATATTAAAGATTGCTTTTTTTCAATTCCAATTCATCCCGAGGATAGTCCACGTTTTGCATTTACTATCCCTGCATTAAATCATGAAGGTCCTGATCAGAGATATGAATGGAAAGTACTCCCTCAAGGGATGGCTAACAGTCCAACTATGTGCCAAATATATGTTAACAAAGCAATCCAGCCACTTAGAAATCAAAATCCTGAACTACAAATATTTCACTATATGGATGATGTATTATTGGCACATAAAGATAAAAACATATTGCTGGAATGTTATGCCACACTTACAAACTTATTAAAAAATTATAATCTAGAGATAGCAATAGATAAAGTACAATTAAATTTTCCAATTAATTATTTAGGAGTTCTATTATCCTCAACCATGGTCCGTCCACCAAAAATTCAAATACGAGTAGATCAACTCAAATCACTTAACGACTTTCAAAAGTTATTGGGAGACATAAATTGGATAAGGCCTTATCTAGGTATACCAACAGGAGAGTTGGGACCTTTATTTGATATTCTAAAAGGTCCATCAGATCCAAATTCACCCCGCATGTTAACTCCTAAAGCAAGAAAGGCATTAAAAATTATTGAAACATATATGGAAAATATGCATTTGGATAGAATTGATATAAGTTTGCCTTTATTATTTATTGTACTACCAACAAAAAATATTCCTACAGGAGTATTTTGGCAAGAAGGTCCATTATTATGGATACATTTATCTTATTCTCCTAACACTATTCTTACTAGGTATCCTGAGGCTGTAGGACAATTAATACTCAAAGGAATAAAAGCAGCGAAGGGAGTGTTTGGAATTTCTCCCAATAAAATTATTACTCCATATACTATGGATCAAATTGATGAGTTAGCTAATGAGTTAAATACTTGGGCAATAATCATGTGTAAATCTAATGTTTCATTTGATAATCATTTACCATCTAATCCTTTGTTGTCTTTTTGGTCTAAGCATCCTGTAGTTTTTCCTAAAATGACAAGAAAAACACCTATCATGAATGCTCCAAATATTTTCACTGATGGGTCAAATAATGGTACAGCAGCAGTAGTTACCCCTGATCAAACTTTTACATTTTTAGTACCCAAACAATCAGCTCAAAAGGTAGAGCTTAATGCAGTTTTACAAGCTTTTTTGATGTTTAAAGATTCTGTATTTAATTTATTTTCTGATAGTCAGTATGTAGTTAATGCTATAGTATCTCTTGAAGATGCTGGTAGGATTTCCCCTTCTTCTACTGTTTTCTCTTTGTTTTCCACTATACAAAGTCTAATCTGGGACAGAAAAGATCCATTCTTCATAGGACATATTAGGGCACATACAGGATTGCCTGGAGCCCTTAGTTTAGGCAATGATTTAGCAGATAAAACTACACATGACATACATATTTTCTCTACATTTGAAGAAGCTACAAATTTTCATAAAAGGTTTCATGTTAATGCTAATACTTTACAAAAGCGTTTTAAAATAACTAAGGAACAAGCCAGACATATAATAAAACAATGTCAAAATTGTGTGACATTTTTACCACAAGTTAATCTTGGAGTCAATCCTAGAGGACTGATACCTAATCATATTTGGCAGATGGACGTCACACACTTGCCAGAATTTGGAAAATTAAAATATTTACACGTTACAGTTGATACTTCTTCTGGATTTTTGATGGGCTCCCTTCATGCTGGAGAAAAAACTAAAGATGTTATAGCTCATTGCTTACAAAATTTTGCCACTGTGGGCGTTCCTAAACAGTTAAAAACCGATAATGGTCCTGGCTATACCTCTACCTCTTTTAAACAATTTTGCTCATCATTTGGTATTACTCATATAACAGGAATCCCATACAATCCACAGGGACAAGGCATAGTTGAAAGAGCTCATCAAACTATTAAAACATACTTATTAAAGCAAAAAGAGGGAATTGGAAAGGGGTATATATCCCCCAAAGATAAACTTAAAATAACGCTTTTTACTCTAAACTTTTTAAATTTGGATTCATCAGGACTTAGTGCTGCAGAAAGACATATGTATCCAAAAAATGTACATAAGCCTAAAGTACTTTGGAAAGATATTCTAACAGGACAATGGAAAGGTCCTGACCCAGTGATTGTCTGGAGTCGGGGGTCTGTTTGTGTTTTTCCACAGGGAGAACAGCAGCCCATTTGGATTCCAGAGAGATTAACTAAAACAGTCTCTACAGATCGAAAAGAAGATGATTTGACTCAAATCCATAACAGC
Organism: Marmota flaviventris; assembly: GCF_047511675.1. NCBI lineage: Eukaryota > Metazoa > Chordata > Mammalia > Rodentia > Sciuridae > Marmota > Marmota flaviventris. The sequence goes on along the minus strand of NC_092510.1, from coordinate 41,821,069 downwards.
TGATATCCAGAACTCCAGCTTGGCCATTCTTACATCTGCGACAGTGATTAACCAGGATGCTTTTTTCAATAGCTATTTTATTATTGCATTTTTCCACATCATAAGGTTCTATTTTTATTTTTTGAGCTCATACAAACCTAGGTTAATGTTTTTCTGATCAGTTTTATTTTTTGACTGTGGAGTTTTTAAACATTGCAATGGAGATTTCACCTAGGTAAAGCTACAAGGCCTTTACTATTTTCTTATGTGTTGTACATTTGTGTACACTCTTGTGTTTTGTGTTGTATGTCTGTATGTGCGTATGTCCATATTTCTTATATGAGGAACGCTCATGAAAAAATGGATCCGAATTATTATTATTTTTATTCACGTGATTTAAATGGTTTAATTTAAATTAGGTAAACAGCTGTTAAGGATTGTTTTTAAAGGTGGTTAACAGATCTGTTTGTTTACTAGTTTAAATTAGGTAAAAGGCTGTTAAGGATTGTTTTTAAAGTAGGTTAACAGATCTGTTTGTTTACTTTCACCTTTCCTTTTCATTATATTTAATAATTCTTTTCAGGATAATGTCTCTTTAGCATCATTGCCAGAATTCCTATCTCCATCCCAGTGCCGGTGAAGAACTCAACAAGTAATGCTCAATCAAAGAGTCAACTTACTTTGGGAGGAAACTTACTTTGGGAGGAAATGGACATATTGATAGATTCCTCCGCTTTGAACTGCTTGCAGAACTTGCCTGGACTATGTAACTATCGTTTGGTGCAGCGAATTGTGGTAATGCTGGCATATCTTTGCTGATGGTGTCACTAGTGATGCAATTTTTTTTTCCTTGCCAGCGCACCCCATGTTAATTGTGGTAGTGCTGACATATCTTTGCTGATGGTGTCACCAATGATGCAATTTTTTCCCAAGGAGCCGTCAATTGGCTTGGTGTCGTGGCATTTCTGTATCCTCCTCCCTTCTGCTAGTGATGGTCTAAAATTTGGGGGCCAATGGCTGTATGCTGGACCAGTAGTCAGTGACGGGTATGATTCAATTGCAGTGGTATCAACCTAAGACAGGAGGCTGACGCCTAAAGGTCAGTTTTCCGATGACGGGTAAGAACCATATGTTGAATTGGACAACCTACCAGGCACGGTCCATAAGCTACATTAACCTCACTCCCCCACTGGCACCAAGGCCAAATTTGGGGGCCAACAGAGGTGAGGCAAAGAACCTCACCCCCCCCACTGGTGCATAGACCTATCCACAAGTATGGCTGTATGCTGGACCGGTAGTCAGTGACGGGTATGATTCAATTGCAGTGGTATCAACCTAAGACAGGAGGCTGACGCCTAAAGGTCAGTTTTCCGATGACGGGTAAGAACCATATGTTGAATTGGACAACCTACCAGGCACGGTCCTTAAGCCACATTGCTTGTTGTTTAATTAATCAGAAGGGGGGAGATGCTGGGAGCCATTAGCCAAGTAGGTATGACAATTTCCTTGCCAGCGTACCCCATGTTGCTGACATGTTGCAGCGACATTGAATGTAGGTGACCTTGCTCAAGGACCAAGGCAGATTAGGGTGTTCCCGGTTTTAAGATAATCATGTTTAGGGCATTCCCAGTTTAGGTTCCAGGTTTAAGGTTTAAGATTATTCCTGCTGGGAATAGGGCGTATCCTGCTGCCTGAGTTCCCCTTGAGTTCTCATGGGATTCAGACAGTATATTTTTGGAGATAGAAGCCCAGTGGAGGTAAATTTGGGCAGAGAACGTGGATTTGGGCAGAGAACGTGGATTTGGGCAGAGAACGTGGATTTCCCCAGAACGTGATTGTAGACGGCTGGTGTGAGTTCGGGAATAAAGACTTGCTGTTTGAATCTACAAGCTGTGTGGTGGCTCGTGATTGTGTGCCCAGCCAGACTGCGGCATTAGAGAAATGGGTAAACAAAAAGTGGTACATCTATACAGTGGAATAATTCAGAAATAATAAGGAATGAGCTATAAAGCCATACAAAGATCCATATTTTCAAAGGCTATATCCTTTATGATTTCATTTATGACATTTTAGAAATAGCAAAGCTATAGAGATGGGAAACAATAGAGCAGTTGCCATAATATAAGGCTGGTGGAAGGTTGAATTGATGAAACACAGGGGATTATTTGGGGTTGTGAAATTGTCCTGTATCATACTCTAATGATGAATACATGACTCAATGCAGTTTTCAAGACTCATAGAACTTATAACATGAAAAGAAAAGCTTAATGTATGTAAATTTTTAAAAATTAGGAGGTTGGGGGATCTCAGCAGGGATGCTTGCTATGATAAGATAATCTAAATATATTACAAATGTGTGAATCATCCTTACTAAAAGGTATGAGTGAAATTGCTAGCTTAAGTAAGTTTGAAATTAAGTGTAATATATAAAACTAAAAACAAAAGAATTAGACATTAGCAGTACACTCTAGTTGATAGAATTGTTTCCCACAGGGATAAAAATTAAAAACTCAGGCTGCTGCTATACATGTACTCTAGAATTGAACAATTAAGTAAGTAGATAGCAGATGGTGGGAACCAGGTTTCTTAATTATCAGAATGGAAATTTACAGAGAAGCATAGGGAAGAGCTGGAAAGATCTGTTTCATAATAGATTAGTTGAGACATCTATATAAACTCATGTTTAGCTCAGTGTAAATATACATAGTTACATATGGAAATACTTATAGATATGTGTATTAAGATTAGATTACATGAATTCCTTGCTAGGTCAGCCTAAAAGAACTAGAAGCTATGAAACACCAGTGACAATGAGCACATCTAACATACAGGTCTTGGTATCTAATACCATTTCCCATTAAAAGGAACCAGGGATCACTGAAGAAATGACAGAATTTAAGAATGGGGTAGGAAATATGCAAGATGAGTTTGGAGTCCCTTGTAGTTCCAGAAAGTAAGGAAGTACTAAAAATACTAAAAAGCACTAAAAAAATAAATAAATAAGCACAATAATGGGGGTATGTCAAAGGAAGACACAGACGCCAACTGAAGGAGTTCTCAGTGACTGAAACTAGAACAATTTGAGCAACAAAATATATAACATAGTATTGGATTATAGGCAAATATAAAATCTATATCCATGATTCCATATTGATACATATGATAGATTGAGTAAATAAATGGGTGAAAATAGACAAATCTCTTATGCAAAAAGAATATTACCCATATAGAATTCTAATTAATTTCTGTACACGCTCTGCCCTCAGAAAGTGAAACATGGAAAAATGGAACAAAGAATAACTCTACAGTAAAAAACCTGACAAACTACCTTAATATCAACAGTAGTAAGATATACTGATAGTATCTACCCTTGTAATGATGTGATGAGAATGGTACTTTACCCCTGTGGTCTTCCTCCCCCAAACCCATAACTCCAATCTAGTCATGAGGAAAACAATCATACAAATCTCAGTTGAGGAATATTCTATAAAATAGCTGATCAGCAGTCTTCCTTTGATGTCAAAGTCATCTAAAACCAGGAATATCTAAGAAACTGTCAAGCGAAGAAGAGCATAAGGGAGGGCTGTGGCTGTGGCTCAGTGATAGAGCGCTTGACTAGCATGTGTGAGGCACTGGGTTCAATTCTCAGCATCACATATAAATAAATAAAGTCCCATTGACAGCTAAGAAAATATTTAATAAAAAAAAGAGCATAAGGAGATGTGATGACTAAATGTAATGTGTTGTCCTGGATAGGATTCTGGAATATAAAAGGTACATTACATGAAAATTAATGAAATCTAAAAAAACTTATGGAGTTACTTAATACCAATATTGATTGGTTCTGACAAAAGAACCATACTAACATAAGATGTTAGTAATTAGAGACATTTGATATAGGGTATGTGGGAACTCTGTACTATCTTCACAAGATTTTCAATATACATGGTAGTATTCTAAACCAAAATGTTTAATTTTAAAAGTTGAGGTGAAAAGAAAGGAAGAATAGAACATCACTAAAGGAAGCCAAATATCTGACTAACATCAATTTCACAAACCCTGGAGGAAACATATGAAAACTATTAAAGAAGATGAGAGAACTTCCCAGAACTGAGAGATATATTTCCATACTGAGAGGGCTGCCTGCGTAGCATTCAGCAGAAATTAAAGATTAAAAAACACCCATGTAAAGATAAATCATAATATTTCATGTTTCGGGTAAATGAAGTCACTAAAAGCTTTCAGGGGCAAAGGGAATCATAAACAATGAAACAGAAATTACAAAAGCATCTAATTTCCCAATAGTATTCCTAAATGAAGAATGCATTGGGAAATGCCTTAAAATTTTGTAGGAAAATTATTTTCAATACTTTTCAGTCAAGAGTAATGGTGAAATCAAACCATTTTTAGATGAATATAGTATCAATAAATTTACCTCCAAATATTTTTTCTCAAGAAATTATGGAAAATGTGCTTCACCAAATGAGAAAACAAGCAAAACAGTGGAAAGAAACTGGGAATCCAAGGCAACAGAAGAAATGAGATTACATAGGGCCATGGCCAAGTAAGATCCAGGTTGATAGATCTGTAACTATCCCAGATAACACTAGATCAGAGGCAGAGGGCTTCAAGAAACACACACAAATGCATACACACAGATTAAATACCTTACATGGGAAATTTTGTCGACAGTTTGCTGTACAGTGTGGAAGCACTGTAATAGGTACATAGAAAAGCAAGTAACTGAAAAGAAAAGATAATGATTATTATGGAGAAATAATCAACAAAGAATATAAAATCATAGTATACTTGGCTAAGCAGCAAGATAAATAGATAGATAGATATGAAAATATTGATTTAAGCAAAAATTTTAATAAACTTGTGGGAACAGAAGAACAAGAGTGAGAATGAAGGAAATGGACTGAGGTAAGTTGGGTACAGTAAGCTGGTCCTTCACTCACTTAATTAATTTCCAAGGGCTACTATAACAAAGTACCACAAACTGAGAGGTAAAATAGGATAAATTGATTCTGTCACGGTTACTGAAGCTAGAAGTCTAGAATCATCAAGGTGTCATCAGGGCCATGCTCCTTCTGAAGACTCTAGCAAACAATCCTTCTTTGCCTCTCTCCATCTTCTTATGGCCCCAGGAATTCCTTGACCTGTGACAACATAACTCTGATCTCTGCCTCTGTCTTTACATGACCTTTTCTCCATGTTTCTATGTATCCTTTCTTTTTCTTATGAAGGCACCAGTCATTAAATTAGGAATTCCTTGAATCCATGTTGATTTTGTCTCAATATCCCTAGCTACATCTACAAAGATCTTACTTCTAAACAAGGTGCCATTCTGAGGTTCCAGGTAGACATGAATGGGGGTGGAGGGAGCTATTCAACTTATTACCATAAGAGAAACTCTAAGACTGATACTATATGCATCTAAAAATGCCTTGGTTTTACCATTCCACTTGACTATTAGTATGACTAGGATTAACATAATTTTCCTACAAAATTTTAAGGCATTTACATATGAAAATAAAGTCTAAAAGTTCATTCAATATTTGAAGAGGTTGCTTGTGGTGTCTAAAGTGGGGAAAAATGAGATGGGGGTTGCAGATTTTTATTTCAAACCATTTTATATTATGCACAACAGATGAATGGATAAAGAAAATGTGGTATATATACAAAGCCAGAAAAAGAATGACTTTATGATATTTGCTGGTAAATGGATGGATCTGGAGACAATCATGTTAAGTGAAATAAGCACATCTCAAAAAACCAAAGGTTGAATAGTCTCTCTGATATGTGGACACTAACACACAACAAAGAGGAGGGGGGAAGAATAAAAGTTTAATGAATTAGGCAAATGGAAATGAAGGAAAGGGAGGAGATATAGAAATAAGAAAAATAGTGGAATGAATAAGACATTACTTTCCTATGTTCATAAATGAATACACCATCAGTAAATCTCCACATCATATACAACCACAGAATGGATCCTGATTAGAATAAGTTATACTCCATAATGTACAGTAAGCAAAAATACACTCCACAGATATATATATATATATATATATATATATATATATATATATATATATATAATTTTTAAAATGAAATCTATCTTAAAATGCAAAGACAAACTATGAATATGTATTGCTTTGATATAAATTTAAAATTTGAAAAATAATAGGGGAATAAAAAAAAGTAAATGATGTTTTTCCGGGTATGGTGGTGCACACCTGTAATCCCAGTAGCTCAGGAGGCTGAGGCAGAAGGATTGTGAGTTCAAAGCCCGCCTCGGCAATTTAGTGAGGTCCTAAGCAACTCAGCAAGACCCTGTAACTAAATAAAATATTTAAAAAGGCTGGAGTGCCCCCTGGGTTCAATCCCCTGTACCAATAAATAAATAAATAATTTAAAAAACAATTTAGCAATGAAAACCTTATTTTTCCTTTCAATCCAACTCAAAGCAAACATTTATTAAAGATATTTATATTTGAGGGAAAATCAGTTCTGTGGAGAGCCAGAAAGCATTCATATAAGAAGCAAAAAAGGTATAAATTCCTTGTGATTTTTTTTAAACTACAGTATATACTTTATAGAGATATCCCTACCTCTTTGTCCAATTTCTGGTACAGGGTATGTTGTTGAGTTCATATAAAAATTAATTAGATTGAATTCTTTATTACAACAGTTTTAGAATAGCAAATATCAGAACTGAAGGTGAGTTTCTTGATCATTTAATTAAGTGGTTTTTAAAAAAAAATTTATTTTTTTCCAATAAGTTATACATGAGAGTAGATTGAATTTTGACACATTGTACACAAATGGAGCACAACTTCTCATTCCTCTGGCTATATATGTTCAGAGTCATACTAGTAGTGTAATCATACATGTATATAGGGTAATTCTACCATCCTTCCCATCCCCACAGCCCTTTCCCTCTCCTCACTCCACTCTACACAATTCAAAGTTCCTTCATTCTTCCCTACTCCTCCACTATGGATCAGCATCAGCCTTTGTCTTTTGGGATTGGCTCATTTCACCATAAGCATGGTATTCTCTAGTTCCATCCATTTACCTGAAAATGCCATGATTTCATTCTTCTTTAAAGCTGAGTAATATTCCATTGTATGTATGTACCACATTTTCTTTATCCATTCATGTGTTGAAGGGTATCTAGGTTGGTTCCAAAGTTTAGCTATTGTGAATTGAGCTGCTATAAACATTGATGTGGCTGCATCACTGTAGTGTGTTGATTTTAAATCCTTTGGGTGTAAACTGAGGAGTAGAAATAGCTGGATCAAATGGTGGTTCCATTCCAAGTTTTCTGAGCAATCTCCATACTGCTTTCCATAGTGGAAGAACACACTCTTAAGACAGGAGAGTAATGAACTGGAAGGAGTTCAGGCAACTACATGGAACAATTAGTACAGCCCTGAACTGCCAGTCGGTGGATTTCGTTTTCTCTTCCACATTGAGAGACCACATAGTACAGAGTAGAGTAAGAACAAGATCAAAACCTACATCCTCCACACTCTTCCTCCAAAACAACCCACCGTCACAATTTTCCACTGACCTGTTTTATCCAAAAAGGGTCTAACACACAGAAAGATCAGGTGGGCTTTGAGGATCCAAAAGAATCTTAGATTTAGGAATGTGTAACTTCCATTCTTTCTCAGTTTTGAAAAACAGAATAAAATGACCTTGATACCAGTGAGTGGTGATATAACTGTGGGAAATCCTAAATAAGCCCTCCAGTTTTACTTGCTTTTAATTGACTTTAAAAATTACTAATTTTGGAGATCATTAGGCTGAGCAATATATTATTAGTCTCCAACTAGTTTGGCTGGAGATGAGACATACTTCTGACTGAAACTATTGTACAAGTTAAAATTTTTGCCTTTATCTCCCTCTGTTGTCCAATGAAAGACACATTTCACATCTTAATAATTAACTGTAAGTTTAGCTATTCTTGGAAGAAGGAACTAAAAGGACATACATTGTAAAATTTACTCATTAGTAAGTTTCTTCTAGATTTATAAAATCCAGAACAGCTGATAGTCTTCAGATAACATCAAAGAATGAATCAAGGATTTGATAATTTTGTTCTTTAATTAAAAGTAAAATAATGCTTAACTTGTAGGGAAATACTGTGTCTATCAAAAAAATTATAAGGACTGACCTGATATCTCAGGGATGTTCTGAAAGAAAAGAAAATATAGGCCCTGGAGGATGAAGTCACCACTAGGCACTCAGCATCTTGCCTTCCTGCTCATTGCCCTTCTCTTCCTCCTTTCTCTCCCGATAAAGCCACTTTGCACCCCTAAGTTCCCTAAGATGCTCTTTGTTGGCAACAGCCTCCCTTCTTCTTCGGTTTACTAGCTTTTCAAATAAATATTTTTCCTTACCCCAACAAATTGTCCTCAGCCTTTTTGAGTGGCAAACAAATGAAACTGGGTTTATTTACAGTGACTTCTCACATTTCTATATTTCTATACTAAACCTGTATTATTTTTGTAAAGAGGGGGAAAACGCTCCTTAGCTCTTCATTCACATGAAAGCTATCAATGAGCCAGTTGTAGAGTGAATATGTAGACCTGCAGTGGGGAGCCCAGTCAAACCATAAAGGAATAATTCAAGTAGACTTGCCTGGTAAGGAGAAAGGGAAAAAAGCCTCTGTTAAAAGAAATCAGAATAAACCACTTTTTTAAAAAGAATTTTGTATTCCTAAGTACCAAAATTAACCACAAGTTCTGTAGTCCAAAGCAGCTGACAGCTGTTAACAATCCAGCCCCTGTTAGCTGTTATCTGATTGGAGCTACTACAGATAACAAAATATGTAAGTTTTTCTTGTAGCACTGTAGGGCACATTGAAGTCTTCTAGATCATTGGTAAATGACAATTGTTTCATAGAGAATTCTGCATGTGTCACATGCACACATGTGAATGTGCACATGTGTGCTTAATGTTTATTTAAATTCTTGCTTTTTCATTTCTATTACATGTCTTTTGGCACTACCACTTCTTTGCTTCTAATGGAAAACTTGTAAGTTTTCATTATTATTTGATTAATGTCTGATCAGACACAAGACTGCAGTCCTCATGACATCAAAGACCAGAATGTTCTGCTCACTGTGGAGTTCTCCAGAAAAGTTTCAAGTAAATACATGTTGAATAAATAAAGATAAATGCATGATCTTATTGCCAAGAGACAGTGCAGTGTTGGATCAGAAGTCAGAATTCTTCCATGCAAATAATGGTTCTGCCAGTAGCTGTGATAGCTGGAGCATATGTTCTTTGTACCTGTTTCCTCATTTATGAAAGGCAAAATAATAGGTACCTCACAGTAGTAGATAAAAAATACCCTAAGTTGATATTAGAGACTTTCTGATTAATTTCCATGAAGAGATCTTAAATTCACTGCTTTTGGGTTTGTGTCTGATCATAAATCTCCTCCATGTCTATGATCTAAGTTACAAATCCTTCTACCACCAGTGTCAACATTCATTAAAAAGGCATCAAACATTGCACATTTGTGTCAAACAGATAGTTTAGAACCACTGTGCAGAACACAGAGAGGGAGTAGGTTAACACAAAGTCGGGGGAGCTAATCTTTTATCAAGGTGGCCAGCACCCTGATAGAGCAGGTTCCTGCCCAGTTGTGAGCTGCCTAGAAAAATAAAAAGTCTGAAATAATCAATAAGAAATAAAGACAGAACCAGAAATTAGATATAAATCGAGGAGTGCCTGATGGATCTTCCAGTTCTGATAGGAGCTGGAACTGAACAACTAAAAAAGGCCCCAAATTTTTATTTAAGAGCGGGGAGTACATCAAAGGCAGGGATAAGGTTTCAGCTGGAGGAGTCTTGTTTGGTGCTTCCTTCTTGGTGTGGCAGGGGTCTTGCAGTAAATAGATTGATTAGCATTTGACAAGCTCCACCCACCTCTGAGAGGCTGTTTTGGAAACACAATATTTTAAGCCTAGAAGGGTTTGATCATGAACATGTCAAGGATACAACTCAAATAATGCATGAGCAGGTCACTCACATCTTGACTGGTGAGCTGAGCAGGGCACCACATGAATCAGGGATTCTTAAACCAGTGGATTCCTACTGGGAGTTCCTGATACCAGGATTTTCTGCTTAATGGCTCCAATATCACTCAGTTTACCCAGGGCTCATAGATGGCTCTCGGCAATCTTCCACCCTTAGGGCTTGAGCCCCAACTTAGAAGCTCCCTTTGCAAATAGCCACTGAACCAGAAAAAGCCAGAAAGCTACAAACCAGTTTCCATCTCCTCTTCTTCAGCTTCAGCATCAATTAGATGATGTTGGGCTATGTTATGGTTTGGATATGAGGTGTCCCCTGAAAGCTCATGTGTGAGACAATGCAGGAAGTTTCAGAGGAGAAATGATTGGATTGTGAGAGTTTTAACCTGATCAGTGAATTAATACCTGAAGGGATTAAACTGAATTAATACCTGAAGGGATTAAACTGGGTGGTAACTAGAGTCAGGTGGGGTGTGGCTGGAGGAAATGGTTAAATTGAGGGCATGGCTATGGGATATATATTTTGTATCTGGAACAGGAGTCTCTCTGTCTGCTTCTTGATCACCATGATATGAGCTGCCTTCTTCAATTACCCTTTCCCACCATGATGCTCAGCCTCACCTTGTGCCACAAGGAATGGAGCTAAGACTTCTCTGGACTAAGACTCTGGAACTGTGAGCCCTCAAATAAATTTTTTCTCTCCTACAGTTGTGCTGATCAGATCCTTTAGTCACAGCAGTGAAAAAGCAGACTAAGACAGGCTACAAAGCAGCAGTTCTGACTTCCTGAGTTTACCAGGATACCCATCGGGAGGGAGACTTTGAACACTTCATGCAAGGATTGTGTACACACGTATGTGTGTGTATGTAATGGAAGAAATGGAAGGAATGGAAACACAATATTTTAAGCCTAGAGGGGTTTGATCATGAACATGTCAAGGATACAACTCAAATAATGCATGAGCAGAAAACAACATGTATCAGGTTGCACTTGAAAGTTATATAAATTTTATCTTGAAATGTAGAACAAATTTTGGCCAGGAGAGTAGGGCTAAGTGATAAAATCAATGATGTCTGGGCCCATAGCCCATAACTTTAGCCTAGACCCATATAAGAGGTGTGTACAAGGAATTCCAGACAAAAGGTGCAGGTAGCCAGGGAATTCAGCCAGATTTGTTGTCAGAAGATTGGCTGCTAGGCATTATTCTGCCACTTAATTGTGTTACCTTAAGTACACGTCTTCACTAATATGTATTTATCTGAATGTGTTATAGAAGTGATAATGGGTTGCACCAGGAGACGTTAGGGGAATTTTAAGTAATTGATACATATGTAGTGTTCATCATAACTGCAGTTTGTAGTGAGCTTTCAATGATATTATTATTATTATTACTATTACTATTATTATTATTAGTATAAAATCCATACAAATGTGAAAACATCAATATTTTTCTTACCTTCCCTCAGTATATGTATTTCAACAGTGAGATGTGAGGACAAGTGTATGGAGTACTGCATACATGGCATACATTAAGGCTTCTGAGTGGCAAACCACTCCCTGGTGCTAGGCATGTGAGCCGCAAACAGCTTACCCTCTAGGATCAGCCCTGGGCATGAAGCCATGAGTTGCAGTCCCTGTACTTGTTCCACGGCCCACTCCTTAATTGGTTCCTGCAAGGACAGTTGGCCAGAAATTGTATTGGTGGCTGCCTGTAATCTGCTTAGCCACTGCCTGAGTATATATACATGGTAACTTCGAATAAAATCATACCTGCTTTCTGCTTGGTTTCCGGAGGTCTTGATTAGTGACTCTGCAGCCATGCTCTCCTCTATCCTGTTCTGTGGACATCCTCGCTGGATGAGAGAAAACCCATGCAGTGAGTTTTTCAAAACAATTCAACTAAGAACTATGCTTTACTCTGAGATTATGTTCTTCCTGAGTGTTGGTGCGTAAAATGTTCTCTTAGTGAAATCATAGGCAGTACTTAATGGCATCACTTGACAAAATAAAAAGCAATCAACTCTAAGTCTGTTGCCACAAATATGGAAAACTTGACAATCTGTGAAATCAAATGTATGAATTTACTGGTGTCATGGAAAAGTGGGGATGAAATATTGGGTCACATTTGGTCTTCGTTATGGTTTGGATAGGAGGTGTCCCCCAAAGTGCCTATGTCAATGTAGGAATATTCAGAAGTGAAATGATTAGATTATGAGAGCTATAACCTAATTAGCTTATCCTAGTTTAAATGGACTAACTAGGTGGTAACTATAGGCAGGTGGGGTATGGCTGGAGGAGGTGGGTCACTGGAAGAGTGCCTTGGAAGAGGTCATCTTCCTTGTAGTCCCTTCCCCTTCCTCTCTTTGCTTCCTGTCCATCATGAATGGTGCAGCATTCTTCCACCATTTCTTACCACCATTATGTTCTGCCTCACCTTTGGCCCAGACAAATAGAATTGAATGACCATGGACTGAATCTCTGAAACCATGAATCAAAATAAATTTTTCTTCCTCTAAATTGTTCTTGTTGGGTATTTTGGTCACAGTAACAAAAAGCTGACTATCGCACGCAGTCTTGTATCTTCTTCCAAATCCCATTACACTGTGGAAAATTAAGTCTTGAATAAGAAGTTGGGAAAGAATGAAACAAAGAAAATATCACTTACTTCCTCAATTTTTCTTACCTTTGCATATAGAGATCTATCTTCAAGCAAGTTACACATTAAGTTGTTGTCGTTACCCTTCCTGCACAGTTTTGCACTACTGGCCCTGGAACTCTGAAAACATCATTTCTGTGTAGCTAGCTGCTCCTGCTAGCTATGTCAGTAGATGCTAGAGGAAGACAACAAGGATGGAGGAGGGAGAAAGGGTGTGTTCCTTTCTGTTTGTTCATCATAGGTTTCTCGTCAGCTTGTGGTTTGTGTAAGATCACTCCAGCAAGTCATCTTCACCCAGCAACAGTAATGCTTAACCATAGTAGCAGCTGAATCCAATTTGCGGTTTTTCCAACAATTGCAAAACCAGCCTCATCATGTTCCCAGCCTCAGAGACACCAGGGAACCAGTACCACATACTTAAAGTTTGGTCACAGGCCCATAGTGCCCCTAATGCCAGCCCAGAGACACAGCACAAGCTAAGACACAGCTTTGTTTTAGGTTTGAGTTTTACCTCTGTGGGGCCCCTTCTCATCATTTCTAAGTTTTAATAATTCTGGCTACTTCCCTTCTGCTTCCCAGCCCCCAGGGTGGGAGCTACTTCCTGTAGTTGCTACTGCCATGATACCTTCTTTTTTATCCTTCAGTTGCCTAGTTAAGCAACCTTTCATTAAATTCTCTCTGTTCAAGTAACTAGTATGTTTTTGTCTCCTGTTTGGACTCTGATTGACACATTATATATAAATCTGTTTTCAAGAAAACTTTAAAATCTCCAATTTGCTGACTCAAGAGTTTGTTTTAGGCTTATAGCAACAATCATGGGTGTGTCTTCTAAAGCAATCTAAAATAACCAATTAAAAAATTGGCAACTCTATCTTAAAAATAATATATACTTTTTAAAGTGGCCTTTTAAAAATATCTTTATTTTTTTATTTTTATGTGGTGCTGAGGATCGAACCCAGTGCCTCATGCATGGTAGGCGAGCACTCTACCTCTGAGCCACAACCCCAGCCCCAAAATAATATATTTAAAAATATTTTTTGTAGCTATTATAGAGACAGCATGCCTTTATTTTATTAGTTTATTTTTATGTGGTGCTGAGGTTCAAACCCAGTGCCTCACACATGCAACGCAAGCTCTCTGCCACTGAACTATAGACTCAGCCCTTGAAAATAATATTTTTAAAAATATTTTTTAGTTGTAAATGGACACAGTATCTTTTTATGGTTTTTGTTTTTGTTTTTTGTTTTTTTGTGTGTGGTGCTGAGGATTAAACCCAGTGCCTCACATGTGTAAGGCAAGTGCTCCACCACTGAGCTACAGCCCCAGCCTGAAAATAATATTTTTTGATATTGAAAAGTCAGTCCTAGCCCAGAATATCTACCCAAAAGAACCCTAGTGGTTCTTTTCTTCCAGAGAGTATTTTTAAGTTGAAATATGTAGACACAGCTCGATCTAGTTTGGGGTAATGTTCATGACATGAGAGTAGGCTTAGTCCAGAAATTTTTTCTGGTCCTAAATTTTCCCTGCACTCTTCATGTATCCTTGTAATAACAGAACATTTCTCTATTATGTAATAGGAACAGAAGAGTCCTACCATGATCAAAGGCAGGAAATGGAGGAGGAAAGGTCTAGGCCAGGAACCAACTTCTATGAAGTACTTTCTCTGTTTCAGATGCTGACTCATTTACATTTTCCAGCAACTCAATATTGCAGGTATTTATATTCCCATTTCACAGATCAAGACACTGATCTTAGAGGCATTAAATAGTTAACCTTCTCTAGGGGCATGAAAAAACATCAGAGCCAGAATCCAAACCCAATCCCTCTAACTTCAAATTTCCTACCTTTCCTTTAGAAAACACTGTTTGGCATCAGTGGGACAAGGCACAAAGCAAGGGCATGTGACTACTTGTACTTCAGCTCAGGGAATAAAGTGCAGTGATATGTTATAAGCAGGCATGTATTTACTGACCACATAAGTAGAAGTTCAATAATTGTTTATTATATGCTCATACTGGTTCCTTTTTTTTTTCAATTTATAACTTGCAAACAGGAAAATAGTTTCCAAAGCATAAATTTCTCTGAGAGCTTGAAAGCAATCAAATACCAGTACAGAGTGAATCAGCTATCTTTTCACATGATTTTCTAAGATGTCTACGGTGCTGCATAGCATGCAAAGAAGCTCTCTATAAGAATATTTTTGCTAATAAAAAATAATATTATACGATTTGGACATAGATATTGGTAGAAATAAACATTTTTCTTGACAATTTTTGGAAAAAGGAAGAAAAGGGAAAGGCTGATTAAAAAGCTTCAGTGCTGAAAATCTTGTAAATGAAATTGAAAGAGAGATAAAAATAACAGGCAAAATGAGTCTTTCAGTTTCCCACCCCCATAGCTGCTTAAGAAAAACTGGTCTTGACTGATAGAAGAAATACAATTTCTTAATTTATGGTTTATTTCACAACTTGAGTTTGCCTGAATAAGTGATTTTCTTTAAACATATAAGATGACTAATTTTTCAGTAACATAAATAGGAAGGCCAAAATGGCAATTATACTACTGTAAAATTAATTTTGACAATTCCCAGAAAAGATTATTGCCAGTTTAATTTCTCCTAAACACAATCTCTGTTTTAAGGAACTAGCTTGAAATGACTCTTTTTTTTTTTTTTGAACCCAGTACCTCACACATGCTAGGCAAGTGAAACACACTGAACTACATCCCAAACTATTTTATTTCTTGTTTCATACCATTAAAAAAAAACCACCAAAAACCTATGTGATATGACTTTGGTCCTCTTCAATTTGTTACAATGTGTTATATTTGTAGCTTAACAAATGATCTTCTGTAGAGATTGTTCCATGTACACTTGAGAATAAGGCATATTCTGTTGCTACTAGAAGGAATGTCCTATAAATGTCTTGTTAAGTGTAAGTGTAGCTCAAGTCATTATTTCTTTCTTCCAGAAAGATATTCTTTTTTTTTTTTTTAGCAAGAAAACAATTTAATTGATTAAAACATGTGGAAAGAAGCTGAGTAGACCAAGGGAGGCATCCAAATTTCCAACAAGTATATTAAATGCTCAATATCATTATTGTTCAAAATGCAAATTAAAACATTAAGATATTACCTAATGCTTGTTAGAATAGTTATTTTCAAAATAACAAAAGGTTTGCCAAATATGTGAAGGAAAAAAAAAACCTCTTTCACATGTTGATGGAGATGTAAGTTCATATAGTCATTATGAAAAACAGAATGAATCCTTCTCAAAAATATTAATAGGATGGAATTTCCTCAAAAAGAAGAAATGTAGAAGTTCATCAGAAAATTAAAAACAAAATTACCATGTAATCCAGCACCCCCACTACTGGGTATATATCCAAAGGAAATATTTCATATCAGTATTATTCACAATAGCCAAGATAGAAAAGCAACCTTAATATCCATCAATGGATGATAGCATAAAAATGTCCTATAAATACACAATGAAATATTACTTAGCATTAAATAGTGAAATGAAAGAAATTGTGCTGTCCACAACAGCATGGTTGAACCTAGAAAATATTAGATTAAGTAAAATAAACCACACACAGAAAGACAAATAATTCATGATATCACTGATAGATGGGATGCAAAGAAGTTGAATTACTAAAAGTAGAGTAGAATGGTGGTACTAGAGACATGGATTATGTGTAGGGGTGGGAAGGTTTACAGATGTATTGTTCAAAGGATACAAAATATCAGAAGGAATAAATTCAATATGTACAATATGGAGACTGTGGTTAACATGTTATATTTTGTATATCGCTGAGAATAGATTTTAAGTGTTCTTACCATAAAATGTGTTGTGAAATAATGCATATATTAATTCAATTGTGCCATTCTACAATGTATAAATATGTGAAAACATCATATTCTACATAAAAAATCTTTGCAATTTTTTATTTTTCAGTTAAAAATATATATAAATCAATACTACATACACAAATGAATGAAGGAAAAAGTCTGAGTTTCCAGTCTGGATTTTGTTGATATTTATGAATTTGACATATATCAAGCCATAATTGTTTAAGTATGAAGACCTTATTTTGAAACTGGGAATATATATATGAATATTTTGCAAGCTGTATAAATACATATGCATATAAGTTACGACATGATAGTGGAGCTGACAGCTTTAATGCCAAGTTGGTTCACTAATCTATCATAGCATTCGTGTATTAAACCACATGTTTGATGTCTGATTAAATTAGTGGTTTTCTAGGTAGGTTATCAAGCATGGATTACCTAGCTCATTTTGAAGTTAATTGATTTTTTAAAATAATTTTTATTGTTGGTTGTTCAAAACATTACATAGTTCTTGACATATCATATTTCACACTTTGATTCAAGTGGGTTATGAACTCCCATTTTTACCCCGTATACAGATTGCAGAATCACATCGGTTACACATCCACTGATTTACATATTGCCATACTAGTGTCTGTTGTGTTCTGCTGCCTTTCCTATCCTCTACTATCCCCCCTCCCCTCCCCTCCCCTCCCCTCTTCTCTCTCTACCCCATCTACTGAAATTCATTTCTCCCCCTTGGTTTTTTTTTTCCCTTTTCCCTCACTTCCTCTTGTATGTAATTTTGTATAACCATGAGGGTCTCCTTCCATTTCCATGCAATTTCCCTTCTCTCTCCCTTTCCCTCCCACCTCTCATCCCTGTTTAATGTTAATCTTCTTCTCATGCTCTTCCTCCTTACTCTGTTCTTAGTTACTCTCCTTATATCAAAGAAGACATTTGGCATTTGTTTTTTAGGGATTGGCTGGCTTCACTTAGCATAATCTGCTCTAATGCCATCCATTTCCCTGCAAATTCCATGATTTTGTCATTTTTTAATGCTGAGTAATACTCCATTGTATATAAATGCCACATTTTTTTTTATCCATTCATCTACTGAAGGGCATCTAGGTTGGTTCCACAGTCTTGCTATTGTGAATTGTGCTGCTATGAACATCGATGTAGCAGTGTAGTATGCTCTTTTTAGGTCTTTAGGGAATAGACCGAGAAGGGCAATAGCTGGGTCAAATGGTGGTTCCATTCCCAGCTTTACAAGAAATCTCCATACTGCTTTCCAAATTGGCCGCATCAATTTGCAGTCCCACCAGCAATGTACAAGTGTACCCTTTTCCCCACATCCTCGCCAGCACTAGAAAGATATTCTTTCTGGATAAAAGTGGGGTATTGAAGTCCCTCACTACTTTCCCACCTCTTATATTTAGGTGCTGTGCTGTTAGATGCATGTATATTTGTGATTATTATATCTTCCTGATGAATTGACCCCTTTTCACTACACAATGGCCTTCTTTGTCTCTGTTTTACAGTTTTTAGTTCAAAGTCTATTTTGTCTGAAATAAACATAGTTATCTTTGCTCTTTATTACCATTTACATGGAATATCTAAAATGTTTCATTATTTTTAGTCAATGAATGTCTTTCAAGTTTCTTATAGGACATATGGTAGATTCTTATTTTCTTATTCATGAAACCACTCTATACTTTTTCATTAGAAAACTTTAACCATTTATATTCAAAGTAATTAATGATAGGTGATGCCTTCTTAGTGCCATTTTATTAATGTTTTTCTAGTTATTTTATAGATCATTTGTTCTTTTCTTGTTTTGTCAGTGATGGATTTCTGTTGCGGTATGCTTTGGATCTTTTTGTGTATCCGTGATAAAATTTTGCTTTGTGGTTATCCTGAAGCTTACATAAAACATCTTATGACTATTCTAAGCTGATAAATAAGTTTGCTCACATATACAAACTCTACAGTTTTATTCCTCCTCCTCCTTCCACATTTTGTGTTTTTGATGTCACAATTAACATTTTTACATTTATGATTTGCATTTTTAAAAAGCAATTTGTACCCTTAATGAATTATTATAGCTTTAGGTTGTTTTTTGTGTTTGTTTGTTTGTCTCGTGGTACTGGGGTTTGAATCCAGAGGCACTCTACCACTGAGCTAAAACTCCAGCCCCAGCCCCTTTTATTTTTTATTCTGAGACAGGGTCACACTATATTCCATGGCTTGCCTCAAACTTGCAATCCTTCTACCTCAGCCTCCTGAATGTCTGGGATTAAAGGCATGAACCACGAAGCCTAGCAGTTGTTTTCAATGGTTTTTGCCTTTTATAATAAAGGCATAATTGTTTTACCCATGACCATTACAGAACTGGAGTGCTTTGGATTTGACAATGTTCCTGTTTTACCAGTGAGTTTTATCCTTTCATATGTTTTCATATTATTAATTAGCATAATGTTTGCTTCAGTTTGAGGAACTCCCTTTAGCATTTATTATAACACAGTTGTAGTGGTGCTAAAGCTTTTCTTTGTCTGAGAAAGTCTTTATCACTCTTCATTTTAAAAAGACAAGGATGCTGGATAGAGTATTCTTGGTTGGGAATTTTTTTCTTTCAGAATTTTGAATATATCATCCCATCCCCTTTTGACCTGAAAAGTTTTTGTTGATCTATCCACCAATAACCTTATAGGGTTTCCCTTTTATGTGACAATTTGCTGCCTTCAAATTTATCTCTTTATAACTTTTGACTAAGATGTGTCTCAGTGTGGATCTCTTTAGATTCACCTTACTTGGTGTCGTTTGAGCTTTCCAGATCTGGATTTCTACATCAAAGCAGAAATAAACAAAACAGAGACTAGGAAAACAATGAAAAAGAGCAAAAAAACCAAGAGTTGGTGTTTTTGAAAAGCTAAACAAAATTGACAAACCTTAGCTAAGAAAAAAAGAGAAAATTCTTAAATAAATAAAATCTGAAATTAGAGAGGAAACATTACGATTAATAACAAAGAAATATAAGAGATCATATGAGACTACTATGAGTAATTATATGTTAACAAATTGAACAACCTAGAGGAAATGAATAAAATCCTAAAAACAACCTACCAAGAGTGAATCATGAGGAAACTAGATAGACCAATGAGTAAGGAGATTGAATCAGTATTTTAAAGTATCCCATCAAAAAATCTCAGGACCGTGTAACTTCAAGGCTGAATTCAACCAAACATTTAAAGAACTCATATCAATCTTTCTCAAATTCTTGCAAAAAATTTGAAGAGAAGGAAATAATTCCAAACCAATTTTATAAGACCAGCATTACTCTAACACCAATTCCAGACAAAGACACTACAAGGAAAGAAAACTACAGGGGAATATCACTAATGGGTTTAGATACAAAATCATCAACAAATACTTTCAAACCATATTCCACAATACATTAGAAGGATCTTTCACCATGGTCAAGTCTAATTTACCTCTGGGCTGCAAAGTTGTCTTAACATTTGTAAACAAATAAAAGGAATTCATCCTATTAACAGAATGAAAGACAAAACCACATGATCATTGCAATAGATTCAGAAAAATCTTTTAGCAAAATTCTGCATCATATCATGATTAAAATAAAGTCAAGAAGTTTAGAAAAATGCCCATTAAAACAATAAAGGCCATGTGTGACAATTCCACATGTGCTAATATCATAATAATTGGTGAAAAGTTCAAGGCTTTTCCTTTAAGACGAGAAACAAGACAAGAATGCCCACTCTTAGCTGGGCACAGTGATGCATTTCTGTAATTCCAGTGACTCAGGAGGTTGAGACAGGAGGATTCCAACTTATTGAGATCCTTTCTCAAATTTAAAAAAATAAAAAGGGCTGGGGGTATAGCTCAGTGGTAAAGTGTTGCTGGATTTAATCCCCCATAATGCAAAAAAAAAAAAAAAAAATCCAACTCTCACCATGTCTGTTCAACATAATACTGAAAGTCCTAGCCAGAGTAATTAATAAGAAAAAGAAATAAATAGCATCCAAATAGGAAAGGATAAAGTGAAACTGTTTCTGCATGTTCTTATATATAGAAAATCCTGAAGACTCCCCCAGAAAACTGTTAGAACTAATAAATAAATACAGTAAAACTGTATTATACAAACAAACTTACAAAAATGAATAGCATTTCTTTGCTGACACTGAAGTGTCTGAAAAAAATTAACAATCCAAATTTATAATCAAAGCATCAAAACTTAGCCAATAAAATATTTAAGGCCAAATTTAACCAAGGAATTGAAAGATCTGTAATTTACAAATTAGAAAACATTGGTGAAAGATATCGAAAAAGACACAAATGATAGAAAGATACATGTTCATGGATTGCAATTAATATTGTTAAAATGTTCATACTCAAGTCTCAGTCCATAGAAGGCCAACTCCATTGCTCTGAGACCAAGGTGAGGCAACACATCATCGGAACAGTTCAGAAGAGGGAAGGTGTTTGGCTTATGGTGGGGTCAGGAAGCTGAGGGAGGGAGAGGGGAAAGGGGCCACAAAGAAGATGTACCTACCAGGGGATACCCTCAATGACCCACCTGCTCCAGCCATACCCCACCTGCCTACGGTTACCACCCAGTCAGTCAAACTAGGATGGACCGATTAAATTACACTCTTATAATCCAATCATTTTATCTCCTGCACAAACAAGAACTTTTGAGGGACACCTCATATACAAACCATAACTCCCAAAGTGATTTATAGAATCAGTGCAGTCCTGTCAAAATTCCAATGTTGTTATTTACAAATAGAAACAAATAGAAAAAACAATCCTTTAAAATTCATATGGAACCACACAAAAAAACTCCAAATAGCCAAATTGACAAATAGGACTAAGGCTGGAAGCACCACAATACCAGATTTCAAAATACATTACAAAGCTATAGTAATGAAAACAGCATGTTTACTGGCATAAAAATACATATTGACCAATGAAACAGGATAGACAGCCCAGAAATAAGCCCACATGTTTGTGGTCAGTTGATTTTTGACAATGCTACCAAAAATACACAATGGGGAAAAAAACAGTCTCTTTAATAAATGGTGCTGGGAAAACTGGAAATTAACAGAAAAGATTGAAAATAGACTCTTCTTTCCTGCTTTATGTAGTAATCAACTCAAAATGAGTTAAAGATTTAAGTGTAAGACCTGAAAAGAAAAATAAAACTACTAGAAGAAACAGGGGGAGAGCTCCATAACTTTAGTCTGGCATAGATTTCTTGGATATGACCCCCAAAACGCAGGCAATGAAAGCAAAAAAGACAAGTTGAGTTGCATCAACCTAAAAAACTTCTGCCTAGCAAAGAATTAATAAAGATACCACCCGCCCACAGACTGGGAGAAGATATTTGCAAATCATACATGAGACAATGGGTTAAAATACAAAATGTATAAGGAACTCAAATTACTCAATAACAAGAAAACAAATAAGCCTATTTAAAATGGGTAAAGAGCCAGGCATGGTGGCACATGCCTGTAATCCTAGAGGCTCAGGAGGAGGAGGCATGAAAATCACAAGTTCAAAGCCAGCCTCAGCAAAAGCGAGGTGTTAAGCAACTCAGTGAGACCCTGTTTCTAAATAAAATGCAAAATAGGCCTGGGGATGTGGTTCAGTGCCCAAGTGCCCCTGATTAAAACCACAATGAACTATCAACTCACAATTGTAATATTGGTTACCAAAAAAAAAAAAAAAAAGATGAAAGATAAAAAGTGTGGACAAGGATGTGGAAAATGGAAATTTTTGTATATTGTTGCTATAGTGTTGTAAATTAGTACATCCATTTTAGAAAACAATATGGAGGTTCCTTAAAAACTGAAAATAAAATTACCATATGCAAGGCACAGCATTGCATGCCTATAATCCCAGTAACTCAGGAGACTGAGGCAGGAGGATCACAAGTTTGAGGCCAGCCTCAGCAACTTAGTGAGACCCTGTCTGAAAATAAAAATAAAAAGGGCTGGGGATGTACATCAGTGTTAGAGTACCCATGAATTCAATCCCAGTATATAAAAAAAAATAGGATTACCATATGATCCAGCAATCTCACTACAGGACATATATCCAAAGGAATTGAAACCAGTATGTTGAAGAAATATCTGTACTCTCACGTTCAACGCAGCGTTTGTCACAACAGCCAAGATAGGGAAACAACCTAAGTGTCTATCAATGTATGAATGTATTTTTTTAAAAACATGGTTTATATATACAATGAAATACTAATCGTCTTTAAGAGAAAAAAAGAAATTCCCTCATTTATGAAAATACATATGAGCCTATATAGAACATTATATTAAACAAAATAAGCCAGACAGGCACAAAGAGAAAAATAAAATAAAATCTCACTTATATGTAAAATCTAAAAAAGTTGAACTTATAGAAGCAGACAATAGAATGGTGACTACCAAAGGCTCGGGGTAGGGAGATGGGAGGAGAGTGGCACAGAAAGAGGGATGTTGGTCAACAGGCACAAAGTTACCATTAGATTGGAAGAATAAGTTCTGGTGTACAACACAGTGACTATAGTTAATAATATTATAATGTTTATTTCAAAATACCCCAAAGGGAGGTTTTTAAAAGCTTTTATCACAAAGAAATGATAATTAGCCAATTAACCTGATTTGATCATTCCACAATTCATACATATATGAAAACATCACATTATATCCCACAAATTTACATAATTGTTATGTATCAATTAAAAATAACAAAAAACTTTAAAAAGAACTTAAAAACTTGTTGTTGTCTTATATATGAAAAATAAAGGAATAGGAAGAGAGGAAGACTTGTAATTTTTAGCTTGAACAAACTGTGATTTCAGTCTATAAAGAGAAAAATCACTTTCAGGGAAAGTTGATGAGCTTTGTTTTAGATATGCTGAGATTCAGGCATGCAGCTATACTGACTGCTCTGAAAACACTGTATCTCCTTTGATATATCTGAAGCTAAGCACAGTTGGACCTGGTTAGTACTTGGATGAGAGATTTATGTATTCTATGTCCTTCTAATGGAGATGCAGGGTAAATAGTTGGCTATTTGCATCTAAGATCAGAAGAGGGGAGAGACCTTGATGAAGAAGGCATCAGCATGTACTTTCTGTTGGAAGCTAGAGGAGTGAATAAAAAGACCTCTGGCTTTTCTGGGTCTCAGTTTCTTCCCAAAAGGATATGATATGACTCCTCCAGTCTCAGTCTCTCAGTCATATGCAAACAGAGTGGTACCATTGTAGAGCCAACCCCATGACACATCATTGTATAACATGTAATTTTCATGTACACATAGAGAGTGACACGGTAAGTGCCTTACATGATGAAAAATGAAAGTCAGGAATATCTAATTATTATTCCAGTCATCTATATGAGTAAGAATGAATTAATCTGATGAAGGCAGTGGGCATGAAAATGAAGAAATAGTTTTAGGAGATACTTGTGATAAATACTCCTTCATCATCAGGATATTACATGATTTGTGCGACTGGTTATCAGCTTACTCGTGATTTCTGCCTACTCAGGACTTCACTGACCTACTTTCACAGTTTTCTCCACATTACTCTCTCTTTCTGTGTTGTTTCTCTACCACCTGTAGAGAATATATATAAACAAATATATGATAGTCTTGTTATTAAGGAAGTTTTCATGCCTCCTAGTGGGTTGCCTCTGGGTCAGATTCCATTCCTTTTTAGTGGAGCATTTGTGTATTGTCAGTACAAATATATAATCCTTTTATGTTCAAAAGAAAAGCTTGGTGTGTTTAGATTGTTGCCTGGTGAAGCTGGTTGTGTCTTGGTCCCAAGAAGCCTCACAGAGAATGGCTAATTTCTCACAGATTCATCCTCAATCTTGCAGTCTAAGAAAATTAGTTTGAAAATATGCTGAGATTGGATTTATCTCTCAAGGTAAATTCTAAATGAGTACATGAAGTCTGAAGTATGAACCAGAATGCCATTTTATCAATTTACAATGAGAAACTTAAAATTATAGGGACCTAAAGTATTAAGTCCACATGATTTATACATTTTCTTCCAATGGGAAAACTCACATCTTCATTTCAAGATATGTGCCAATTGAGACTGCCCACTCTCATCTTCCTAACAGCTTTTTTTAGTAGTCTCACCCCCAAACTCCTGCTTACATTGCAACAAACAGAAACTGTGTTACATGCCATATTTATCTATAAGGTAGGCTGAGAAATATAGGTTTGGGTTGTGTACACTGCCACACACAAATAAATCATCATTGTCCTTAGAAATAGGGAAGGATGAATATCAGGCAGGCAACCACTAGTACCTTCACAAAAGATAAATCAAAAGACTTTAAAGGATCCACTTGTTGGGATTACAGGCATGCACCACCATGCCTGGAAAATTGGCAAAGTATTTTAACATACATATTTTAACATGACAAAGACTTTTTTAAAGGTCCTTGTACCAATAAGCACATGAAAAGATGTTAAACATTATTATGAACATTAAACACCACTTATATATGACTATACATCTACTTCTGCATGTTTTTGACACATCCTGAAATTCCTTTCTCTGTAAGTCAAGAACCTGCCAGAGCTGGGATGGGGTCCCCTTTTACCTTCTGGAACCTCCTCAAACTTCATCTGGTGACAGTTTCAAAAGAAGAGCTATTGGAATAAAATTCCCAAATCAGAAGTTGGCTGCAGAAAGTTAAGCAAAAAACAGAAAATCTGAGATACTGTTCTATTTGGGAACTCCTGGCAGCCATATTTTGTCTTGGGGAGACATTAACATCACTGACGTTCACATACATATAAAGCACACTGGACTAGAAGGTTCTTCTGAGATGGAATGGAAATGACTACTTTCTAATTAAGCCCTGAATAAGCTGGTAGGGAGTTTTTGCCATTGGATGCAGGACTAGAGGATAGTGATTTGAGGAATAAAATAAATTAAGAGGATATTTAGGGGCTTGGGTTGTGGCTCAGTGGTAGAGTGCTCACCTACCATGCATGAGGCACTGGGTTCGATCCTCAGCACCACATAAATGTAAAATAAAGATACTGTGTCCACCTAAAACTTAAAAATAAATAAATATTTTTTTAAAAAGAGGATATGTATTCAAGATGGTTTGAAGGCCATACAGGTAAACTGGAAAATCATGGTTGCTAAGAACTAATGAAAGTGGAAAAAAAAAAAAGACACAAGTCAAGATAGCAGTCCAACAAATAGCTAGAAGGGTCAGAAATTAGCAATAAAGGCAAGAGAAGTGAAGAATAGGTGGAATAGAGTACTTTAGGACTAAGTCTTTTTTGAGTGAGATGAGTGTTCCCCCTTTATGCAGTGTTCACTATGGTAGTTGGTGACTTAATGGAATTGTCTAGGCTGACCAAGAGTAAGCATAGAAAGGTGAAAGATGCATGGGAATGTGTGAGGATATTGTGCCTGATAAGGCTGTCAACTGAAAGGGCAGTGAGAAGAAACTAGAGGAGGGAAGTAGAGATGAATGAGAAATACAACCAAGAATTCAATTCAATTAGACCATCCTGGTAGAATGAAAAGCATGAAATTATTTCAGTCTGCCTGATTCTGAAATTTCTTTTTTTTTTAATATTTAGTTTTTAGTTATAGGAGGACACAATATCTTTATTTTTATGTGGTGCTGAGGATTGAACCCAGTGTCTCACGCGTGCTAAGCAAGTACTCTACCTCTGAGCCACAACCCCAGCCCCTAAAATTTCTTTTAGGAACATTTGTAACTCTGAAAGCAGGAATAGAACAAAGGAAGGGAATAACACTATACACTCCAGGGTTAAAAGTCAGAAAGGTGAGTGAATCCCTGCATGGACACAATTCCATTTCAGCTTTAATTACGGTTATTTGAAGGCTGCACCATTTTGTACTGAAATGAAAATAGTTTGCCAAAGTCTCAAGGATAATGGCATAGCTGCTCCTTGACTGAGGGCAAACAGAAGCCCCAAGTTTTGGAGAATGCTACTAGATAAAAGATCCCGTGAGTGCCTCAGTAGGGAGTTCACATATCTTGTATGACTGTCCAAAGACTGACTTATGGAGTAACATGTTTCTCTATAGCCCCAGGGTCCTGGCACCCAGTTGGAGTAGGGATGAGGATTCCAGATTCAAACTGAGACTTGTGTTTTACCATCATTTCTTCTAACCCCCATCACACCTCCTGGATTTATTTTTCCACTAGTGTCCTTGAATGACTATCAAAGGATAATTTTTAAAGGCAGAATCATGACTGCCATATAAACACAAAAGGAACATGTATCAAAGTTGTTTTTCTTTTGTTAACTTTTAACCAAAGAACAAGTAAGTTGTTATATCCAGTTCCAACGAGAATTTAAAGACCCATACACAGGCATATATGTAGGTAAAGAGGAATTCTGAAGTGAGTTGACTAATGAAACAAACCAACTGGGGATGGAAATAGAGAAATAAATTGTCCCTTCACTAGACAGAATTCATTTGCACATCATGAACAAGAATCATTTGCAAGCTGGGCATGGCAATACACACCTGCAATCCCAACGATTTAAGAGGCTGAGAAAGGAGGATTACAAGTTCAAAGCCAGCCTCAGCAATTTAGCAAGGCCCTAAGCAACTTAATGAGATCTCATCTCAAAATAAAAAATAAAAAGTGCTGGGGAAAGTGCTGGGGATGTGATTCAGTGGTTAAGAATCCCTGGGTTCAATCCCTGGTACAAAAAAGAAGAAAGAGAAGAATCATTTGCATTACTACTGATTGTTTAAATTTATGGTTACAAAATGGCTCAAAGGCAATTAAAGGCACGAACCTCATAGAATCAGAAAACCAATAGAGGAATGTGCTAAACAAGGCCCAATTTTCCACTTAAGATAGCCAGATATTACAAAGGAGCTGAACAGACACTTCACAGAAGAAGAAATTTTACAATCAATCAACAAATATATGAAAAAATGTTCAGCATCTCTAGTAATTCAAGAAATGCAAATCAACACTACACTGAGATTCCATCTCACTCCAGTCAGAATGGCAATCATCAAGAATACAAGCAACAATAATGTTGGCAAGGATGTGGGGTGGAAGGTACACTGTCATACATTGCTGATGGGACTGCAAATTGGTGCAACCACTATGGAAAGCAGAATGGAGATTCCTCAGAAAACTTGGAATGGAGCCACCCTTTGACCTGGTTATACTAGTCCTAGATACACACCCAAGGACTTTTAATCAGCATACTACAGCTGTGCATCCACATCAAAGTTTATAGCAGCTCGATTCACAATAACTATGGAACCAACCTGGGTGCCCTTCAACAGATAAATAGATAAATAAACTGATATATATATAAACAACAGAATATTGCTCAACCTTAAAGAAGAATGAAATTATGGAATTTGCAAAAAATGGATGGAACTGGAGAATGTTACACTAAGCAAAATAAGCCAACCCCAAAGAACCAAAGGCCAAATGTTTTCTCTAATATGTGGACGCTAATTCACAATAAGGGAGGTGGAGAACACAGGTATTTTGGACTAGACAGAGAGGAGTGAAAGAGAGGGGAGGGGGAATGGGGTAGGAGTAGATTGAATCGGACGTTATTACGTTATACGCATATATGACTATAAGACCTGTGTAGTTCTACATCATATTACAACACGAAGAATGAGAAGTTAAACTCCATTTTTGTATGATGTGTCAAAATGTATTCTATTGTCATTCAAACAAATTAAACAAATTAGAACAAATTAAAAAAATTTAAAAACTCAATTGTGAATATATACCACACACAAACAAAAAGATAGTTTTTCACAATTTCCCCCTGCATGACCTGGCTTTATATGATATCCTACTTTTTCCATCTTTTTACTTAAAAGCCCTGCTTTGTTTTCATTGTCCCGGATTAGAGCCTTTTAAAATTCAATATTTTCTGGAAGCAAGCTGTTCTTTGTTTATTATATTCTCCACAAGACTGTAATTCTGGTGTTGTTTTTTGCTGCTATGATGGTGGTATTAATTGTGGATATTGTCCTTTTTACTAATTTTTCTCCCCTTATCTTGTTCTTGACCCCATTTATTTTCTGGGCATAGATGACACGTGTTGATATTACATGTCCTTCTACTATGTCTTTAGGAAGCTAGCACTGTCAAGGAGTAAACCATAAGAGAATAGGAAGTCATGTTAATAGAACAAATATACTAGAAATAACCATGAAGTCTAGGGAGAGAGGAATTAGCAAAGCCTCGGTAGAGTACATGGGGATAGATACAGACTATTAAAATCAGGGTTAGCTACTTAAGAGTAAATAAAGAAGTCTGCAAAGGCTGAGGACTACTGACTGCTGTGGAAAAGACACAGACATTCTTAGTTACAAAATTCTGTGATATCTCCTTTGTCCACAGTCCAAACTAAGTACAGAAGGTATGTGCTTTGGCATCCTAAGCTTCTTTAAAACAAGTTTTTAGTAATACATTTCATGTTTCTGAAGCTTTAGGAATTCAGAAGTAGTAAGGCTGAATTATCAAATCCCAATACTATCTCCTGTCATCCATTCAATTTTCAGTTAAAATATCTACTCTGGAATAGATTTCCTTCTTTTTCTTGCTTTGTTACCTCAGATTTTGAATGTTTGAGCTGGAAGTGAACATATTAATCACCCCTCATCATGCCACAGGCGAAACAGAAGCCCAAGTTCCACATTAATCTTAACTCCAGACTCTGGGGGACCAACTCAGAGGTTCTTAAAATTTGCAGAGCATCTGTAATTGAGTCAAAGCATCTAGCAAGCTAACAGAAATCCTTTAAATAAAAAAAAAACCTTTTCTTCCAATTATGATATCAATACAAGTTTATTGCAAAAAAAAAAAAAAAAAAAAAAAAAAAAGACCCTGGAAAATATAGAAAAATAGGAAGAAGGAAAAACATCATCTGAAGTTCTACCCATAATAATATATTAATTAGTCTGTGATTATTTCCAATCTTATTTCTATGCCTTTAAAAATTGCTCTGATCTTACAGAACATATTTTATGTATGACTTTTTTTCAATAACATGAAATACTTTATTAAAATTTATGAAACCTTCTTCTTTATGACTGATTAATATTCCATTGTGTATATATACCACAACTTCTTTATCCATCATCTTTTGAAGGGCATCTAGGTTGATTCTATAGCTCAGCTGGATCTAGAGACTATCAAGCTAAGTGAAATAAGCCAATCCCTAAAAACCAAAGAAAATTTGTTTTTGCTGATATGTGGAAGCTAAACCACAATAAGGGCTGGGGAGGGGAAGAAGAGAAGGTCAGTAGATTAAACAATGGGGAATGAAGGGAAGGGAGGGGGGCAGGATTAAGAAAGACAGTGGAATGAATCTAACACTATTTTCCTATGTATATATATGAAAATTCTTAAGAATCCCACCATCATGTATACATGAATGGGGTTTGAATTAGAATAAGATATATTCCATGCTTGTATAATTATATCATAATGGATTCTACTGTCATATATAACAAAAAAGAACCAATAAATTTTAAAAAAGAAAAAATTAAGAAAACAAGAAAGGTTTTAAAAATTTATGAAGCCTGGGTATTTTCATGGATGAAAATTAATCCTGACACAACTCACACCATTCACAAAAAAAGAATTCTTCATAGACCATAGCTCTAATATAAAAGCTAAAACTATTAAGCTAAACTATAAAAGCTGAACACTAAATCTAAAACTATGGAAAAAACAGAATATATTTGCAATCTAAGCAAAGATTTCTTAAATCAAAAAAGGCACTATTAAAAAATGATAGAATGGGGGGCTGGGATTGTGGCTCAGTGGTAGAGCGTTCGCTAGCACAGGCGAACAAAGCAAGCTTTACTATACATGCATATTTACTACACATGCATATTTCAAGCTCCTTCTTGACCAAAGAAAGTCACATTGATTGAGGCAAAGTCATGAAAACTATCCAAGTTTAGAGCAGTAGTTTTCAAATATAGGTGATTCTGTCTCTCACAGGAGGACATTGGCAATATTTGGAGACATTTTTGGTTGTTACACTGTGAGTGGTGAGAAATGATATTAACATCCACTAGGTGGAAATCAGGGATGCTGCTAAACATCCTACAATGCCCAGGACAGCCCTCCCACAGGAAAAAAAAATCCCCCAAAATGTCAGTTATAGTGAGATTGATAAACCCTGCTTGAAAGAATTGCAAAGTTAGGGCATGAATACAGGGAAAGATGAAGAACTGGGGCCATTAATTTAATCTACTATAGATTATAAATGTGGATACTTCTGTTAGAATTCTTCATTGAAAATCTTACAAAGAATTATCATTTAAAATGATGAAAATGTGGAATTTCTAAGAAAGCTTATAATAAGTGAAACTAAAAATATATTAACCTGGTCCTTTCAAATCCATTCAAAATTTTGAGTTTATGATAACTTTTCTTCATTCCTGGATCACATTCCCATGTATTACTCACAAGGAGTTATAATGTAGGCACCTCTAAGTGCTATCATTCTTTATACTTGAATGATCACTGCAACAAAAGCACATCTTTGGAGAATGTTCACAATATTACTTCTAGAGTAGTTCTGAAGAAGGAAAACTTCAGAACATATTCTCAATAGGTCAATTTTCTCAACATTACCCAATGTCAAAAGCAGTTTCAATTGAATCCTAAAAGAGTAAAGTCAAGAATTCCCTCTGGGCTGGGTGTCAGGCTGGAAGTGGTTGTTGCTATTGTGAAAGTTAGAAGCATTTCAGGGAAATACTTGTGGAAAGCGAAGTTAGGTCAAGTTCTTGATATCTGCTTTTGACCTTAAATGACATTTCTAGTGGTCAAGATTTTACATGATAGAACTATGGCTGAAATTTTGGTCTTGTAATGTACCTTCTCTTTGAAGGTTTTCTTAACAACTATCTGCCTTAAAAACAAAATAGATGAGGGGTTAGGGTTGTAGTTCAGTGGTAGAGCATTTGCCTTACACATGTGAGGTACTGGGTTTGATTCTCAGTACCACATAAAAGTAAATAAATAAAGATATTTATTTAAAGTAAATAAATAAAAATATTTTTTAAAAAACAGATGCAAAAGGTAGAGCAAAGTTGTCTCATTCTTTTTAAAAATTTTTTATTGATTTTATTTTTTTAAATACACAACAGCAGAATGTATTACAATTCTTATTACACATATAGAGCACAATTTTTCATATCTTTGTATAAAGTATATTCATGCCAATTCATGTCTTTATACATGTACTTGTTTTTTTGCATTACAATTCTTATTACATATATTATGAAACTTTGTTGTAAAGCTGAGGCATATTCTGTGGGTACCCTAAAATACAACCTACAACCTCTTCTGCATTGATTTTTCCATTAATTCCATGGTTTGGTGTATATTCTCACACACCTGACTCTGATCACCAAAAATTCAACCCTTTAGTAACACCCTACTTCTTCTAGATTCCAGCTAGAAACCACTACAATGTGGGCCATTAAATTATGTCATAAGTCTTTGTTTCCCTATGGAAAGGTAAAGTTAATGTAATATCTAAGATGAATTTTTTTTTTTTTTTTTGGTACCAGGGATTGAACTCAGGGGCACTCAACCATTGAGCCACATACCCAGCCCTATTTTGTATTTTATTTAGAGGAAAGGGTCTCACTAGTTGCTAAGCACCTTGCTGTTGCTGAGGCTGGCTTTGAACTCACAATCCTCCTGCCTCAGCCTACCAAGCCACTGGGATTAAAGGCATGTGCCACTGCACCTGGCTCTAAGATGCAAATTTGAGGCTACAGAGTTAAAGCAGAAGTCAGGTAAAGTGAAGATACCAGAAAATTATTAATATATGTAAGATGGGATTTGATTTATATGAGCCTTTGCTGACTGCATTTGCCTATTAGGGGTATTTTATTTGGGGATATTAACTGGCTATAATAGAATCCTCTCTAGCTAGGTTAACCAAAAGACACTAAAAATAAAGAAGTAAAGAGATTTGTTAAAGGAAAATTGTTAGCTCAGAGAGTCTCTTGGAGGATCAGAGAGGTCAGACTCCGAGACTCCAAAGCCAAAGATGGTTAGGACACACTTTGGTTGGAGGCAGGGGTGTTGGAGGCATATCACTACCACTCCCCTTTATTTTTATTTTTTTTTAATTTTTTATTGTTGGTTGTTCAAAACATTACATAGTTCTTGATATATCATATTTCACACTTTGATTCAAGTGGGTTATGAGCTCCCATTTTTACCCCATATACAGATTGCAGAATCACATCAGTTACACATCCATTGAATTACATATTGCCATACTAGTGTCTGTTGTGTTCTGCTGCCTTTCCTATCCTCTACTATCCCCCCTCCCCTCCCCTCCCCTCCCCTCTTCTCTCTCTGCCCCCTCTACTGACATTCGTTTGTCCCCCTTGTATTATTTTTCCCTTTCCCCTCACTTCCTCTCCCCTTTAGCACTGATGATGTTTAGGATAGCATGCCAGAAGTCCCTTTTCTGCATACGAAGAACAGTCCTGCTACCTGTGGCCATTTCCTTACACTGCAGTTAGAAGAATCTGAGTCTTACATGACTGTGGAATATATGACACAAGTATATATTTTCTTTAAAAGAATCTATGTAAGTTTTCTCATTTTCTATATTGAGAAGGTGGTGCACATAATGTAGAAATTACTAAAATGAGAGATTCTGTTTGATTTTTAAAATTTCTTTATTTGTTCTTTTTAGATACACAAGACAGTAAAGTGTATTTTGACATATTATACGTACATGGATATGACTTATTCTAATTAGGATCCCATTCTTGTGATTATACATGATGTGGAGTTCCACTGGTGGTGTATTCATATATAAACATAGGAAAGTTATGTCTGACTCATTCTACTATCTTCCCTATTCTTACACCTCCTCCCTTCTCTTCATTTCCCTTTATCTAATCTACTGAATTTCTATTCTTCCTCTCCTGCCAACCCCTCCCCGCCCCTTGTGTGTTAGCATCCACATAAAAAGAGAACATTTGACCTTTGGCTTTTGGTGGGTTGGCTTATTTCACTTAGCATGATAGTCTCCAGAACCACCCATTTACCAGGAAAAAGCATAAAGTCATTCTTTTTTATATATCTCATTGTGTATATATACCACATTTTCTTTATCCATTTGTCTGTTGAAGGGCACCTAGATTGGTTCCATAGCTTAGCTATTATGAGTTGAGCTGCTATAAACATTGATATGGCTGCATCACTATAGTACGCTGATTTTAACTCCCTTGAGTATATAGCTAGGAGTGGTATAACTGGGTCAAAGGGTGGTTCCATTTCTAGTTTTTTGAGGAATCTCCATACTGCTTTACATAGTGGTTGCACCAATTTGCAGCCTCACAAGCAATGTATGAGTGTACCCTTTCCCCCATATCCTCACCAATATTTATTGTTGCTTATATTCTTGATCATTGCCATACTGATTGAGATGAAATCTCAGTATAGTTTTAATTTGCATTTCTATTGTGTGACCACTACTGGAGAATATACATTACAAGATGAAATAATATCAAGGTGAAGAAAAAATTGTAAAAAATGTTCTGTATCAGGAACTGGTAGACATGGGAAACCAGTGGCTTAACAGGACTGCACCACACAGTGCTACATATCTGGAAGATGAGAGGGTTGGTCTCATTAAACCGTCTCTTGTTTCCTTGTCAAGACAGCTGAGCCCTCCATAGGACTCCAGGATTTTGTAAGGATTCACAATTGTCAGTCTTTGAAGGAAGTTAGAGTTGCTGTGAAATCATTTATTCTGATCCTGTGAAATGGTTGGCAGACCTAGCTGTCCTCCCTCTTTGGCTTTGACTATAGATATGCACATCAACCACAATCACACTTCCTTCCCTGGAGGCTGCCCATATTGAATGTGGATAATCTGGGCAACTATCAATGGCCATGCCAGCATCAGTTTTCTTCTTGGGGTCATCTGAGAGGCCTTATTGTGACTACATCACAGCTCATCTTCTCCCTCTTCCCAATCCTGTATCCTTCCTTCCACAACTTTGGATTCCAAAAGTATCTCCAATATACTTCTGCATGCCACTCTCCATTTCAGTCTGCTTCTTGGGAAACTCCACCTATTATAAGTGTTATTAATTTGTTAGGATTAGGCTCAACTGCAGTCATCAACAACAAAACAATAATTATTAAGCATAGAAAATCATTCTTTCCAAAGTAAAGTTCATATCAGAGATCCAAAGGATCAATGACATAATACAGAAACCAGATTCTATCTTTTTGCTCCACTCTGTAGATTTGACCTCTTTGTTATCAGCGTACTAAGTAGCAAGATGAGGGAAGGGACAGAAGAAACAAACACACATTTGTGCTATTTCTTAATGATTGTCTCATGAGTTGAGGAAGCCCATGAGGAGGAAAAATCCCTCATGTTTCTGTTGAAACTTCAGGAATTTACTGATTTCAGCTGTTTTAGTTGATTTGGCCCTATGATAGGCAGTAATTAGTCCTGCTTTGACCTTCTTTTGAACTCATGCTTACTAGGATAGCTCCCCTCAGTGTCCACTCACTCTACTGAGCTAAATTCCCGTTTCCTGTACCTGCTTTTGATTCCAGCTTCATGCATAGTATGTAAACTCACTACCTCCTCAAGCCATTTTTAAGGAAATGCAGGAACCTTCCATCTTATCCATCTAGAAACCAAGGACAACTCAGGAAAGTTGAACTCAGACCCATACTCTTTGCAATGAGCCTGTACCACAGATTTCCTTGCTGAAGCTGCTACCAGGTCAGTGGATAACCTCCTTTTGTAGCCTCGAACATGGAATGAGGAAGAGTCCTCAGATATGGGTGTTCCCATTTTGGCCAAAGCTGAGGGAGGGGATTCATGGCCTTCATTGCTCCTCAATCTGCCTTCTCTCTTCTCTGCCACAATCCTCTTGGTACAGAAGGGTAAATTCAGGCTTTCCATTTCCTCTGAGTCATATCCTCCTTCTTCTAGATTTAATCTCTTAGCCAAACCTTAATCGTAGACAGGATGTGGGAGAAAAAATATTCAGTTTATCAATGAGATAACTTGAACAACTGCATTATTAATTGGGTTATAGGTCTTTTTTAGTTTGAAGAAAAATGCGTTGCATTACCATTAATAATTTTTTATTTTATTCAGGAGAATAGAGTACTACATTTGTCTTGACAGAGAATATTGTGATTCCTACTTGGCTTTGTAAAACTAAAAATAGAAATGCTTTCCTTTATGTTATCCTAAAAAAATAGAGGTTTTCTAAATGCTAAAAAAGATCAATTTCAAGTTTTTTTCCTCTTGTGATTAGAGCATAAATGGAGGCATTAATGGATTTTTTTTTAAAAAGCATTTTCATTAAGCTTTTCAAAAATATTAAATCCCACAGGTATGCACTTATAACAATGTGGGAAAATATTCTTTTGTCAATGGACATGAAACAGATTTATTTAAACATATATCTTAAGTGAACCATAGTTAATAAAAATAAGTTAACTTTTCTCCTTTAAAGTCATTAAGAATTTACAAAGTTGAAAATAGCAGCTTTTGTTCAGTTCCTTATGCCTAAAAATGCTAGAGTCTCTTGTCTTTCCAAATACCTGATTCTTTGACAATACTCCCATCCATCCCCCAAATAAGAGGTCAGGAAATTTTCTTTAAAAAACTATTTTTTAGATCTTACAGAACAATGTTGCAAAATCTTTTCCTTATGGGGCGGGGGAGGGGGGAAGACAACACAAATCTAATTGGGGGATTGACTCAGTATTATACCTTCCTCTGGTTGGTGTATATTCTCACACACCTGACTGATCACCAAAAATTCAACCCTTTAGCACTGTTATTTTATATATATGCTAATTTTATTTTTTAATGAAGAGTTTCAAATATATACAAAAATACAGAGATTATTTAAGGATTTCCCATTTGCTCATTCTCTGCTTTAACAATTATCATATGGTCATCTGATTTGATCTCTACCACTACCCACTACCACTTTCTCCCCCTTCTTATAAGTAAATCATTTCATCTGTAAGTAAATGTTATTTTAGCCAGTATAACCAGCTCTATATTATGTTGGTTCCTTGGTTCTTTGTGCAATTTCCATCATTGATAATCAGTTCCTATTCAGGAGTTGTTCTTTCACTTTTGAACTTGCCATGTTAATCATCATGTTTATACCAGGCTGGAATTCGGTGCATGTGAAGTATGCACTTAAGTGCATGAGCCATCTGTGTATTAAAGAAAATCCATAATCTCGTGTACAATAAATGTTTAAGGAATTGATTGGCTAATAAGTCCTCAAACACTTACTGTTTTGGGGTTACATATTGTTTTGGTAAAATCCATATTTATTTATATTTTATGTATTAGACCAAACTATCTTAGTTAATGAACTTGTATTTTATCTGCTAAGAATTCATAAAATTTCTAAAGATTTAAAACCACTGTAACTTTCTGTGACCACATCACCACTAGGGTTCCTCAAGCTTCTCTGAAGAAATTTATATTCTTATTCAACTAGTTTGCCTTACTCTTCCTTACTCTTAAAGCAATAGCACCACCATGTGTTAGATTTTTAAATGTTTCCTCATACTGGTAGAACTTGCTTTATATATAGATTTTAACATGCCAGTAACTCCTTTGCAGACTGTTGAAGTTTTGGACCCCTCTTCCGGTTAATGATTTCAAATGTATAAAACAAAATACATACCATTATAAAGGAAACTAGTTATATGAAAATACTGTTGTAGCCAAGGGTTCATAGATTCCAGTTAGAAAGCAATAATAAGAGACCAGAAACGTGAAATTATGCTTCCCTCAGAAACAAATCCTCTCATTCTAGTAATTTTTAAAAAAATCATTATTCCAGTTGAGTTTGCAGATAGACTTCAGGAATTACATAACGTTTTGGCTTCATCATGATATTTATATACTTTAAAAGAAGAGAAAGTTTATTGAAGACAGAGTTTCTGTGCAATAAAAACCATTTATACAGTGAAAAAATGTTGGATTTTGTATCTTAAATACTTGAAATTTGGATAGTCTTGTCAGGAAGAAAAGATATACCACAGTGTACCTGAGAAAGTGGTATTGAAGAATTAGGGTTTAGCCAGCATACCTTTATTAGGCTTACAAAGTTGGGCTAACTGGACTATCCGATGCTGTTAATTCATTCCAGCGGGGTTAAGCTCAGTTCCAGCAGTTTCAGAATTCAGTTCTCTAGAGAACTAATGCGGTAGCTCTAAGTACCACTAGAGGGCACTGTAAAGATTCTGTTGCCAGTCAGGAGAGGGGAATTACGGAATAATAAACTAACTGGACAGTTAACATTGCAGATTGTGAGGAAACGGCAATAGAAAGAACTTACCAAGTATTTTAGTCTCTGCCATACACTGGGCACACGGAAGGATTGAGCTTCCCTGGCCCTCTTATAAGTGGGTGGGGCCAAATGATTGGGTCAGCAAGAGTGACATGAATCTCTTATAGCCTAAGCATTTAATTGTTGGTGTCACATCTTCCAGAGTTCTCTTTCCCTTTGACTGACAATATTAAATATTGTAATTATTTTGTCGGTCTGGGATCCTGAGTAACCAGAGTGGGCACAGACCTGCTGCTGACCCACAGTGGACATGTAGCATGATTAAGAAATAAATGTCCTCTTAAATTATAGGTATTTGGGAATTATTCATTACTATATCATGAACTAATCATTCAACAAACCTGTTTAAATTCACTGAAAGCCAGAAGAGGTCACATTCAAGAATATCTAATCTGGCCATGTTTTCAGAATCCAAGAGTACCCAGTGCTATTTTATTTTGATATTCCACAGGCACTCTTCAGAATGCTTGATGTGTTTTAAAATGTAATTCATTGAGGAATTATTTTCACTATTCACTTACTCTTTGAGTTTTAGTATGAGCTAGGCATACAAATAAACAAAAATCCATGCCTTCATGATGCTTACATTATAGTGGGTGAGACAAACAATAAACATGAACAAGTTATATATGTAGTATGTTAGAAGATAAGTGGTAAAGGGAAACTCAAAGAAGCAGAGAAGTAAGATAATTATCTATTTGAGTGATTTATATACACATTAAAGTTTGAGAAGCTGTGCTTTGAATGGAATAATATTCCTTATAATGATTTTCTGCAGAATAATGAATGAGGTAATGGTCAAACTCTAAACCAGCAACTTTGGTTGGAGGGAAAGATCCTTGGTCAGTTCTTGGAGATTTGGAGCCAAATGCTAACATTACGCAAGTACAAACTCACAATGGAATCACATTACTAAGAACTTTTCCTCTTATTCTTTAGGGGTGTGTATAAATATGTGTGCCTGCATGTACATGTATATTGATGCGTGAAGAGGAAGGCAACTAACTTTGTTTAACAACAGACAAGTAACCTAGTTTTAATATGCCTGTTAGGCATCATGTTGCAGCAGTGAAAATAAATCTTAGACTTCAAGTAAAGATACATCAAGAAAATTCCATTTGCAATTAATCAAATAAAATTAGTTTTTATT
Source organism: Marmota flaviventris (assembly GCF_047511675.1). Taxonomy (NCBI): domain Eukaryota; kingdom Metazoa; phylum Chordata; class Mammalia; order Rodentia; family Sciuridae; genus Marmota; species Marmota flaviventris. Next base: position 41,781,960 of record NC_092510.1, on the reverse strand, counting down.
CCAGAAATGGTTGTATGACTTTTTTAATTAGGAGGAAAATAATTTTTTAAAGTTTTTATGCCTCTTAATGGCTAGTCATTATTGAGCCTCTCTTGCTGTTATCATACCTGGAACCCAACTGCACATCCTCTAAGCCTCAAATCTGATTCCAGTCATGCAAAATGTCCTTTCAGAGTTCTACCCTCTTTGCACTGACAGCACCTCACTTCAAACTCTGCCTTCTTTCTCTCACTTCCTACCTCAGCATTCTCTGATGATTTGCTGTGATTATCCATAGGTGCCTACTCAGCATTTAACATATATGCAAACTACAGGTGTTAATAACCCAACTCTTAGCAGGTAGAAGTAGGTAAATAAATAATTTTCTCCTATTTCCTTTGATGGACAGTTTTGATTTGAGTCCATGACAGTAACCAACTCAATAATACACCTTCTATTAACTTCTCCTAATTTCCTTTCCCAAACTCTTGCTCTCTGGGATTATTTCCCAAATAAATTACCTGCATCCAAGTTCTTCTCTTAACCTGTGATTTCAAGGAAAAATAGACAAAGATACTTTCCCATCCAATGAGTTATATAAAAGGTCCCATAGGTCTTATCAAGAGAAACATAATTGGAGAACTCTCTCTGGGTTTTGGTTCACATGGGCCACCACAGAGATATTAATTACCCAAACTCTTTAGTCCCTCGGAAATACTCATTTGCCATACCACCTCCTTTTGGGCAGTTACATTTACCAGGGCTGATAGCAGTATTAGCATTCAATTTCCCCTATGTACCTCTCACCTGTGGAAACCCAACCACCAGAAGAACAGTAGTTTCCATCATGGAACTGCCTTTATCTCTTTTATAAACTTGATGTACATCCACTTAACTCTCTATTCATGTTTCTTTCCCTGAAAGGATTCCCACTTACCTTCCTATCCTCTCCACTCCCCCAAGACAATCTCCTGGATAAGTTGAAGCTTTGGAAAACACAGAAAACCTTTTTGTCTTTTTAAAAATATTTTATTTATTTTTTTATCTGTAGTTGAACACAACATCTTTATTTTATTTATTTATGTTTATGTGATGCTGAGGATCGAACCCAGAGCCTCGCACTTTCGAGGCTAGCGCTTTACCACTGAGCCACAACCCAGCCCCCACCTTTTTGTCTTTCAACAATTGCTTTTCTCCTTATAAATAATCCCCAAGGAAAGGGTACACAAACGACCTTGGGAAGTTCAGAAAGAGAAAAATCTCACATTAATTAATATTGCAAAAAATTGTACATTAATTTTTATCTCAATTACATGTCACAAAGACTACCTGAAATAGATCTTATTATTCCCCATTAAAAATGAGCCAACTGTAGCTTAAAAAATTTAGTAATAAAGCTCAAATTTGAATCTAGCCCTTTTCATAATTAATACTATGTAATCAGTATGGACAGTTTCATTTTGATTCTTGACCTTCCATCTTGAATTTGTTTCCTTTATCAAGAGAAGAATCTTGATTATTCAGTGTTCTTCCATTTGTTAGTGGCATCTTTCTATCTACTTTGCTCTTAAGAATTTGCCAGGTATAGTGGTGCAGGCCTGTAATCCCAGTGATTTGAGAGGCTGAGGCAGGAGGATAGCAAGTTCAAAGCCAGCCTCACCAACTTAGTGAGGCTCTGAGCAACTTAGTAAGACCCTGTCTTGAAGTAAAAAAAGAGCTGAGGATATGGTTCAATATTTTAAGCATCCCTGGGTTTAATCCTCAGTACCAAAATAATAATAATAATGATAGTAATATTTCAAGAAATATACAATGTTGCTTTAGATCTATCTTAAAATAGCAATATAATGAGGAACTCTGGCCAGCCATGGAATTTTCTGCTGTTGCCACTTATTGCAGTTGTCAAAATAGAACCTGGATCCCTTTCCGACAGCTGGAAGAAGATTCCCTATTGGCAGACTTTTTAGCAGCAAGACAAATATAATTTTACGAGCCTTCCAGATCTTCTCTGGGTTGGGATGGATTTAATGGCCAGAAGTAAGCACTATTGGCTAGTTGAACCCCCACCCCCACCCCAGCAGCAGTGGAATCAGATACTCCTAACCTTTCAGGCTGGCTCTGTTTTGCTGTGCTGAGAGGATCCCAGTGGGACTTTTGCTGGCTCTGAAGCTTCAAGTTATGTAGATAGGTTCTGGATGATCTCTATGGAGATAAGGACATGTATCCAGCTCAGGAACTTAGTGCCTTTTTTAGACCATTGCTTTACATTCCCCATGTTTTACACTGGTAGTGCAAACGTACGCTGCTGTCATAAAAATTCATACAGAAGTACGTAGAGTAAAAGGGAAAGTGCTCCAAACCTCAAACACATTCCCCTCCTAACAAATAGGTATATATACTAGACACTTTCCTGTATATATTCTTTTTTAAAAAGTTTATTTTTTGGTGTAGATGGACATAACACAATGCATTTTATTTTTATGTGGTGCTGAGGGTTGAACCTGGGTCCCGCCCATGCTAGGCAAGAACTCTACCGCTGAGCCACAATCCCAGGTCCATATATATTCTTTTTTTATTTTTTATTTTGGTACTAGGGACTGAACCCAGGGGTGCTCTACCGCTGAACTATATTCCAAGCTCTTTTTATTTTTTATTTTGGGATAGAGACTCACTAAATTGCCAAGTGCTGGCCTTGAATTTGTGATCCTTCTGCCTCTGGAGTTGCTGGTCATATTCTTATACACGTATATAGGTGTTTTTATTTTTTTAATACAAAATGGAATAAAATCCACATTAAGCACTTTTCATTTTAGAGTGTGAATTGGCTGGGGGATTGTTAATGTAGATTCTGGATTCTTAATCTCAACTGGAGATAGGTTGGCAATTCTTTTTTTTTTTTCTTTTCATATTTATGTTTCTTCATCTCTTTTACCTAATGTTTTCATGACTTCTCCAAAACTTTGATTCTTTCCTCAAACTCTTACTGCTTCACTTGTAACCAGTGGCTTCACCAAGTAGTAGATATTTTCAGTTTTGAAAACTTCTTCATTTACTGCCTACTTCCCACTTTTAACTGTAAGCTCATCTCACATGCATTTTCTCCCAGACTTTCCCTCCTTTTCCTTGTCTTCCACTTGTACTCTTGTTGGATTAAGTACATTTTCTCCATAAAAAAAAATAGCATAGGCAAAGATTGAGTAAATGCCACAAACTTTAGAATGTTGCACTAAGTTGCTATGTAAATCAAGTCAACATCTTTACAACAAATCAAAACTCTAAGAAACTTTTTAGGAAAACAAAAGAACCTAATGAATATAAATATTTTAAATATTTAAAATTAGTCCTTAATTATTCTTTATTACTAATCATAAAATATTGCATATCTCTAATTGCTAAACCACACACCTCTGGTGACACATGTCCCAGATTACACAGGAAACCTGTCACCTGATAGAATCCAGTTGACAGATGACATATCTCAGATTTCCACCTCATCTAAATCCTTCATGTTGAGCCCTGTTGTTATGTTGCTTTTGACTTGCACACACCAAATTCTTATAATAGTTGGAATTTATTTTTAAGCTATTCCATTCTCTGTGGGTTTAATTTAATGCCAATTTTTTAATTTATATTTTGTAAAACAATATCTGATATTGATACTCTAGTACAAAGATTAAACATATTAACCTTTTTTGGTATCTGACTTTTTATTTTTCAAAACAATTTCTCTATTACTGTGTCATCAGATTCTATAAAATCCTGAAGGGCATTTCATTGATATTGTTTTAACTTCTATGGTAATATGGAAATTATTTCAGGTGGTTAGGGGACCACATTCTAATGTGCTCTAATGTTCCTCTATGATTTATAATGGTTTTAAATGTAAGGTTTTTAAAATTTATTTTTAGAGAAACTTTTTTTTTTATTAAACTACCTTTCTAACTCTTGGTTTTAATTAATTTCTAGGGTTTATTCCCTCATCAAAATTTATTAAATCTATCTATTCATGTCAGGATTCTGGCAGGAAACAAAAAGCATATTTAGAGAGTGCTACCAAAAAGAGTGTACTGAAGGAATAATTTACAGAGATGTAGGCAAAGTTAAAAGAAAATAATGAGGTATAGGGTCTGGTAGCAATTATATGCTTTTACCACCTTTAGGTCTAAAAGGGATATGGGGAAAAACTAGCATATGAGAGTTTACAGTATGGAAGTGAGGCTCCCTTATAAGAAATATGACCATAGAATTCTGCCAGTAACCAAATTGCATCAAGGTGAAGAGATGGGGAATAAATACACTAGCTCTCTGATATCTCTCTTAGGTTAAGCCAACAGAAACCAGAGCAAAGTAAATATTATATGCATCTTGGTATAATGCAATATATAGCATTCCTTATTAAAGATTCTTGAATGTAAATTTTACCTTTATAATAAATATCTTTTTAAAATTTTTTATTTTTAGACTGAAAATCCATATGTATTTTCACATATATATTCCTACATATGTTTACATACATTCATATATATATGAATATACCCTAACAGCAACCAAATTCCTACTCATACATTTTAATTTACATAATTATAAACTATTATTAAAACAAAGTGTAAACATCTATCTCAACATGTATGTTTTTACATATATATTCATATTTTTATTTCTATATATACATAAAAATGTTCAATCCCTAAACTAACCCTATTTTTTTCTATAAAAATCCTATACCTACCAATAAACCTCTGAGAAACCTCTATTCATATAAACCATAACATTTTACATGAATGTACCTATGTATTTGGGGATATAAGTTCATAAATTCACATAAAAACCCAAAGATATTTTATATATAAGCTCATTTTCATAGGTTTAACCCAGATTTCACACATAACAATATTGCTTACCTTAAAAAATCCATAGATAAAAGTATATATATAAATTTTGGTATATGATATTACCTCTATATTCATATTTATATTCATATATATTGATATATATGTTCCAAAGGCAACCCATCTCCTAAACCAAAGCTGTAACTCAGAACTAAACCTAATCCTATCAATAATCATGAGCCTTTTAAACAAAAATTATATTACTGAATATCCATATATATTTTCACATATATATTCTGTATATGTTTATACACACACACACACACACACACACACACACCCTAATGGCAACCCAAATCCTACCCATAAATTTTCATATATATTCAGTTACATAATCATATCCTATATCTTACCAAAAGTGTAAATATCCATATCCATTTAAATATTTTCATGTGTATTTTTATATATATATTCACATTTGTATTCATATATATGAATAAAAGTGTTCTAACCCAATATTATTGTGTTGTGGTCTATGTGATTCTTGAAATTGAGAAGGGTTTGTTTGATGTACGTGGATGCTATGTAGATGTTTAGGGCATAAATATTTAAGATTGTTCCGTCTTGTTGATGTATATCATTCCCTTAAGCAGTATAAAATGTTCTTCTTTATCCCTAGTGGTTAACTTTGGCTTGAAGTCCACTTCATCAGATATGAGGACAGAAACCCCTGCTTGTTTATGCAATCCATGTGAGTGATGGTTTTTCCCAACCTTTCACCTTCAGTCTGTGAATGTCTTTGCCTATGAGGTGAGTCACTTGGAGACAGCATATTGTTGGATCTTTTTTTAAAAAATCCAATCTGCCAATCTATGTCTTTTGATTCATTAGTTTAGGCCATTAACATTAGGGTTATTATTGAGATATGATCTGTGTTCCCAGTCATTTTGGTTTATTTCTAGTTTTTTTTTTGAATTAGTTTCTCTTTGATTGACTATTATTCACTTAGTTGTAGTTCCTCTCTGTGGGTTTTCACTTTTTTTCACATTTCATCTTCACAGAACATTTTGTTGAGAATTTCTGAAGTATAGGCTTTCTGTTGCAAATTCTTTTAATATTTGTTTATCATGGAAGGTTTTTATTTCATCTTCAAATCTGAAGTTTAATTCTGCTGGATATAAGATTCTTGGTTGGCATCCATTTTCTTTCAGAGCTTGGTATATGTCATTTGCAGACCTCCTGGGTTTGAGGATCTGGGTTGAGAAATCAGCTGAGATCCATATTGGTTTCCCCCTATATGTGATCTGATGTTTTTCCCTCACGGCCTTTAAAATTCTATCCTTATTCTGTATGCTAGGCATTTTCATTATAATGTGCCTTGATGTGGGTCTGTTGCAATTTTGCACTTTTAGGGTCCTATAAGCCCCTTGTATTTGATTTTCCATTTCATTCTTTAGATTTGGGAAATTTTCTGTATTATTTCATTGAAAAAATTATGTATTCCTTTGGTTTGTATCTCCATGCCTTTATCTATCCTGATAAATCTTAAATTTGGTCTTTTCATGTTATCCCATATTTCTTGGAAGTTCTATTCTTAACACCTTCTCTCCATGTTCAACTCTATTTTCAAGATTGTATATTTTGTTTTCATTGCCTGAGGTTCTGTCTTTCAAGTGGTCCAGGCTGTTGGTGATGCTTTATTGAATTTTTAATTTGGTTTACTGTGCCCTTCATTTTGAGGATTTCTGCTTGTTTTTTTTCCCCCAGAATCTCTATCTCTTTATTGAAGTGATCTTTTGCTCCTGTATTTGCTTACAGGTATCTCTTAAATCACCCTTTACTTCGCAGATCAATTTAACTATGTATATCTTAAACTCCTTCTCTGACATTTCTTCTACTGTGGTGTTGATGGATTCTGTTATTGGAGTATCTTGGCTTGCTTGGGGCAATCTTCTCTCTTATTTTTCATATTGTTTATGTTTCTACCCATCTACCAGTATGGATGTGAGACAGTAGAGTTTCTACCTGTGGATTTATAGTATCCCTGAAGGTTTCCAGTTCCTCACTGTTTAGGGGTAGACAAATTTAAAAAATGACCAATGCAAACAATTTACAGCATTAAACCAAATGGTTCCTACTATGATTTCTACAATGTTAATTATCATAATAAACAGAAATGATAGGATCGGTTATTGCCTGTAATAAAACAGCAAGTTTGCAAAAGGATTTGTGTTTTCTTTCTTTTTTAAAAGATTCTTTTTTAGTTTAAATGGACACAGTACATTTTATTTATTTATTGTTATGTAGTACTGAGGATCATACCCAGTGCCTCACAAGTTCTATGGGAGTGCTCTGCCACTGAGCTACAAACCTAACCCTGGATTTGCATTTTCAAACAGTGGACAGGGAGAAAGTGATATAGGATGTGAAGATTATGAAGAAAGAGGAGAGAAGACAGAAGTAAAAGATTAAAGGAAGAGTGAAAGAGAATAATAGAGATTGGCTGTTAGCAGAAGAGAGAATCAAGGGAAACAGGTAGGAGAAAAAAATATATAAAGTAAAAGTTTTTTAATTAAAAATAAAAATAAAATGATACATCCCATTTATTGATTCTTGATTTTACTTTTTGCACTTTAGGAGTCTTGTTAAGGAATTCAGATCCTAGGCTGACATACCTAGGCTGACATGGTGAAGATTTGGGCCTGTTTTTTTTTTTCTATTAGGCACAGGGTCTCAGTTCTAGTGCCTAAGTCTTTGATCTACTTTGAGTTGATTTTTGTGCAGGGTGAGAGATAGAGGTTTAATTTCATTTTGGTACATATAGATTTCCAGTTTTGCCATCACCATTTGTTGAAGAAACTATCTTTTCTCCAGTGAATGTTTATGGCACCTTTGTCTAGTATGACATAACCATATTTATGTGGGTTTGTCTCTGTGTCCTCTATTCTGTACCATTGGTCTATAAGTTTGTTTCTGTTACTATAGCTCTATAGTATAGCTTCTTCTCAGCAAAGGAAACAATCAATAATGTGAGGAGAGAGCCTATAGATTGGGAGAAAATCTTTACCACATGCACCTCTGATAAAGCATTAATCTCTAGGATATACAAAGAACTCAAAAAACTTAACACCAAAAAAAAATAAATAACCTAATTAATAAATGGGCTAAAGAACTGAACAGACACTTCACAGAAGAAGAAATACAATCAATCAACAAATATATGAAAAAGCGTTCAACATCAAGATTTCATCTCACTCCTGTCAGAATGGCAATCATCAAGAATATAGGCAAGGGGCTGGGGTTGTGGTTCAGCAATAGAGCACTCACTTAGCATGTGTGAGGCCCTGGGTTTGATCCTCAGCACTACATAAAAATAAATAAATAAAATAAAGATATTGTGTCCAATTACAACTAAAAAATAAATATTAAAAAAAAAGAATACAGGCAACAATAAATGTTAGCAAGGATGTGGGAGAAAAGGTACATTCATGCATTGCTAGTGGGACTGCAAATTGGTGCAACCAGTATGAAAAGCCTCAGAAAAGTTAGAATGGAACTACCATTTGACCCAGCTATCCCACTCCTCGGTTTATACCCAAAGGACTTAAAATCAACATATTACAGTAATACAGCCACATCAATGTTTAGAACAGCTCAATTCACAATAGCTAAACTATGGAACCAACCAAGGTGTCCTTCAATAGATGAATGGGTAAAGAAAATGTAGTATATATACTCAATGGAATATTACTCAGCTTTAAAGATAGAAATTATGGCATTTGCCAGTAAATTGATGGAGTTGGAGAATAACATGCTAAGCAAAATAAGCCAATCCCAAAAAAACAAAAGTCGAATGTTTTCTCTAATATGCAGATGCTAATTAACAATAAGGCAGAGGCCACTAGAGAATAGCATTACCTTAGATTAGGTAGAGGGAAGTAAAGAGAGAGGAGGGAAGGGGATAGAAAAGATGAATGAAACAGACATTATTACTATGTGTGTGTGTGTGTGTGTGTGTGTGTGTGTGTGTATGTATGTGTGTATGACTGCATGACCAATATGATTCTATGACATGTATACTCAGAAAAATGAGAAATTATATCCCATCTATGTATGATATATCAAAGTGCATAAATGCATTCTACTGTCATGTAAAACTAAGTAAAACAAATTAAAAAATTAATAAAAATATATTCCATCAGAAAAAAATAAATAAAAGAATACAAAACAAAACTAAAATATACTAATCAAACATCCTACTTCACACACACACAAAAAAACTAATCCATGTAAAATAAGTGCCTTCAAAAATCCTAGAGATAAGAAGGAAAAAAATAAGAAAATGTATAAACGTCCACGTACCATTAAGGTCACAATTAAACAGTGAAAAAGAATTTTTTTTTAATATTTATTTTTTAGTTTTCGGCGGACACAACATCTTTGTACGTGGTGCTGAGGATCGAACCCGGGCCGCACGCATGCCAGGCAAGCGCGCTACCGCTTGAGCCACATCCCCAGCCCAGTGAAAAAGAATTTTAAAAAAGAAAAGAAAAAAAAAATCTTGATTAAAAGTTGAAGCATTCTTTCTAGTGGAGTTCAAAATATTCTCAGCTTCTCTTCTTAGCAGTTTCAGGTGGGGTCTTCTGGAGGGTGATACTCCATTTTATGGATTACTGGAGTGAGAGAGGTCATCCTGTAGTTGGAGTTTCCTGGAGGCAGAGTTTAGGTTTAGGCAGGCTCCAGGCTCTTGGCTGAATGCTAATTGGTCTGGAGATTTGAAATTAGCACAGTTTCAGCAGCCAGTACTTGCTGGTCCACACTGTAAGATTCTATGCCAGGTATCTCCCTTCCCACTCCAGTCTACTTGCAGGACCTATTGGGAGAGATGTTTCTGACTGGCCTCTGGTTCAGTCTCCAGACAATTTCTCCCACCTCCACCTTTTCAGAAACATCTCTCCCAGCAGGGGATGGGAAGAGTCGGGTGGTTTCCAGGACCAGTTGTCCCCTGTATAAATCTCTTCCCACATGTGATTTTCTTCTGGTCACTTAAGTACATACTGTGTCGTGCAGCATCTGTTTACTGGGCCAGTATTTCAGGCCAAACTCGGTTTTGCCAGGAATCTGCTTTCTCCATTACCGTGCCCCCAACCCACCCACCCACCCAAAGCTGCAAAATGATTCCTTCCTTTGTCCTCCAATGCTGCCTGGGGAGATGGTGGCTTCTTTCCCCACACACATGGAAATCTTGCAGTAAGTCCTTCAGGTTTTTGGGCAATATCCTTAGTATCTAAACACTCAGTACCAAGACACGCCTCAGGCCTCCCCAGAATGTGGGTTCCTTTAATTCCCTATCCCTCTACTATGCTCATGGAGGGACCCCTCTGGCTAGGATTTCTGGCCTGGCTCTGGCAGCAGCTGTGCTATTGGGGATTTTTTCCTTATTTTATTATATCCAACCTCCTATGTATGTACCTGGTCTGCATTGGGTGTCCAGTTTTAAGTTCCAGTAAAGTCCCCCTCCCTTTTTGTTTTGTTCACCCACTTTGCAGAGAAGCTACCTGTATGCTCTATTGGTTTCACACCATGGAGCTGCCAGGAACGCGACCTCCTCTATTTCACCATCTTGGATCTCTCTATAATTAATATCTTTTTACAAACCATATTTTTTTTAAAAAAAACTAATTGAAATTTGCAGGAATCAACTGTTCCTCTTTACCTGGGACTGTCCCAGGACTGACAGTCTTCCATTTCAAGAAACCTTGGTTCTGGGCAAAACAGGACAGCTGATTACTATGTTCTAAGTTTTACCAGTTATGCTCTCCATAATTCTAATACATCAGATTTTCGACTTTTTTGGGCCGGGGGGGGGGGGGGGGCAGTACTGGGGTTTGAACCCAGAGGTGCTCTACTGCTGAGCTACATTTCGAGTCTTTTTTTATTTTTTTGAGACAGCATCTCACTATGTCACCCAGACTGACCTTGAACTTTCAATCCTCATGCATCAGCCTCCCAAGAAACTGAGATTACAGGGTTGCACTACCACACACCTGGTCTCTTTAGCAATATTTTAAAAGTAAAATCATAATAATAAATCAACATATGATACAATGACTGCAAAACAGATCAATACACGAATGCCAGTTTTTACACTAATAGGAATTCTAATTCAGTGGATATTTGTTATTATCTCATCATTTTTATTACTTCTTGCTGGAGATAGAACTTCTTGAACTTACCTAGAAAGTCAGAATTATTTCCTAAAGCAGGTGAAGATGCAGATAAAATGTCTTGGCATCTTAGAAGATATTTTCACCAAGTATACTACTCAATTGGACAGATTCTTTTTGTAATTTATATTTTGTCTGTCACACGAGAAATTGTTCAAAACAGTAGTTCTACTCAATCAGATATATTTTAATTTTGAAACCTAACATTATTATCATTACAAAAAGATGCTTTATATTTATAATGTAGTTTAATATATCTTCTTTGTTATAATTTTTCTGAGTGTCTTTTTAAAATTTGTGGCTATATAATTTTTCATTGGTTAGAGTGGTTTTCTCATTTTGCACCACCCCTACCCCTGAGCATTGCTTGTATTAAGCACTTTCTATCCCTGGTAAGTAGGCACCAAAACATTCTCATTTTAGGGGAACAAAGTGAACATCAAACATCTGGGTGGTTGATATCCTCCATCACTACTATAACTTTCTTCTGAGACAGGTATTTAATCTAAGGTTTTTAAAAAATGTTTTAAATTTATCCCTATATTCATTTAGCATGAGAATTAAGTCAATAAATAGCTTCACATAGTATATAAATATCTCAACCATCTGGAGAAGATTTCAGCTGAGTACTCACATAGGGAGTTTTTTGTTCCTTCCAATTTATTATATTCTTATTCAACTTTGGAAATTCAGAATGATTGCCATGCCATTCTCCTTTTAATATATTTTTAAATGACACATAGTAATTTTATATATTTATGGATGCAGTGTGGCAATTTTTTATATTTTACTGGTACATTATAATTAGACATGATGGAGGAATTCATTGTTATTTATTCATACATGCACATGATATAACAATATAATTTGGCCAAATTCATTCCCTGGTATTTGCCCTTTCCCCCCCTTTTCTCTCCCTCTTGTCCATCTCCTCTTCCCTACTGATCGCCCTTCAATTTTCATGAACCTCTCCCCAATCCTTTCTGTACTGTGGCAGTCAGTTCAATACAAGCATACAATGTGTAGTGATCAGATAGGAGTAATTGACATATCTATCATCTCAGACATATAGCCATGCAATTCCTAAAGACAATAACAGTGTTTTACTACTGTTCTTCCCATACACATGGGGATAAGAGATAATATACTGGGAAATACACAATACCACTAGTTAAATATGATTGGTCTTCCTGACATGAGCTAAGGAGTTCCAGACTAGATTGTAAACTTTATGAGACTAGGCCTTCTTGTCTGTTTTACTCAGCCTGCTATCCCCAATGCCCTAGGAAAGTGCCTAGCACATAGTGGGTACTCAATACTTGCTGAACAAATGAATGAAGTGGAAGACTTAGAAAATAATTCCATATGAAAAAACTTGAAAATTCAGCAATTGGAACACTGTATTCACAAAGCAGTTTTAAGTAAAACACATGCTGCTTCTAGTTGTAGCCTCAAATGTTAGGAATATCTTTCTCTTCACCTAGTTTTTGAGAAAGATCTAGATATGGTGGAAAAGTTGATATATTATTCTGAATCAATATGTTTACATTGAAGAGAGGAAATTTGTTTTTAGTTTTACCTAACTTAGTATTTAATTTTCCAACACACAGTATAGATTGTAAAAAGTTACTATAGACAAATTTCACAAACTTTATGGACTTTTGACTAGTTCAAACTATATTAAATTTCTTTCAATCTAGAAAGCACTAAGAATTATAGTATTCATGATTTTGGGGTATTTTATTTAATAATTATTCTTCATAATAAAGCTAGAAAATAAACAGTTGAGTTAATATATTAGGTTACAGATGTTTCCCATTTTTAAAATCAAAGTTAGAAACTTTTTTGAGATGAGATCATAACAAAAAGAGGCATTATTAGAATGAATAAAAAATGAACAATGAATATCTTTAGTAGACATTTTCCAAGTTTACATTTCAATGGGAATGACATGAGGGATGCAAATTTTATGTCTCTCATGTCTTTAATTCTATAACAAATGTCCTTCCCTTTTTGGATGAGAAAATGGGCAATTTTATTTTTTCCCACATTTTTTTTTATTGGTGCATTATAGTGGTACACAATGGTGGGATTCATTGTTACATATTTGTATATGCATGTAATATAACTACAATTTGACAAATATAATTCCCTAGTATTTCTCCTTTCCCTTTCCTCTTCCTCCCACTGGTCCCTTTCCTTTATTCTGCTGATTTCCATTTGATTTTCATGGGTCGCCCCAGTTTTCTTTTCCTTTTCCCTTGCTAGCTCCCATATATGAGAGTCATATATATTTTGCTTAACGTACTGTCCTCAAGTTCCATCAATTTTCCTGCAAATGACATAATTTCACTTTACTTTATGCTGAGGAAAACTCCATTATGTGTGTCTGTCTATATATATATATTTACCACATTCTTTTTATCCATTCATATGTTAGACACCTAGACTGCTTCCATAGTGTGGCTATTGTTAATTGTGCTACTGTAAACATGGGTATGCATATATTGCTATAGTATGATGACTTTAATTCTTTAGGATAAATTCCAAGGAGTGGTATAGCTGGGTCATATGGCAGTTCCATGCCTATTTTTTTTTTTTTTTAACCAGGGATTAAACCCATAGGTGCTTAACCACGAGCCACATTCTCCAGGACTGCCCAGGAAACTGGCTGGAACGTAGACTCCGGCCCCAGACCACACCCACCCACCCACCAGCAGACCCACACAGAACCCTGCCCACCCCACCTCCATCTTTGGACCGTGTAGCCATTACCATAGCCATCCCCATACAGTAGCCTACATCTTGGGACACAGATAGGGCCTGAAGGCAGCTGCATCTCAGAATAGTCAGTCCAAAGCCATTGAAAGGCCCACCCTTTCAGTCCCATCTCTGAAAGCAGTTGCATCTATGTTGGGACACCCCCATTGCTATCTTGAGTTAATTCCGCTATTGCCACCACCACCTTTAGTTGCAGGAGCATTTATCATGGGACACCAGCTGGGGTCCAGAAGCCCAACAACAAGGTGAGGTACAGGTAATCTGCAGGGACACTATAATATTATAGAGTAGAAACTGTAATACCTCATATCTGCACTGCAAGAAAGGAAGACACATAGACAACAGGAAAATCAAGGGAGGAAAGTGTCCCAAACAAACTGAGATAATACAGTAATAGAATTCATGGACAGTGCAGTTGATAAAATTTCAGAGAAGGAGTTCAGAATGTACATAATTAAAATGATCTATGAGTTAAAGAACAATATAAATGAGCAAATACAGGCAAAAAATGATCATTCCAACAAAGAAATAAGTGAGCAAATACAGGCAACCACTGATCACAACAAGAAAGAAATAAGGGAGCAAATACAGGTAGCAAAAGACTACTTCAAGAAGGTAATAGATATTCTGGGAAAAAAATCAGAAATCCAGAAATGAAGGAAACAGTAAACAAAATTAAAAAAAAATAGAAAGCATCACCAACAGACAAGATCAATTGGAAGATAGAACGTCAAATAATGAAGACAAAATATACAATCTTTAAAATAAAGTTGACCACACAGTGAAAATGGTAAGAAATCATGAACAGAATATCCAAGAATTATGGGATAACATCAAAAGACCAAATCTAAGATTTATTGGGATAGAGGAAGGCCTAGAGATTCAAACCAAAGGAATGCACAATCTCTTCAATGAAAAATATCTGAAAATTTCCCAACCATGAAGAATGAATTGGAAAATCAAATACAAGAGGCTTACAGGACACCAAATATACAAATTTACAACAGATCTACACCAAGACACATTATAATGAAAATGCCTAGCATACAGAATAAGAATTTTAAAAGCCATAAGAGAAAGGAATCAGATCACATATAGGGGGAAAACAATTAAGATCTCAGTAGATTTTTCAACCCAGACCCTCAAAGCCAGGCGATAATGGAACAACATATACCAAACTCTGAAAGAAAATGGATGCCAACCAAGATTCTTATGTCCAGAAAAATTAAGCTTTATATTTGATAATGAAATAAAGACCTTCCATAATAAACAAAAGTTAAAAGAATTTACAACCAGAAAGCCTGCACTACAGAACATCCTCAGCAAAATATTCCATGAGGAGAAAATGAAAAACAACAATGAAAATCAGCAAAAGGAGGTATTACACTAAAGGAAAAAGGAATCAAAAGAGAAAACAAGTCAAGTTAAATACCAAAAATAAACAAAAATGACAGGAAATACAAATCATGTCTCAATAATATTCCTGAATATGAATGGCCTAAACTCACCAGGCAAAAGGCATAGACTGGAAAACTGGATTTAAAAACCAAAAGATCCAACAATATGCTGCCTTCAAGAGATTCATCTCATAGGAAAAGACATCCACAAACTGAAGGTGAAAGGTTGGGGAAAAAACATACCACTCACATGGACTGTGGAAACATGCAGGAGTTTCCATCCTCATATCAAATAAAGTAGACTTCAATCCAAAGTTAATTAAAAGGAATAAAGAAGGACATTTCATACTGCTTAAGGGAAACATACATCAACAAGACATAACAAGTGTAAATATATATGGCCCAAACAATGGAGCATCTACATTCATCAAACAAACTCAAGTTCAAGAGCCAAACAGACCAACACAATAATTCTGGGTGACTTTAACACACCTCTTTCACCACTGGATAGATCTTCCAAACAAAAGCTAAACAAAGAAACTATAGAACTCAATAATACAATCAATAACTTAGACTTTACTGACATACATAGAATATTTCATCTATCAACGAGTGAATACACTTTCTTCTCAGCAGCACATGGATCCTTCTCTAAAATAGACCATATATTATGCCACAAAGCAACTCTTTCTTAACAAATACAAAAAAGTAGAGATACTACCCTGCATTCTATCAGATCAAAATGGGATAAAATTATAAATCAATGATAAAATAAAAATAGAAGCTACTCTAACACCTGTAGACTAAATAATATGCTACTGAAAAAGAAGAAAGTTCATTGCATTGAATTCATTCCTTAAAAAAAGAAAAAAGTCAACAAATAAATGACCTAACATTACATCTCCAAGCCCTAGAAAAAAAGAACGAATCAACACCAAAAGCAGCAGAAGAAATAATTAAAATCAGAGTAAAATTAATGAAATTGGAAAAAAAGAAACAACTGAAAAAATTGAGAAAACAAAAAGTTGGTTCTTTGAAAAAAATAAATAAAATTGATAAACCCTTAGCCATACTAATTAAGAGAAGGAGAGAGATATTGATATGTTTTTGTATTTGATTTCCTCAAATTACTAACATCCATGATGGAAAAGGAAATATCAGGACGGACACTACAGAAATACAGAAGATAATTAGAAACTATTTTGAAAATTTATAGTCCAATAAAATAGAAAATATTGAAGGCATTGACAAATTTCTTGAGTCATATGATTTGTCCAAACTGAATCAGGATGATATACACAAGTTAAACAGATCAGTTTCAAGTAATGAAATAGAAGATGTCATCAGAAGCCTACCAATCAAGAAAAGCCCAGGACCAGACAGATACACAGTTCTACAAGATCTTCAAAGAAGAACTAATATCAATACTCCTCAAATTAATTCATGAAATAGAAAAAGAGGGAACACTTCCAAACTCATTCTATGAGGCCAATATCACCCTGATCCCAAAACCAGGCAAAGACCACATCAAAGAAAGAAAACTTCAGACCAATATCTCTAATGAACATAGATGCAAAAATTCTCAATGAAATCCTGGCAAATTGAATATGAATACAAAAACATATTAAAAAGATAGTACACCACAATCAAGTAGGGTTCATCCTGGGGTTGGCTCAATATACAGAAACAATATATGTAATTCATCACATCTATAGACTTAAAGATAAGAATCATATGATCATCACAATAGATGCAGAAAAACAGTTCAACAAACTACAGCACCCCTTAATGTTCAAAACACTAGAAAAATTAGGGATAACTGGAACATATCTCAACATTGTAAATGTTATCTATACTAAGGCTCAGGTCAACATCATTCTAAATGGAGAAAAATTGAAAGCATTCTCTCTAAAAACTGGAACAAGACAGGGATGCCCAATTCACCAGTTCTATTTAACATAGTTCTTGAAACTCTAGCCAGAGCAATTAGATGAAAGAAATTAAAGGGATATGGATAGGAAAAGAAGAACTAAACTATCACTATTTGCCAACAATATGATTCTAAACCTAGAGGATCCAAAAAATTCTACCAAAAAACTTCTAGAACTAATAAGTGAATTCAGCAAAGTAGCAGTATATAAAAGCAACACACCAAAATCAAAGGCATTTCTGTACATCAGTGAAAAATTCTCTGAAAGAGAAATTAGGAAAACCACCCTGTTTACAATAGCCTCAAAAAAAAAAAAATTGGGGAATCAACTTAATGAAAGAGGTGAAAGACCTCTACAACAAAAACTACAGAACACTAAAGAAAGAAATTAAAGAAGACCTTAGAAGATGGAAAGATCTTTCTTATTCTTGGATAGGCAGAATTAATATTGTCAAAATGACTATACTACCAAAAGCACTATACAGATTTAATGCAATCCCAATCAAAATCCCAATGACATTCCTCATAGAAATAGAAAAAGCAATCATGAAATTCATCTGGAAAAATAAGAGATCCAGAATAGCTAAAGCAATCTTTAGCAAAAAGAGTAAAGCAGGTGGCATCACTATACCAGACCTTAAACTATACTACAGAGCAATAGTAACAAAAATGGCATGGTAGTGGCACCAAAACAGGCTTGTAGACCAATGGTTCAGAACAGAAGACACAGAGTCAAACCCACATAAATACAGTTATCTCCTAATAGACAAAGATGTCAAAAACATATATTGGAGAAAAGATGGCCTCTTTAATAAATGGTGCTGGGAAAACTGGAAATCCTTATGCAGCAAAATGAAAGAAGCCCCTATCTCTCACCATGCACCTGAGCCTAACAGAAGAAAAAGTAGGCCAAAATCTTCATCTTGACAGATTAAGCCCCGACTTCCTTAATAAGAAATAGAATAATAATTTTATTTCTCCTATAGCACAAGAAATAAAATCAAGAATCAATAAAGGGATTGATTCAAACTGAAAAGCTTATTCTCAGCAAAAGAAACAATCAGTGAGGCAAATAGAGAGCCTACAGAATGGAAGAAAATTTTTTACCACATGCACGTCAGATAGAGCACTAATCTCTAGGATATATAAAGAACTCAAAAAACTTAAGACCAAAAAACAAAAACAAACAAACAAAAAATGACCCAACCATAAATGGGCCAAGGAACTGAACAGACACTTCTCAGAATATGATATACAATCAACAAATATCTAAAAAAACATTCAACATCTCTCTCACTAGATTAGAGAAATGCAAATCAAAACTACTCTAAGATTTCATCTCATTCCAGTCAGAATGGCAGCTATTAAGAATACAAATAATAAGTGTTGGCGAGGATGTGGGGGAAAAGGCATAGTCAGTCATACATTGCTGGTGGGACTGCAAAATTGGTGCAGCTAATATGAAAAGCAGTATGGACATTCCTTGGAAAACTTGGAATGGAACTACCATTTGACCCAGCTATCCCACTCCCTGGTTTATACCCAAAGGACTTTAAAAATAGTATACTGCAGTGATACAGCCACATCAATATTTACAGCAGCACAATTTACAAGAGCTAAATTGTGGAACCAACCTAGACAGTCTTCAGTAGATGAATGTTTAAAGAAACTGTGGTATATATACACAATGGAATATTACTCAGCATTAAATGAGAATAAAATCACGGAATTTGCAGGTAAATGGATGGAGTTGGAGAACATTATACTAAGTGAAGTAAGTCAATCCCCCCAAAACCAAAGGCCAAATGTTTTGCCTGATAAGTGGATGCTGATCCATAATGGGGATGGCGGGGGGGGGGGGGGGGGGGGGGCGGGGGTGGAGCATGGGAGGAATGGAGAACTTTACATAGGGCAAAGTGGAGGGAGAGGAAGGGAGGGAGCATGGGGATAGGAAAGATGGTGGAATGATATAAACATCATTACCCTAAGTACATGTATGAATACACAAATGCTGTGACTCTACTTTGTGAACAACCAGAGACATGAAAATTTGTGCTTTATATGTACTAAGAAATGAAATGCATTCTGCTGTCATGTATAACAAATTAGAGTAAATAAATAAATTTAAAAATAAGTTTTTGGAGTTCTTTATAAATTCTAGATATTAATCTTTTGTCAGAAGAGTAGCTAGAAAAGATTTTCTTCCATTCTGCGGGTTCTCTTTTCATTTCTTGTTTCCTTTGCTGTACAAAAACTTTTTAATTTGATGTCATTGCATTTATTAACTTTTGCCATTATTTCCTAGGTTTTAGTTGTCCTATTGAAAAAGTCATTTCGTGTGCTTATATGCTGCAGTGTTGACACTATGTTTTCTTCTAGGAGTTGCACAGAGAAACTGGGCCATTTTCAAAAAGAAGTAAAATAGTGAAAGTTAAAATCATTTGGGTTCAAGATTTAGTATAAAGCTGAGGAAATCAAGGCAGTATGGTATTGGAGTAAGGACAAACAGATTACTGGAACAGGACAGAGGTTTAGAAATAGAAATACACACATACACACACACACACACACACACACACACACACACACACAGAGTTAGCTGATATTCAAGGAAGGATCCATGGTAATTCAGTGAGTAAAAAGTGGAACAACAGCAAATGTATAAGCAAAAAGAAATCAATCTTGGAGTGAGTAGCCCAACTCGTGGTGCTGCAAAGTGGAGACATTTTGTCTTGTTAGTGAGCCTGTGGAGTCTTGGTACTGGACCTTAAAGATAGCTACAGTGGCTGAAAATTGCTGCTCTGGAGACCAAAATCTGTCATCAAATTGAGATTAAACCATCAAACAGCAGACTTTAATGTAAAAGTAGAAGCATTAAGCAAATTTAAGGCAGAACTCATGGAAATCAGTGAAGACAAAACTAAAATCAGAAGATCTCTAAGCAAATCCCTCCCAGTTGTGACAGATGAGAATAAATATTATGCAAAAATTGTTTATATTAAAGGCTTCCCAAACGACACAACCCTTGGTGACATTAAAAGAATGGCTAAAAGATAAAGGTTAAGTACTAAATATTCTGATAAGAAGAACATTGAACAAAGCAGTTAAGGGCTCAATATTTGCTGGTTGATAGCACTGATCTGCTAAGAAGTTTATAGAGATCCCTAGCCAAAAGTACAAAAATATAGATCTGCTAATAGTTTTTAAGGAAGATTACTTTTCAAAAAAATGAAGAAAGTAAGCAAAACAAAGTGGAAGCTAAGTTAAGAGCTAAACAAGAGCAAGGAAAAAAACAATACTTAGCAGAAGATGCTGAAATGAAATCTCTAGAAGAAAAGATTGGATGCTTGCTGAAATTTTCGATTGATTTAGATGATCAGACCTGCAGAGAAAATTGAACATCCTTTTCTCACATCATGGTGAAATAAAATGGATAGACTTTGTCAGAGAAGCAAAAAATGGAATTTTTCTCTTTAAAGAAAAAACTAAGGTCTTGAGCAACTAATTAAAAAAAGAAAGGAAGGAAGGAAGGAAGGAAGGACTAAGGAAGCACAGGATAAAGCCAAAGATGCAAACAATGGTAATCTACAATTAAGGAACAAAGAAGTGACTTGGAAAGTACTAGAGAGGTGAGAAAAGCAGCTTTGAAAAAATATCATAGAAGACCAACAGAACCCCTAAACAAATGGAAATCAAGAGGTTACAGATTTAAAGGGAAAAAAAAAAAAAAAAAGGAAATAAAGCTGCCCAGCCTGGGTCTGCTAAAGGTAAAGCAGAGTTTCAGGGCAAGAAAAACGAAATTTGATAGTGATAATTAACATGATGAAAATGATACAGCTGGACCAGTGAGAAGAGCAAGAAAAGAAAAAGACAAAGAAAAGCCTGCAACAGTAAACAGAAAATGGTGCTAAACTACTGGTACTCAACCAGTAGTTTAGGGGAAAAAACGTTTAAATTCATCTTAGCTAGGTTTTAAACTGTGTTTTGTCTTTGGAATCTTTTAAAAAGAAAACCAAATTAGGGCCAATTCAGTTGAACAAGGCAGTTAAGGGCTTTGTTCAATTCAGTGTCTCCACCAATAGTAAAGGAAAAAATTTTTGTTGTTTAACTTTACTGTTTTCCTGTTTTCCAAGTAAGGGGTTTTTTTTGTTTTTGTTTTTTGTTTGTTTGTTTGTTTTTTAATGTATAGTTCTGTTTGTGTTCAGAGGATTCAAATATCAAAAAAAAAGATTCTTCCACTAAATTGCCTTTGTAATAACAGAATGTATAGTACAAAGTAACAAAACAAAAGGAGCAAAAAAATGAAATGAATCTTAATCCACACTTCACACCACATATAGATATCAACTTGAAATTGATTATAGATCTAAATGCAAAACCCAAACCATAAAACTTACAGAAGAAAATATTGGACAAAATCTTTGTGACCTTGAGTTGGGTAAGGATATTTAAATAGGACATAAAAAGCACAAACCCTGTAATAAAAAACTGACAAACTGAACGTTATAATTAAAATCTTTTTAATCTTCAAAAGATTGATCTAGAAAAGGAAAAAACTATTTGAAAATATATATCCACTAAAGGACTTGTATCCAGAATATATTTGGCACTCTTAAAATTCAATAGTAAAAGGACAAAAAAGCTAAATTTTTGTGGGAAAAAATATTTAAATATGTACATCCCTAAAGGTATACAAATGGCAAATAAAGCACATCAAAATGTGTTCAATGCTATTATTCCTTAAGAAAATACAAATGAAAAACATAATCAGATACCACAATTTACTCCCTAGACCAATTAAAATCAAGGATATCAAGTATTGTCAAGGATGTAGAGCAATTGGCACTCCTCTACATTGCTGTGTAGGAGTGAAAAATGAAAAATAGTACAACCACTTTGGGAAGCATTTGGCAGCTTCTTACAAACCTACCTAACATATGACCAAGCCATTCTACTCCTAGGTTTTTATCAAGAGAAATGAAAATATACTTTCACACAAAAAGTTCTGCTCATATGTTCATAGGAGATTTATTTATAACAGCTTAAAACTGGGGACAACCCAAATGTCTATTAATTGCTGAGTACATAAATAAATTGTGGTATATTCACATGACATACGAATATGAAGGGACAATCATACACCAACATGGATGAATGTCTGAGCTTGTGCTAAGTAAAAAAAAGCCAGATACAAAAAGCCACATATTGAATGCTTCCATTTACATGAAATTCTAGAAAAGATAAAGCTGTACCAATAGAAATTAGTGGTTGCCTGGAGCCAGGGGAGGGAAGGAAGACTATCTACTGAAGAACCCAAGGGAACTTTTTTTAGAATTGAAAATGACCTATATATGCTTATACTCATGATTCATCTAATTATATACTTGCAATTGGTGAATTTTATTACATATAAATTGTACCTCAATAAAATAAAAATACTTCATAGGTTGTGCTAGTCCTATTTCATCACTTAATTCTTTTTTTTTTTTTTTTTTAGAGAGAGAGAGAGAGAGAGAGAGAATTTTAATATTTATTTTTTAGTTTTCGGTGGACACAACATCTTTGTTTGTATGTGGTGCTGAGGATCGAACCCGGGCCGCACGCATGCCAGGAGAGCGCACTACCGCTTGAGCCACATCCCCAGCCCCATCACTTAATTCTTGATACATGAGTCATGGTCCAGTGGGAAAACAGAAACCACATGACTTATTTCAAGGGGAGACTCGATTTATATGAGCGTGAGAAAGCAAAAAAGAGTAAATAACACTAATGCAAATGTAAGCAAAAGATGGTAACTGCAGGATCTGCTATCACCCCTAAAGCTGAGGGAATAAAATGAAACTGTCCCTTTTGAGCTCAGAGGAGGGGCTTCCCAGGGTTGTGGGTGAAATCTGAGGAAAAGGTATACCAAGACCACTGCAGGTACCTCTAGAGACAGGGGCTGTAGTTGGGGTTTTCACAGTGCTGCATGAGGCAGGAAGCTGCTGTCCCCAGAAAGAAGGGCCACTGTTGAGACAACTTAGAGAAGAACAGAAAGAACAAGGATCAATCCCTTTTCTTTCCTTTTTTTTATTTCCAATCTTTATTGCTTCCTATTGGTGGAACTTAACACAGACCTAGCTGTGAAAGGAGAATTTTGTTTCCAGAGGCTAATCTTAGCATCAGAGAACAGATCATAGAAAGTATGGGTGTAGAGCTAAAAGAGAACATGAAACTTCTGGTTTAATCCCATTTTTACTAATATGAAAATCAATCAGTAATTTTAGAGTAATCCCTCTAAACATTCCCAATCAATGTTTCACTTACTGGTTTTAACGTCCATTGTTTACAGTTACCTAGCTTCATTATTTCATTCAGGGTTATAGCACAGCAGTTTTCTGATTTTAGCTTTCTTTATGCATTTTTTAGTTGGAATTCTATAAAAAAGAACATTCCCTTATAAAATTTTGGCCATTTTCAGAGTTGATGTCTTAGCAACCTCCAAAGGTGATCAATGAATTAGTGGCTTTTTTAATATTAGAAAATCATCACTTTTGCTTATATATTTAATGTTTTAATCTATTACAGGTGTTATTCTTTTTGATATTCAAATTTTCAAATTTTATCATATTATGACAGCTGAAGCTTTTGTGTTTTATGTCATTTTGTTTTGTTTTGTTTTCTGGTTTTTTTTTTTTTTTTTTGATAGTTGTTCTGGATTATCCTTGTAAAAATGTCAGGTATGTTCAAATTAATTCAATCCTTCTCATTTGACTCCAAATCTCTCAGCTCTTGGAAAAAATTTGCAACTTACCTTGAACTTTCCCTGCTTGATGAACTGTTAATAAATTAACACCTTGATTGTCTATTATTGAGCCACCTTGTAGAAACATTCTTGAGATGATCTCTCCACCAGTGCAAACAAAGCCAGTATTAATCACAAAATTTAATAAAGTTTTTCAACTCTAACCAAATCTGCAAGTCCAGTCTTGAAATCTTGGGTATTATGTACAGTCTAAGAAAGGGGGTGGAAAGGGGGAATGACAATTCAGAAAAGTAAATAGAAATGTTCAATCTAAAAAGGAAACAAGATTTTAAACCAAAAAGGTATACAAATGGCAAACAAAGCACATCAAAATGTGTTCAATGCTATTATTCCTTAGGAAAATACAATACAAAATTTGTGTTCTAAAGTAAAGGATCATAAATAGTTTTCCTAAAGTGGATTCAGTTTAGCTCCTACTGTTGAAATTATAAGTACTACTGTAGCATGTGGGAGCAACAAAAGAACAAAATATATGGGTCCTGGGATTCACCTTGGGGAAACCTCTTTTTCCTCCAGAAGGGTTCGTAGTCTTTTGATCTCCATTAACACTCCTTTTTTATTCTTTTAGAGGTATGTAAAGAGGTGAATAGAGACACCTCCAACCAGATACCCAGGCCAAAACTTGGGAGATCTCTTGGGTTCCCCATGCCATAATATTGATAACACTTAAAAAATCTCCAGTTCTCCCCTTCTTTTCCTCCATTACTGCTACAGTTTAGACTTTCAATAGTAACTGAACTAGGTTATTGGCCTTCTAAATGTCGCCAGTCTTCACACTTTAGTTTTTATATTCCTATCAAAGTAATCTTTCTAAAAGTTTTGTTTTTTTCATTTCATAGTCCCTGGTTAAAATCCTTAAATGGCTCCTTGTTACCTTTAGAAAAACTCCAAATTTCTTTGTATGGAGTAGAATACCTTTCATGATGATCTGGTCTCCATTTAATTTCATATCTTCCCCATTGCTGCCTCCTGTGTCATACCCAGGATCTCTCAAGTCCCATACACAATGCTCCAGAAATACTGAAACATGACAGATCCCTGACCACTCTATGCTCTAAGTCCTTTTCATTTCAATATGTTGTTTTCTCTACTTAAACCAACCTTCTTTCTTGACAAATGAAGATTCATTCTATTCAAAAATCACCTCTGATCACCTCTTCTGGAAAGCTTTACCTGACCTCCTCCACATCCAGAGTACATTAGCTGCCTCCACTATTCCATGGGTTCCTTGGTAGACTTATTACCACAGTGATCCCTACACTATGGGACACTATCTCTCATGAGCTTTCTCATGTGTGCAATCTCTACCCCTGGCATCCAGCAGCATGCTTGAGTATACCCTCAATGAAGGTTTGCACACAACAATTTTCAAACATTTTCCCAAAGTTCTTGTACTAACATCTAAACTCCTAACAAAAATATAACTTGAGTTCCCTATTGTCCCACATCTATATTGGTATTATCATATATTTTCATTAAAAATATTGTGGTGCACCTATGGTGACATCTCATTGTGATTTTTAATAAATCCATAATATGTTGATGGATGTAGTGTTAAGAGAATCCTTTTTTCTCACAAAAATTAATTAATATTTTCTAAAACAGCAAATTCAAAGGATTTAAGGTAAGCTTTTTTTAAGGAGCAATAAAATTAAAAAGTGAGAAATATCTCATCTAAATTAGTATTATACATAGTTTACCAACATTATAAATCTATGTAAGGTTTACTATGAATGTGGCAACATGCTAATACAGTACTGTTGTCAAGATCTTGGAATCAGAACCAGAATAGATCTCATCAATGGTTCTCAAATTTGGGTATTCTAGAAAACCAATGTGCTTGCATTGAAGTCCCAAAAATTTTGATTTGGTAGTCTAGATGTTGGGCTCTAATGTCTATATTTTAATAAGTATCCCAAGTGATTTTGATGCAGTCTACAGAATGAGAACTACATCACAAAGTAGTTTATGAGACTACCTACTTCATCTAACATCTGATTAATGTGAGAACAATAATTTTTCTATTTTTGTGTGTACATGTAGCAGCAATTTACAAAATTAAAATTAAGCCTATTTGGAGAAGTTTAGGACAGACTTTGCATTAATTCAGGGCCTTTAATGACGTTGTAAAACTTGGAGCAGTATGGGAAGCACTATAGAGCATTGGTGTCACTTTCCAAAGATGTGAAGTTGAAACTCAGATGTATCATCATAGGCAAATCCCCTAACCTCCCTGAGTTTCCACTTCTTATCTAAAATTAGTATTATACCTATCCTTCCAACCTTCTAAATTTGTATAAGGTTCAAAATGAGTGTGGCTACCTTCTAATACACAGTACAACCTGATTTTTGTTAAGCCGATCATTGTGCTTTCAATTGACACATCTGCCTGCATTAAAGAAACAGTCTCAGGGACATTTGTTTCTTGAAGTAACCTCTGCAGCTTCCTACTGAAGTGTAGTTGGGATTCTAATCACTGAACCCCTTAATGTTACAGTTTAGACACCATGTAAGGAAAATCTTGAGTGGCATGATAAGAAAACAAAATTAATTTAGAGAAAAGACCAGGGTTCAAGTGTTCTGATTATCAGTCCAGATCACTTTCCACCATACTTTACTCATTTGTCTCTCCCATTCTTTATTACAGTTCACAAGCCAAGTAATTCTGGTACACAATCAACGTTGAGCAATACTTTCGACTGCATTAGATGTGGTAGTGGAACAGAAATCATTATTGTCATTCTTCTACCCATCATTATTTTGTAAACGACTTCGTTAGTATTCATATACCATAAAATTCACCAATTTAATTGCACGACTCTTATATAATTTTAGTATAATTACAGAATTGTGCAACCATTATCACAATGATCGAACACTTTCATCACTCACAAAGAAACTCCCCATCTGACAGCAGTCATGCTCCGTTCTTCCCTCCTCCCAGCTTTATAGCAACCACTAATGTCTGTCTGTACAGATTTGCTTACTCAAGACCTTTCATTTACATGGACTCATACTGTATGTGGTCTTTCGTGATTAGCTTCTTAGCATGTTCTAAAGATGTACTTATTTTAGAATTTTCAGGGTAACACCAATATAGTTTACAAATTTAAAAATCACTCTTAATCCCATTCCAATATAATCAATAGTGTCATTTTCTTCTTTCTCTTCCTTCTCCCCCATCCCCGAAGGTGCACTTTTACCAGATCAGAAAACAAATGAAGGATGCCCTTTACCTGAACCCTGCTTTCACCTCTGTGAAACCAAGTCTTGCCTTCCTCCAAAAGCTCCAAGAGCGCCCAGGCCAGTGAGGGAGAAGCGCCCCCGCCCATCCCTGCTGGCGCTTCTTTTACGTCACTGCTTGGAGCCACAGACCCCATCCCTCCTTCCCGGTAGCCGTAGCTTTGACAGGGCGCGATGGCGGCGGCCGGGTCTGCAGGGGTGCCGGCGATCGTGTCGGAAAAGCAAGAGTTCTACCAGCTTCTGAAGAACCTGATCAATCCAAGCTGCATGGTGCGGAGGCAAGCAGAGGAAATCTATGAAAATATCCCAGGTCTGTGTAAGACTACATTCCTCTTAGATGCCGTCAGAAATAGAAGAGCAGGTTATGAGGTGAGACAAATGGCTGCCGCACTGCTACGCCGGCTTTTGTCCTCTGGGTTTGAGGAGGTCTACCCAAATCTGCCTTCTGATGTTCAGAGAGATGTCAAGATTGAACTGATACTGGCTGTTAAGTTAGAAACACATGCTAGCATGAGGAAAAAGCTCTGTGATATTTTTGCGGTGCTGGCCAGGAATTTGATAGATGAGGATGGCACTAACCATTGGCCAGAAGGTCTGAAGTTCCTTATTGATTCGATCTACTCTAAAAATGTGGTTCTGTGGGAAGTTGCACTTCACGTCTTCTGGCACTTTCCTGGAATTTTTGGGAACCAAGATCGGCACGATTTGGATATCATCAAAAGGTTGTTGGACCAGTGTATTCAAGATCAAGAACATCCAGCAATCAGGACATTATCTGCTAGAGCTGCAGCTGCATTTGTACTTGCTAATGAGAATAATATTGCTCTTTTCAAAGACTTTGCAGACTTGCTTCCTGGAATCTTACAAGCTGTCAATGATTCATGCTACCAGGATGATGATTCAGTGCTAGAATCCCTTGTTGAGATTGCTGATACAGTACCTAAGTATTTGGGTCCTTATTTAGAAGATACTCTACAGTTGAGCCTGAAGTTATGTGGAGATTCTAGACTTAGTAACCTGCAACGCCAGCTGGCCCTTGAAGTGATAGTGACCTTGTCTGAAACTGCAACTCCAATGTTGAAAAAACATACAAATATTATTGCACAGGCAGTTCCTCATATATTAGCAATGATGGTTGATCTACAGGATGATGAGGACTGGGTAAATGCTGATGAAATGGAAGAAGATGATTTTGACAGCAATGCAGTTGCTGCTGAGAGTGCTCTAGACAGACTGGCTTGTGGGCTTGGTGGAAAAGTTGTTTTACCAATGACCAAGGAGCATATTATGCAAATGCTTCAGAGCCCTGACTGGAAATATCGACATGCTGGATTAATGGCCTTATCTGCCATTGGAGAAGGTTGCCATCAGCAAATGGAACCAATTCTAGATGAAACTGTTAACTCTGTTTTACTTTTTCTTCAGGATCCTCATCCAAGGGTGAGGGCTGCAGCCTGTACTACACTTGGACAAATGGCTACAGATTTTGCACCTAGTTTCCAAAAGAAATTCCATGAAACAGTGATTGCAGCTTTGTTGCGTACGATGGAAAATCAAGGTAATCAGCGTGTACAATCTCATGCAGCTTCTGCTCTTATTATTTTTATTGAAGATTGCCCCAAGTCATTGCTAGTTCTCTATTTGGATAGTATGGTGAAAAATCTACATTCTATCTTGGTGATTAAACTTCAAGAATTGATTCGGAATGGAACTAAGTTGGCCTTGGAACAGCTTGTGACAACCATTGCCTCAGTTGCAGATACAATAGAAGAAAAATTTATTCCATATTATGACATATTTATGCCCTCACTAAAGCATATTGTTGAGCTTGCTGTTCAGAAGGAACTCAAGCTTCTGAGAGGAAAAACTATTGAGTGCATTAGCCATGTTGGTCTTGCTGTTGGGAAGGAAAAATTTATGCAAGATGCATCAAATGTGATGCAGCTATTGTTGAAGACACAATCAGACTTGAATAATATGGAAGATGATGACCCTCAGACCTCTTACATGGTTTCAGCTTGGGCTAGAATGTGTAAAATTCTTGGAAAAGATTTCCAACAGTACCTTCCACTGGTTATTGAGCCTCTTATTAAGACTGCTTCAGCTAAACCTGATGTCGCTCTCTTAGACACACAAGATGTAGAGAATATGAGTGATGATGATGGATGGCAATTTGTAAATCTTGGAGACCAGCAAAGTTTTGGAATTAAAACTTCAGGACTTGAAGCAAAAGCAACTGCTTGCCAGATGTTGGTTTACTATGCTAAGGAGTTAAGAGAAGGATTTGTGGAGTATACAGAACAAGTTGTGAAATTAATGGTTCCCTTACTGAAATTTTATTTCCATGACAATGTTCGAGTGGCAGCTGCAGAGTCCATGCCTTTTCTCCTGGAATGTTCAAGAATTCGTGGTCCAGAGTATCTTTCACAGATGTGGCAGTTCATATGTGACCCCTTAATCAAGGCTATAGGAACTGAACCTGATACTGATGTACTCTCAGAAATAATGAATTCTTTTGCAAAGTCCATTGAGGTAATGGGAGATGGTTGCCTCAATGATGAACACTTGGAAGAACTGGGAGGAATACTGAAAGCAAAACTTGAAGGACATTTTAAAAACCAAGAATTACGACAGGTTAAAAGACAAGAAGAAAACTATGACCAACAGGTTGAGATGTCTCTGCAAGATGAGGATGAATGTGATGTTTATATTCTGACCAAAGTATCAGATATTTTGCACTCATTATTTAGTACTTATAAAGAAAAGATTTTACCATGGTTTGAACAGCTACTTCCATTAATTGTAAATCTAATATGTTCAAGTAGACCATGGCCAGACAGACAGTGGGGATTATGCATATTTGATGATATCATAGAGCACTGCAGCCCAACCTCATTTAAATATGTAGAATATTTTCGGTGGCCAATGCTACTAAATATGCGAGATAACAACCCTGAAGTCAGGCAAGCTGCTGCTTATGGCCTGGGTGTTATGGCACAGTTTGGTGGAGATGATTATCGTTCTCTATGTTCAGAAGCTGTTCCACTACTGGTAAAAGTTATTAAGTGTGCAAATTCCAAAACTAAAAAAAATGTCATTGCGACAGAGAACTGTATCTCAGCAATAGGGAAGATTTTGAAGTTTAAGCCTAACTGTGTAAATGTAGATGAAGTTCTTCCACACTGGTTATCATGGCTTCCACTGCATGAAGATAAAGAGGAAGCGATTCAGACTTTGAGTTTTCTCTGTGACTTAATTGAAAGTAACCACCCAGTTGTAGTTGGTCCAAATAATTCTAATCTCCCCAAAATAATTAGTATAATTGCAGAAGGAAAAATTAATGAGACTATTAGCTATGAAGATCCTTGTGCCAAACGCCTTGCTAATGTTGTTCGTCAGGTACAAACATCTGAAGAATTATGGTTGGAATGTATATCGCAACTTGATAATGAACAGCAGGAAGCCTTACAGGAATTGCTAAATTTTGCTTGAAGCACTTTAATATTACTTACATATCATCTATCTATCTATCATAAAAGTAACTATAAATAAATGTTGTGAGTGAATTCCGTTATAAGATGAGAAAACTTCTCTCTCTGCTAAGCAGTTTATATTTCTTCTCCATGTATCTCCAAGATTATAGTTAATGTTCAAGCCTTCTGTTCACCTTGCATGTTTTATCTCTTAAACATAGACCTTGGTGATAACCTATGCTTCCAGTTGTCTTAGAATGTTTGTCACCTTTTCCCTATTTGTGTGAAGTATAGAGATTGTTACTATTTGTCTGAACTAATGATGCTGGGCAATTGCTATACTTGGTGCCAAGATGTCATGGTGATTGTCACAAGATGGTAAGAGCTTACAAAGATAAGCTAGGAGAATTTCCAGGACAAACATCTTTGGAATCGAGGATGATAGATATAGTGACAGGCTTATTCCTCCTTGATAATACTCCTGGTTTTTATGTAATGGTAGTTTGCTGGAACTAAGCAAGAGTTTTAAGATATTGCAATGGATGTGGAAGTTTTCTCTATAATGTATGTGAACTTTTTAAATAATGTTGAGAATTGGGCAGGACATACCAATATTCTAGTTCCCAAAGTGTTCTGCTGAAAGTTATGAGAACTTTTAAATCTCCTAACTAACATGGTTTGCATTTTTTAAAGTTATCCAGAACTCCAAGAATCATGGTTACAGAAAAGGGAGTCCTGGTACATCTAACATTGGTAATATGTAATATTCTAATAGTATTTGACAAATAGTAATCAATATTTATGGGAGTCTGTCAGTGTTATGTGTTTCAATAGAGTATTGCTTTGTGTATGTATTACATTTTCCCCCCTGCAAAGCAGCCCAATAAGAAGAGAAGCCTGGATTCAAAATGGGGCTTAAATAGATTTCTATTTCAAATATCCCTAACAGATTCTTTTAGTAGCACTGAAGGATGTTCTGTTATGAAAGCAAAACAACTTAGTTTTATCTTTAAACATTAAAAAGAAAACAGTTTTGAGACTGGTCATTTATCAGTATGTGTGTATTATAATAAAACAGTTGTATAAATCTAGGGTTAATTATATTAATTGGAATGTCAGTCTTTAATGTTGAGCTTTTGTAGGGTAGAAAAAAAAAGCTTTCTATTCAACAAATTTTCAATCCAAAACTTAAAAACAAATACATTTATTGTGATTTCCTGGGGCTATTGTGAGTACTGTGTGTGTAAAGTGTTTAGCAAATATTTAGGACCTAGTAAGCGCTCAATAAATCATCACTGTTACTGCCCTTGTTTGTACTTATACTGTGTTTTTTGTTTTCTTTTTTTTAATACCTTGGAATTCCTTTTATATTGGAATTTTCCCAGTTTATTCCCTACCAATTCAGATGGACAAGCAATCTAGGCCACTCTAGACAGATATATAAAGTTGTCTTACACATACAGTTCCTCTCTATTCCATACAATTACTTATTAATGAGGGGAGGGGAAAAAGTTAAAGACATTACATTTAGTATGGTCATAATTTAATTTAAATAAAGCCAGTGTTGTGGTGCACACCTGTAATCCCGGCAACTCAGGAAGCTGAAGCAGGAGGATCATGAGTTCAAAGCCAACCTCAGTAACTTATTAAGGACCTAAGCAACTTAGAAAGACCCTGTCTCTAAATAAAATATAAAAAGGGCTGGGGATAGGGCTCAGTGGTTAAGTACCCCTGGGTTTAATCCCAGTACCAAAAAATTAATTAATTAAATAAAAGTATAGATGAATAAATTTAAAATTCTACTGAAGTTTTAATAGAGGTTTTCTCCGGAGAGTGGGACTAAGTGGCAAATCTTCTCACTTATGTATATTTTCTAACTTACCTATAATCAATATATTTATTGTGTAATAAAGTATTATTGTCATTTAAGTTCAAGGGCCTGATCCTACTTTCATAATAGCTAGGATTACTATCAAGTTGGCTTCTGCATGAACTAGAGTAAGCTTGGTTCTACTCGCCCACATGTCTTTCTCTTTTATATACTTTAAGAAAGCCTTGGTCAACATTTCTGGCAATTCCCTATACTCTTGTGCATGAGGAATTAGAAATTCTGCCAAATGACTTGTATTTTGGCATTTGAAGTTTTTGAAGTATGATTTGAATACTACACCTAGATTTGAATTTAGGCAAATATTTTCTTAACCTAAGTGTTAGTTTTCTCATTTATAAAATGAGGATAATGCCTAGCTTATAAGATCATTTTAAGAATTAAAGGAGATAATGACTAAAGTGCTTAGTGGCACAGGATTCAAAAAATAGAAGCCATTATCTGAGTTATGAAATATGATTGGTTGCTAAAAAGGAGGAAAGGATATTTGCTTTGGTAGGGCAGGCTCCAAATTTGGGGGCTTTGTGGAAGGAAATGAGGAATGTCCAGTTGGACATATGTTAGTTTGCTAGTTGCTTAAGTAGGTCTGGTCCCTGCCCTTTTCCTCCTGCAAGCTGAAGTATGTCTCCAGCCTCTGAGGAATGTCTAATAAATTAATGTCTGATTCAATAAGAGGAGACCCTGAATACCAGATGAGTTTGTGTGCAGAGGAGGAGCGTGTAAGTGCCCTAAAAACTTACATTTCACCATGTTACCTACAACTCATTTAACTTGCTGGACAAAAAAAAAAAAAAAAAAAATAGTTTTTAAATTTTATCAGTCCTTTAAACCTCACACAAGACTTAAAACATCAAAGGTCAGACTGTCTCAACCACTTATATAATTTTACTTTAAAATACGTGATTTGTATAATTTTGTTTTTTGTGCTTAAATCCAAGTTTTAAGCAAGAGTTCTGTGTAATTAGAAAAGGTATTAGGTGTATCTTTCAAACAATGTCAGAAAATAGTAGTATCTGCTTTGGGGAATCATTAATTCCCCACACAGACTGATTTTAAGCAACATTTAATCTAATGTAAATTAATGTAAATGATGCGTCCGCTTTCTAGTCATTTAAATAGAAATTTTAAACCGTGTAATGAGATTGTAAAGTCACACCAATGACTATTTAATGCTGTACAGCTTAGATTTGAAATATTTCGAGATGGATTTTTAGCCTGAAGGATTATTTTTATTAGAGCATTATAGTTATACATAGTAGTGGGGCTCATTTTAATAAAATCATATACGATGGAATTTTATTTCAATCAAATTTACCTTAGGCAATTTAGCGAGACCCTGTCTCAAAATAGAAAATAAAAACGGATGGGGATGTGGCCGAGTGGTTAAGCCGCCCTGGGTTTAATCAATTAAAGAGGGACTTTTTCTCACCCTTATTCTTCTCACCTTATTCTACTGATTTTCCCTTGCTCCCGTATTTATTTGCTTGTTTGTTTGTTTGTTTTGGTACTGGGGATTGAACTCGGACACTCAACCACTGAGCCACATCCTGAGCCCGATTTTGTATTTTATTTGGAAACAGGGTCTCACTGAGTTGCTGAGTACCTCGCCCTTGCTGAGGCTGGCTTTGAACTCCCGATCCTCCTAAACCGCTGGGATTACAGGTGTGCGCCACCCCGCCGGGCTCCTTTATTTATTTTTGTTGGGTACCTTCTACATATATGTAGTAAAGGTGAAATCCCTGCGACATATTCATGTATATATATGATTTGGTTAAAGTCAGTCCATATTTCCTCTCCTTTCCCAAACCTTCCTCCCTCTCCATCTCCCTCCTCCACTTCACTGATCTGTATTTTTTTCTTTCTTTCTTTCTTTGGCTTGGGGGATTGAACCCAGGGCGGCTTAACCACTGAGCCACATCCCTATCCGTTTTTATTTTCTATTTTGAGACAGGGTCTCGCTAAATTGCCTAAGGTAAATTGCTGAGGCTGACTTTAAACTCATGGTCCTCCTGCCTCAGCTTCCGATGCCCAGCTTCCTAGATCTTTTTCTTCTTCTTAAGGTTCCATTGCCTGCCTTCATTCTTAACAGAACTCAGGTGGGCTCGGCGGCAAACGCCTGCAATCCCAGCTACTCGGGAGCCTAAAGCAGGAGGGCCCCCCCTCCCCCGCCCAAAACACAAGAATATAGAAAGGGCGGAGATTTTTTTAATTTTAATGTAAAATTAGGATGTTTTCAAATATGAATTGGTGTTACGAACTAGTAACAGTAGTTTCAAGAGCTAGAATTGTATGAATCACCTCCTTTTCTCTTGCACGTGAACGTATAGTCAAGTCCTTTAATTTCCTTTGGAAACTTTCCAACATTCTATTTTTTTAAAAAAAGTGAGGGTAAAAAGGGGATGGAGGTTTTACAATGAAGAGGATTTCCACTTGGTGTTTTCTATTTATTTTCTATTAACAAAGTTATATAGCAACTTTCTTTAGGATAAAATTTTAGCTTTTAGGTCTAACAAATATCTTGCAAAAGGAGCAATCTATCGGAATATTTGCTTGGTCCCTGGGCAGAATGCTGCTGCGCAGGCGCTCTGATTCCCCTCCATCGCGCCCCTTATGATCGTCGCAAGTGAATGACATAATTGCTCTGCGCCACAGCCCAGCTTCGGGGCCTGTAGCTGGGCTGAAGTCCTTACTTTCCAGAGAGGGGCGGGGCGGGACGCGAGGGGGCGGGGGGGATTTTGTTCTACTACGCATGCGCACCGGGGATGGCGACGGTGCCTCTTTCTTTGCCTCTTTCCACAGCTCTCCCCGACCGGGGGGGCTGAGTGCCCTCCCCCTTCTCTCCCCGCCCCTCCCCTTTCGCCCTCCCACCCCCCCCCCCGCCCAGCGGGGCTTCTAACTGACAGTTGTCGCCAGGCCCCGTCCGTGCGCCGCCTCCTCCTGCCCGGGTCCCCCACAGGTAGCGAGGGGCGGGAGGGGGTGTGAGGGAGAGGAGGAGCCGGAGCCGCCGCGGCCCAGTGCTGCGGCCCACTCCAGGGAGGCGAGGGGAGAACCCCCTTTACTCCTCGCCCCCTCCCAGTCCCCCGCCGGTCCGGGAGGGGGTGGGGCGCCGAGGCCGCGGCCGCCCGGCTGGGCCCGGCCGGTGGAGAGAGGGAGGGCGAGGCGCGGAGGGGTGAAGCCGGCGAGGGCCGCGCGCGCCACCGCCGGGGGGAGGGGAGAGGAGGGCACCTAGGCTCTCCTCTTCTCTCCCCCCTCCCCCGCGCGCCATGTAACCCCGCCCCGCCGGTGGCGAGCTTGAGACCCCCGCGCGCACGGATTCGAGCCGGCGGCTAGGGAGACGGAGGCTCGATGCGGCAGGGGCTACGCGGCGCGGCCGAGCCGTGAGGAAGCTGTCCGAGATCACGCCTCCCCCGGCGCCTCGAGTGGCCCTGTCGCACAATCTAGTTTGGGCCTGCCGGGGGCATGAGCGTGCCCGAGACGCCGGGTGAGATGGAGCCAGCCGGGGAGGAGGAGCGGCCGCCACCAGAGGCCGAGGAAGAGGAGGAGGAGGTGGCAGCGGCCGCCCCGGCCTCAGGGCCGGCGCGCCGGAGGAGTGCCTCCTTGCTGGAGGACGCGGACGAACAGGAGGCTGCAGCGGAGGCGATGGTGGTCTCGAGTGGTGGCTGCAAGGAGCAGGAGCTGACCTACGAGCTGCAGCAAGGCTACCGAATCCTGGGCGAGTTCTTGCAGGAGAAGCACCGGGGCCTCACCGCCCCTTTCCTGAAGCCCTTGGGGGGCGTTGCCACCGGGGAGGAGGAGGTGGCAGAGGGGCAGCGAAGCGGGGGCCGGGGCAGTCGCACCCTCCTGCAGCACCCGGGACAGGGCTTGTGTCTGCTGAAGATGGAGGAGAAGTTCGTCAGCGGCCAGTACGCCGGCATCACCGAGTTTGTGGCGGACTTCAGGTTGATGCTGGAGACCTGTTACCGCCTGCACGGAGTGGACCACTGGATCTCCAAACAGGGCCAGAAGCTGGAGATGCTGCTGGAGCAAAAGTTGGCGCTTCTCTCTCGGTAAGCGAGCCCGGTCCCCGGTGGGATTGACAGACTGACACAAACACACCCTCACACGTGTCCGAGGATGGGCTGGGCCTGGGGCCGGGGGGCAGCTCTGATAGGTGCTGAGTCGGTGCCGGAGAACCCCAGGAGGAGGAGCAGCACTAGGCCGGGGCACGGAGGGTTGTGGTGGGTGTGGGCTGAAAGCAGCTTACACTCAAATGAAGGGAGGCTGAGAAGGGAGCCAAATTTCCCATGCCTAAAATTTTTATCCGAGCACATGGAGTTTGTAGACGCAAAGTGGAATGGTTCCTGTAAGAAGAACACGTGTAGGCGGAGGAAAAGCTTTTGTGGGATCAAAGTTGAACCCACAACTTTTGACAGTTTTTTTAATAGTTTTTAGGACGAAATCTCTTCAGAAAAACAATTTTACTTCATGTAGAAGGTGATTGTTTCGAACCACTAAAAGATAATTTTATCTTTTACTACCTATTTCAGCCACCGGAGATTTATAGTGTTACTAAATGGGTAATGATTACTCTGCCATGCTCCTAATACTTTCCTCCTTTCATCTGAGCAAATAATTTTTGCAATAAGGGAATACATCAGTACAAGGTTTTAATTAAGTTTAGACATTTGTGTGTGTGTGTCTTTTCCGTGCACCCAGGTCCTAGCTAATGCTAACCAAACGCTATACTTCTGAGATACATCCCCAGCCCTTAGACTTTGGTTTTGGTTTGTTTTCCTGCCAGAACTCATGGGCAATTCAGATAGTTATGTGTTTTTGGTATACATCACCCATAATTCCAATTAATTTACTCTAGCAAGAGGAAAATAAACACAGGTGCATACTAAAGTAAATATATTGTTTTAAAAATTGTTATATAGTTGATATAAATCAATTTAAGTTCTTAAGCAATAGAAAAATAATTAAATGTTGTTAGAAATAATAGTTGAAGTGGATAGGTGTTTTGCGAGCTGAGAGAACACAATGAAATCATTTAATCTTTTCATTTTTCTGATCTGTAAAACGGTTATAATAATGGTTCCTGTGTCATACAGTTGCTGTGAGGATTCAATGAGTTTAAAAATGGTCAGCCATAGAGCACTTGCCTGGCATATGAGAAGCACTGGGTTCGTTTCTCAGCACTGTGTATAAATAAAATAAAGGTCTATCAACAAATAAATTTAAAAAAATGTAAAGCCAAGAGTGTTGGTCACACAGCCCAGTGTAAGTGTTAGCCATAATAATAGTAGTGGTGATGGTAGTTGAATGAAATGAGAATATACCTCATATCTGAACCTGGGCATTTTACTTGTACTTTTGTGGACTAGTTCCTCAAAAATTGTGGTAATATTTTGGTCCTTGATTTATAATTTTAATTTAAAATAATTGAGTCTTTGTTACTGGCCTCACATATTGCTGTTTTCAAGACTGCTAGTGACTTATTACATTAAAATGTTAACAGTAATTTACACATTAGAGGAACTCTTTAAGGAGCCTCTTAAGATCTTTCATGAAGTAGAATTGTTTGGTAATAGAATAATTATTCACAAATTAGATTTGTAAATTACTTTTAATATTTTATTTAGTGATTTGATACTTATGTAGTATGTTTGTTACTGTCTCCAAAGTGCATTTTGACTGTGATTCATAAGAAACAATCCATTTACATGTCATTATTTTTAAGCAGTAAAATACATTCAAATTAATGTCAAAAGATTTTAGATTTGGATGGAACCTTAAAGTTCTTCTTGTCTGTCTAGGTTTACAGTTTTGAAGCAAGGATTTAGAATAAGGCAAGAGAATAACTGAAGGGGCTAAGAAGTAGTATATAGATTTGACTGAATTATAGATGTTTTCAAAGCACTGCATGTTTAGCAAATCTTAGTCTTAAAAAAAGGGGAGGGTGACTGTTTCTCTTTTACATAAAGGTAAATTTTTAAATGTTTGAAATCATTCCCAGTGGCTAATGCTCAAACATATTTCCACGTGATTTTACTAGTCTTCATAATTAGGAATTGAACTTATAACATTGCATAGTTGACATTCCTCAGGGAAGAATGATAAAAAAATTCTTGTATTTATAGCAGAAAGTAATATGATGGTATGAAGTAGACAAAGTTCTAAATTCCTATATTTGTCTTGCAGCTGTATTTGATGTGTGCAAACACTTTGTGAATAATAGGTTTGCTATATCACACTTGGCATACTAAGAAATCATTTCTTTTTCATATTGGCCTAACATCTGAGTAATAACTATGTAAGTGTTTTAAGTGGGTACAACTTTGAGAAAAGTGTAGGTTACAATTATTTGGAATACAATTTAAATATGTAGATGTTCCAGAACAATATTGTATAGATTGTTCATGTGAATATGGTTTTTAGCAAACAGATGACTCATAAACCCTATTTGTAAATATCTTTAAGTGGTAGATGGTATTTTAATAATAAAAACAGTGAATCACTCAGATGTTATTATTTAAGTTTTCTTTTGTCTTCTGCTATATATTTGTAAGACGCTAAATTGACTCCTAATTTCAAGTTTTGGAGATAACATTATAGCTTCTTAGTGAGCAATAAATGAGGTATGTTACGTAAAGAGCATGCCACACTATCATTAAGAGAGTAGCCCAATGGTATTAGTACTGTGGACACGTTGTATATCTTGAGTCTCAATTACATGTATAAGAGGCTACATTAGTGAATTGTACAAATATTTAAATATCTGCTTAAATATTTGCTCAAAAGAATTCCATATTGAGCTAGATGTGTGCATTGCTTTTTTCTAAAGTGACACTATATTTTGAAGGGCCCAACACATCTTTTTAAAATTTTAATATTAAAAATACAGTTGTTGACCACCCATTGCTAAAGATACTACTTTCTCTATTATATGACATAATTATTCTTGGAAAGTTACATTTTGAAGAGATTTCATTCATTTGTTTGAGGCAACTAAGAAACTGCAGTTAGATATGGAGAAAATCACCCAAGTGGAAAGGAATGGAAAATAATAGAAAGTCATGCACAAAGATTTAGAAAATGTCATATGTTAATAAGAATTTTTACCTCTTCCAAAATTGCTTTTAAGATGCGAATGTTTTTGAAAGCTTTAAGAATATTGCTGTAGCTGGGCCCTGTGGCACATGCCTGTAATCCCAGCAGCATAGGATGATCGCAGTTTCAAAGCCAGCCTCAGCAATTTAGCTGTTTCAAAATAAGAAATAAAAAGGGTCAGGGATGTGGCTCAGTAGTTAAGTGCTCCTGGGTGTGATTCCTGGTACAAAAGAAAAAAAAAGAAAAAGAATATTGCCAAATAGCCAAAAGATTTTTTTTCCTGGTTTTAAAAGGTTATAAAAGACACTAAAAGAACTGAATTAAAATTTTAATTTTGGTCATTTAAGATAATGTTTTGGTGAAAATAATCTTGAGTATCCTTGTTAAAAATTTTTTTTGATTTTTCAGTTGTTGTTAAAAATGGTACATGTAGGGGCTAAAAGTTTGTTCTTAACATATAGCTGTATATTAGTTCATAATTGATTCTTAGTGGACAGAATATTTTTCCTGGGGATGAGAATACAAAGCATTCTTATCAAGTCTTAAATTTTTTAAAAATAGAGGTATCCATTTACCTGGATACATTAACTGGATAAAAAGAATTCTGTACAGATTTGAATCCTCTAGTTAAATTTGCATTTTTATTGGCTTGCTTACACTCAATTAAGGTAAAAATTAATTGGGAATTTTAGCAAGAGGTTTATTTTTCCCAAGTAGTCTAATTCCTCCCAGCTCTCATTAAGTACTGTAATTCTGTCTCCTTTACATAAATCCTTAAAAATTGGGAACCTTTATAAGTAGAAAATCTGGATTTGCCTCTTATTCAGAAGTAGAGAACTACATGATAATAAATTCCACTTAATAGCCATTCTTAAACACCAACAACAAAACAGTGTTTTTTAAAGAAGGTCCTGAAAATATTTAGGGCAATGATGAAAGTAGAAGGGTTCAATTAATAAGCTATTTATTGAACACTTGCTTTTTAGGACTTAGGGGACAGTCCCTATTCCCAAAGGGCTTAGAGGCTATTAGGAAGACACATATACAGGTGTGTAAAAGTTAGTAAAATACATTGAGGCTGTGATTCTTGAACTTGATTCATTTTCAGACTACTTGATGTCATGGTACTATCTACACAGCACCCTGAAACATTGATATATCTAGATGTATCACAGAATTTTTTGCTAAAGGGTCCAAATGATTTAAAACAAATTATGGAAGGAATCCCTTAATCAAAGAGATCCCATCTAGTACCCCACACACACTATAAATTAGGGAAACACGATCAAAGATCACTTATGGATATTTTATAATAAATCTTGGTTTAGCTTATGAAATGATTATGTTCCAGGGGAGCATAATCTTAGGTCTACTGTGATGAGCTATGTTATACAGTATTAGGAGAGTGTACACAGGTGATAATTACTATGTGGATGGGAGGAGCTGAGATTAAAATTTTTTATTAGATTTTATTCAACAGGTTATAGTTTGGAGCTAGCTTTTGAAAGAATGGATAGAATATTGATAGGAAAAATTGAGAAGTTTATTGAACAATTATTTTAACTATTCTATGCTGGATAATATGCAAAGCCCTAGATATAAAATGGTAAGCATGACCTTGTTCCTTACTTAAAGATAATAGGTGAATAGACACATACTCTTGAAGAAATAGGAGAGTATAGAGCATTCTGGAGGAATGGTTTATACCCAGTGTTTAGAGTATAGAATAAAGAGGACAAAGAGTGGCAAATAAGTCTAGAAAAATAAGTTGGAGCTAATTAT
Organism: Marmota flaviventris; assembly: GCF_047511675.1. NCBI lineage: Eukaryota > Metazoa > Chordata > Mammalia > Rodentia > Sciuridae > Marmota > Marmota flaviventris. The sequence continues at coordinate 41,740,537 of NC_092510.1, read as the reverse complement.
GGAGAACTTTGAATGCTTGTGTGGGAATTTACGATCTAGGTAGTATAAATTAATCACAGTTTTTGATTTAAGGGAGTGACAGGATGATCTTACTAGTATTTTGAGGTTCCAAGGCAGAAATGAAAGAAAGAAATCAGTTAAAAAGCTTTGAATTAATTCCATTAAGAGATAATAAGCAGTAGGAATAGAAAAGTGAATGAGGATACAAAATAGACTTTTTGTCAGCAGGTACTGTGGTAAATGGCAAACTGTTGGATATAGGGTGTGAGGGGAAGATGATGTCCAGAGAAATTGGATCATCTGTGCCCAGGTAATTGTAATGCTTAGGGAACATGATAGGGAGGCATTCACTTGAAGACGTCTAAGCTGAGAGTTTTTCGAAAGGTACATATGGAGCTCAGCATAGTGATGAGGGCTAGAGATGTTTAATGAAGGATTAACCTGCAAAATGATGGTGGTTGAAGAAATGAGATTGCCCAGGACACCATCTAATAAAGGGAACCAAAAGCAAAACATTTTATGAGGTGTGTTTTCAAACTTGAAAGAAAAAGATGATTCGAATAATTATGATTAAACTATTTATAACGTACATTAAAAGCTAAACAGCTCAATTAGAAAAAGCAACTAATGAAGCTAAAAAGAGTTTATTCTGGTATAAGTAAAAGGTATTTGAAAGACTATAAACTTACAAACTTTATTAAAGGGTTTTATTCCATTTGAAAATACTAAAATATTTGAAAATATTAAATAACAATTTAGATTGCATATAAAATTAAAATATCTTAATAAAGTCTAATACATTTTGACTTGTCTGTTTCTCATTGTATTTGTACCCTTGGATTTATTTTTACATTGCAGCAAAAAAATTATGGGGGGTGTTCATGTTGTACTTCAGCTTTCAAACCATCTTTAGGCTATCTCCATAAAATTAGCTTTGCCTAGAACAAATAATAGTCATTTTCATTTCCCAAGAACTTGCATAATATAATGAATCTTTAAAATTCATATTACCTGAGGGCTTGTTTTTTTGTTTTTTGTTTTAATGAGGAAAGACTAATAAGCCCCAATGAAAATATTATGTATCACCCAAACCTTTCATTATGTTGGGTTCCACCTGGGACCTATGAATGTAACTATTAATCATGCTTAAAAATCTGGATAGTAAGTATGTACACTTTGATAAAAAATACTAAGGAAAACCAACAGACTAGTAATAGTGGTTAGTGGTTGTTGCTAAGTAGAAAGATAAGGGGCAGTTTTCATTTTCTTGTAACTTTTCTATACGTGTATCCTAGATTTTCTACAATAAGCATATCACTTTTATAGTAAAATCAAATTTTTCATTGTATATTTTTTCCCTTTGGCATTTTCATATTTTTTGTTTTTAAAACTGCTTTTCAGTGTCAGTGGTAATTTGTCTAGCAGTAAGGGATTCCAAAACAGTAAAGGATTCCAAAATTTGCCTAAGTGATTCCTAGTGAGTTCAGGGGTTTCCCTCATCTTTGTTCTAAAAATAAAAACAGACTCCATTTTACGTGGAAGGAAATAGACCATCTGAAAAGCTTTACATAGAAACATTTTCCGTAAAAGCCATTATAAAATATAGATTGTTTCCATGTTGGTCCACAAACAAAATTTTTGATATATCTGATTTTTAAAATTTGAAGATATTAAAAATAATCAATAAACAAAATAGTATCCCTCTCATTGGTAATTACCTATCCCCTCTTTTGTTTGTCTTCATGACTTTTATTGTAACTAAGTATGTACTATACTATTATGTAATTAATATTAAACTACCTAGATAATTTTTATGCATAATAAAGTTTGAAGACTGATGCTTCAGGGTATAGTACCTGTTTCATGTATGATTTCACTTTACAATTTAGTTTTTTTATTGAAGTATATCTGTAGCACTACTTTTATGATTGTCAGTTTGTGTTTTGGGTTATAGTTGGAATGGTGGGAGAGAAATGAGAAGCAGATATCTTCATGTGGAAGAGAGCTTTAAGTAACTGGTAAATAGTGAGGGATGGTGTTTTGAAGGGTATTAAGTTAGGAGATGTGATATGAGGTGTCTTTTATCATTCAGAAAAAGCATGAAGCCCCTAAAATCATGAGTTTGGCATAGGCTATTACACAAAATTCTTTGGTTTTACATTGTTCAAAACATTTTATTTATTAGAGATTTTTGAACATATATAAAAGCAAAACAGAATATTTGAACTTCCCTGCATCCTTTACCTAGTCTCCAACAATATTTATGACCAGTTTTGCCCTGTCTACTCTTTCTGTATATTTCCCCTGTTCGGTATAATTTTGAAGCAAATCACTGATAGCAAATGATTCTGTAAATGCTTTGGATTACAACTCTCAGAGATAAGTACATTTTCATTTTAAATATAACTAGAACAACATGTTATTTTTATTAATAACATATATACAGTCAGTGAACATTTCTGATTATTTCAAAAATTGTATATATATATTTTTTTTTTTTTGGTGATGCTGGGGATTGAACCCGGGGCCTTGTGCATGCTCTACCAACCAAGCTATATCCCCAGCCCCTCAGAAATTGTATTTTTAAAATATATTTCTATATATATATATCTATATATCTATACAATTTCTAAGGCCACATATCATGATTGGTTATGTCTTTTAATCTTTCTCTGTCTCTTTTTCCCTGTCCCTCCTCTCACTACTATCCACCCTCTTCTTGCAGCAAAATCATGTTGAAGAAACCAGGTTGTTATCTGAAGTTTCTTATAGTCTTAGATTCTGCTGATAGAATTCTGTTTGGTTGTCCTCTGTTTTTCCTATCAGTTGATTTGGTTCTAGGAAATTCACCAAATTCAGGATCAGTTTTTGGAGGCAGAGTGGTGGGCAGGACTATTTCTTTAGGTAATGTTGTATTCATCCATCAGGCTTTGGTTTTACATTTTAAATCAATTATTAGATTTAACATGATGAATGTGGAACAGAGCTTAAAGTAACTGGTAAATAGAGGGATGGTGTTTTTAAGGATATAATTTTTCTAAATGCGGTAAAATGAAAGGTAACGAATGGTGACTTATATATATAATGGTGACTTATATATACTTTATTTTTATGTGGTGCTGAGGATCGAACCCAGTGCCTCACGCATGCTAGGTGAGCGCTCTACCACTGAGCCACAACTCCAGCTCTTCATTTATTTTATACAGTTAAAATTCAACTGTTGGACTATATGGCAAATAATCTTTTCATAGTTTCATCGTCTGGTGGAGTTTAGAACATGAAAGTAATTTTCATGGCAGGCTATTTTATTTATAATTTGAGAAACTGATTTTAATTTAGAATTATATCAAAACATTCTAAGAGTAAATCCTGTTACACAGAGGTGATAGGTTAAAAACCATTAAAAAAATAATAATAAAAGGGAGCCTTAGCTTAAACTCAAAGACACTGGGCCCTGCCGCAGCCCGGCTGGGCAAAATAACGGGGGTGGGGGTAAGGGTGACAAGCAACTTGAAGGTTGAAACGGGAACTGCTTTATTGCAGGGCAACGGCAGTATATATAATCAACTGATTACACACAGCTTGATTCAATTAGTATCATCTAGATACAGCAATCAGCCAATAAGGAATCTCCATCATCTTAATGGCTCTGTGGCATTAGCTCACAAACCACTCCTCCTGGCAAACTGCCAGGCGCCATCTTAACTTGGTTGTGGCCCTCAACAAGGCCCTATGTTTTTAATCCATTTAAACTTATTTGTATGATCTTACATATTTGCTGTGAGTAATAATACTACTTTCTGTTTTCCTCTTTTGATTTTGGGGAATAATTAAAGAGGTCCAGGTTTAACTGTCACAGTAATGCTTTTGCACATTATCAGGCAAAGTATTTCTTTTTTTCTTATTTCTGTACTGGGAATTGAACCCAGGTGTGATTTACCACTGAGCTACATACTCAGTCTTTATTTTTATTTATTTATTTATCTTTTGAGACAGGGTCTCACTAAGTTGCTGAGGTTGGCCTCAAACTTGAGATTTCCCCTGCCTCAGCCTCCTGAGTTTCTGAGATAACTTATCGGGCAAAGTATTATATTTATTGACCTCAGAGCTGTTTGGATGATTTTTAAATTTTGTGTTTCTCTTTTATAGTTCAGTATGAGTTCCAAGCCTATATAGGTCTTTAAGGTGTTCATCTATGACCATTTTTCCGCTCAAATACAGTACACAGTAGTGTGTGTGTGTGCATGTATGCATATTTTAATTTTTTAAGAGAGAAGATACAAAGAGTTAATAGGTTATCAGAAAGCCACAGACTCAGAAAAAATAAGAACCAAAGGTTTAGACCACAGATTTAACAAATGTCCAGTAAGTCATGATGATGTGTGGTTACAGTGGAGAAAATTCAATTTAACTAACTGAAGGAAAAAATAGGCCTTTAAGAGAAATAACAGAGAATGTGAATAGTATCTGAAGATAAATATTCTTATATTGTGTCCAAGATTGTACTATGAACTGTTTAGAAAGAGAGTTTAATTCTGACCTTTAAATGATAGTTTTGTTCTGCATTAAGTTGAAGGAAAAAAAATTTAGAAACAGCCCTCTTCTTATTCTAGGACTCTGAAAGAGTGACTATGATGTTTTATATTGTAGACATCATACCTTTGTGAGTAAAGTGAGTTTATTTCTTGTTTTGCCAGTGACACTTATATATTGAATAAGATATTGGTTTTCTCTAGAATTTCATTCATTGGTCATTAACTTCATAATATACAGAACAATTTCACAACATTTGAAATGTCCTCTTTTCTACTTAGGAAGCCCCTTTACTTTTTCTTCCTACATGTAGGTAAATTCTAATCATTGTTTGAGGTCCAGCTCAAATATCATCTCTTCAGTACAGTCTGATATAGAATGAATTGCTCCCCGCCCCCCACTCTGTATTCTATGATTCTTTGTTTTGCATCTGTTTATAGCACTTAAAAACAAAACACAAAATATTATATTGAGGATCAGTCTGTCTATCTGGATTAGAATTTCTATAAAGGCAAATGATATGTCTTATTCATTGCATTTTTTAGGGTTTGTGGCATATACAACATGAAATAGTATTGCCATATTAAGCCCACATTCCTGCTTGTTGTTCATGACAAAACAGAGTTGTTATCTCCTCAGGAAAAATTCTTTGCCCATCTCTGCTTTTCAGCATATATTAGGTATATTCCTCTGTTTTTATGGAACCCATCATTTGAGTGCATATTTGTTTTGAAGTTTTAAAAAATGACAATGAAGTTGTCTGTTTACCTCTTTGCCTTGCTACATTTTAAGATTTTCTCAGACATTTTTGTATATGTAGAAACTGTAGTGCAAAGGAGTTCAATAGGTATTTCTTGAGTTGAATAGAGATATCATATTCTCCCTTAAAGGAGAATGTGTTCAAAAGCATAATAGGTAATAGATGGTTAATGTGGTATGATAGATACAGCTCTTACATTTAACATATTTATAATGCTTATTATCTGATAAACACTAGAGGGGAATTCAAAGATGAATATAGAAAGGCAGGAGTTGATATGAAGTTGATGTTTAGGTCATTCTGGGCAACAAGAATAGCATATTTAAAAGTGCAAAGAGAAAATAGCCTGTATATAATTATACTACTGGATAGTTAGGGAATAGCCAACAGTTAGTTTGGCTAGAGTGTAGTTTAATATAGAAAAGTATTAGGAGAGCCTAATATGCTGTGCTAATAGTCTGATATTCCATATCAGAAGTTATTGTATTAAAAGGTTTTAAATTAGGGAATTATAAGGAGCACATGTGAAATGGAGGAGAAAACTAGTATCAGTTTGGTATTTTCTCATCCCTTAATTTTCAGCATATCTTATTCTTTGACTTCCAAATTAAAAGATTTGCATTGACTTTCTTAGATTTGGTGTATGTGTGTACAAATGTGTCTGGAAATTTTTGTTTTAAATGTTAAAGAAATCCTGGTGTTGTGCTAGGAAATAAAAGAAAGACTACTTTCTTTTGCCAGAATAGGTACTATGCTAGATTCACATCACTATATTATTTAGATTGGGTTTAGTGGTTTTGTTTCTATACTTGAATAATTTTAGTCTTCTCCAGTTCTCAGAAAAAAAAAAAATTGTTAAATCCAGAATTTTACCAATCTGAAGTTTTTCTGTTTAACTGGTTATTCTGTTCTACCAAGTTATTTTTCAAAACGTTTGTCTGCCAATAACAAAATGAACTGTATTTTTTAGAACACACACGCTGTACCACAGGAGCTCTTCAGGAATTCCCTCAGAGCCCAGCTGCCACCTCCGGCTTCCCACAAGCCTCTCAAACCCCACCCCCCCTCCTGCTCTTGAGGCCAATTGGCTGGGTCGTGTGGGCGGAGCCAAAAAAAAGTCCCCCAATGAGCAGCTCCCTGGTCTGAAAGGGCGGGGAAACAGCCCAATGGGCATCACCACAGAGGACCCAATCAGCTGGCAGCTAGAAGTTTGCTGGGGCCGCTGTGAGCCAATCATCAGCTGGTAGCTGGAAGTTTGCTGGCAGCTGGAAGTTTGCTGGGGCCCCTTTGGCTGTGGCTCTCAAAATCTATTGGTTATTTTTAAGACTTAAATTTTAGAGGGGGTTGAAGCTCAGTGATAGAGTGCTTGCCTAGCACATGTGAGGCACTAGGTTCAATCCTCAGCACCACTTACAAATAAATAACTAAATGTATTGTGTCCATCTATAACTAAACATTTTTTTAAAAAAACTTATATTTTAGGGCTGGGATTGTGGCTCAGTGATAGAGCACTTGCCTTGCATGTGTGCGGCACTGGGTTTGATTCTCAGAAGCGCATATAAATAAATGAATAAAATAAGAGGTCTGTCAGAAACTAAAAATTTTTTTTAAAAAGACATTTTAAAAGTTTTATGGCAAGAATATTTAAATTATAGGGTAGCTGAAATTTTAATTTTTTTATCAACAGTCTAAATTCTTTTTCTATTGATAGTTAACATTTATGTATTTCTTTCAATATCCTATATACTCTGTTAAAAACAGTGTGGTTGAAAGCTCTTTGAAGATTTGGAAAACATAAAGTTATCAAAAAATTAAGATTGAAAAAAAATCACCCATCTCATCATATAGAGGTAATTGTTATAACAGCCTCTTTAGCCTATCTATATACATATATATTATTTATTCACACAAAATTCAATATAATTTTTTTGGTTTTGTACTGGGGAATTGAACCTGGGGGCACTTAATCACTAAACCACATCCCCAACCCTTTTTTATTTTTTATTTAGAGACAGGGTCTCACTGAGTGGTTTAGTGCCTTGCTAAGTTGCTAAGGCTGGCTTTGAACTCGCACTCTTCCTGCCTCAGCTCAGGAGGGATTATACACATGTGCCACCATTGCCTGGATCAATATAATTTTTGATTTCACATATATGCTTTTTTATATCCCATTTATCACCTATAAAGATTTTATTTTATTTGTGTAAATGTTGTTATGCAGAAAATTATTTTATTTCAGCATTATCTGTTCTACATTAACAGCCATAGGACCCTATGGTGGTTTTTTTGTTTGTTTGAATGGTAGGGTCTTTTTCCTAAATATTTTTAGTTTTTGTCATTGTGGATTAGGTATATTTTGTTTTGTTTTGTTACCATTCCAACTCTATTTAAGAAGTAGGTTGAGATCATCAGTTATGCCATGATGAGTTTGTGAGACTTACAGTAAGACTTTACCTTAAAAATATTTTTGTTTTTTCACATCACACAACTAGTTTTCTAATGTTTTCATTACTTCACTGTGTTTTTTAACTGTACTTTTCAACAGTTAATTGGTTTATCAGTCTAGAGCAAGGATTAGAACTAGAACCCAGCAGAAAATTTGAAATTGTTTTATTATAATTTTAATAATTGTTAACATTTATTGTCACTGTGTAACTGTTTGCAGTGCTTTAGGCATATGAAATTAATCCTCAGAACACTAGATGATTATTGATTTATATAACCTGTTTACAAATGAAGACACTGGGGTACAGAAAAATTAATTTGCCCAGACAAATTAATGGCAGATTTGAATCCATCCAGTTTGACTCCAGAGCCCAGGCATCTAAATCAGTGCTGTGCTGTTATGAGCAATAGCTGTTAAGGATTGAGAGAAAGAGGTCTTTTCTACTGAGAGAGAGACTGGAGAAAAGGATCATAAGAAATTTCAGGGAATAAGGAACATTCAGATACCTTTAGTAATAAGATTGACAGTATTTGTAATATAGATAATTAAAAATCATTATGTATATAAAATGTAACTATAAATCTAAAGGAAATGGTTGAAATGTAACTATTATATATATGGATTTTGTTAGCAATCCAGTGATTAGTGTTTGTACTATTAATAGTTTATTAATTTTAAAAATAATGTGTATATCTGGTGGCAAAAAATAAACAGTTCAAGAAATAACTCAATGAAAAATAAAGGTCCTTCTCTCACCAATTCCAGGGGCTCCTGCTGTTAAGAGGCTACTATTTTTAATAGTTTCTGATATTCAGTTGGGTGTCTTATTAGTTATTTCACTTTAACATGTTTAAAATGGAACTTTTGGTTTGGTTTATGTGTTGTTTTTTTTTTCTTTATCTTTAGAAAGCCTTATCTTAGTAGATTTTACCTAGTAAACACCTTAGTAGGTGTTTCTAGCCATAAAGCTAGTGTTTTTCACTGATTCTATCTTTTCACTTATTCCCCATATGAATATGTCAATTGTGAGCTTTCTGTCTCTAAAATATATTTTAAATTTTGTGTATTTCAGTGGTGAGAGCATGCACTTAGCATGCCTAGGGTCCTAGGTTCAATCCTCAGCACCAAAAGTAAATAATAATCATTCAATCAATCTTGTATATTTTTCTCTACTGTTACCACTCGAGTATAAGCCATTATCATCTGCTGAAATACTGCTATAGTTTCCTAACTTATCTTGCTTCTCATTTTTCCTCCTACTCTATTTTCTGCTGATAAGCCAGAATGGAATGTTTAAAGTAGACATTAAAAGAAGTCAGTACTCATCTTAAAACTAAATGCTTCATTGACACTTAGGTTACAGTAAAAGGACTTTGACTTTCTTTTCTTCCTACATACCTGCTAAAATGTTTCTCATCTCAGGGCCTTTATTTTTATTTTTTTAATATATTTTTAGTTGTTGATGGACCTTTATTTTTTTCACTTATTTGTATGGGTGCTGAGAATCGAACCCAGTGCCTCACACTTGCTGGGCAAGTGCTCTACCACTGAGCCACAACTCCACCCTCTCAGGGCCTTTATACTTGATATTTTATCTAGAATATTCTGTTCCTAATTTTTTTTTTTTTTGTTTTATGACCTGCTCCTCCTCCTGTTACTTCCTCAGAGTAACTTCCTAATTCTTGACTATCCTTCACAGAACTTACAGTATATAATTTAGAACTTGTATATTATGTCCATATTTGTTTACTTGCATTTTATATATCTTCTTTATTGTCATTAAGCTCAGTAAGAAGTCTTGCCAGTAAATGTTGATGCCAACACCTAGCCCACTACCATGCACTTAATATTTAATGAAGGAATAAATGAGATGAATGAATGGATCTGTCTAGCATTTGGGTCAAGAGAGAGGTTGAAGTCCAACTTTATTTTTTTTTTAAATGTCCAGCCAAATGTAACATTACTTTTTTCCATTGTTTTGAAATACCATCTTTAGGATATGTTTTTGGTATATATGGATCTAGTTTCAAGTTTTCTCCATTGTGCTCTTGACTCATTTTCTGATGAGTTATTATTTTTAAGTATTTTTTTAGTTGTCAACGGGCCTTTCTTTTTATTTATTTGTTTGTTTATTTATATGCAGTGCTAAGAGTCGAACCCAGTGCCTCACACATGCTAGGCAAGTGCTCTATCACTGAGCCACAACCCAGCCCTATTGTCATTACTTTAAAATTTATTTTAACATCTGATATAGTGAGTCTTCTATTAAAATGTCTCCCCCAGGTTTTTTTTAATGTTTATTTTCTATGAAATATGTAGCTTTTTAATAATGTAGTGGAATCAACATTGTTTCACCCATGTTTGATCACTTGGCATAAAAAATACATGAGAAAACATTAGAAATTATAGGTTTGTGGAATATAAGGATGATATTCTTCCTATTCATTAAATGAAAAGAGAAGTTGGTAACATTGCTTTCTTTCTATGGACACTATAACATCCACTTGTCACATCCTCCTAATTTCAGCTCTTGTCAGATTTCAGTATCACTGTTAGATCTATTATTTCAGGTAGACAGGGGCAAGACTCACCCTGTATTTCATGTTTGTGCCATTGTCTGAATCTGAAAGTGTCCTCAATTTATGATTTACTACTTTAGAGCCTCATCATTTTTTTGTCAGATATATAGGGGAGTTGGTCAGAAATAGGCAGCCAGGGTATCTGCCTGTCTTCTTTGCAGAGTCATCACAACTTTATCGTCTTGTGGGAAACATGAATATCTGGACAGTGAGAATGACTTAGGGAACTTCTGTTCTGCCTGCTCTGAATTTTTCTGTTGGCAAGGGATAGCTGTAGCAGTAATAATAATGTGGAAAAAAATAGCCCTAACTCAACTCAAAATGCTTACCAAACTTGTTAAAGTTAGTAAGGCACTTTTCAAATACCACTTCTATTTAAATAAAAACTTTACATTTACCTTTGTACTGTCCTTAAATTCAAAACAAAATCAGGAAATAAATATATTCTAAGCAATGTATTTGGTTTTGAAAAATAGCTCTAGTTGTCTTCATTTTTTCTTTTGGACATTATTTATTTGGTGCCATTTCAGAAATGAACAAAGGCTTTGAAATGTTTTTTAACTCCTAAGATTCTTTTCACTTAATCCCTTACTAAAGTTGCCATCTTGAATTTTACTAATGAACGCCTTCTTGCTCAATCCTTGGCTTTTACTTCATCCTTTCTCATTCTACCTGGAAAATTAAACAGTTTAGAGCACTTAGTATTTAAGCACTTAAGCTCTTCTCTTTTGGCCTCTGTTATTCCATTTATTAATTTCTGTTATTCTGTAACTCATCTTTTTTAACATTTTTTATGACTTTATTTTATTTATTTACTTTTTATGTGGTGCTAAGGATCGAACCCAGTGTCTCACCTGTGCTAGGCCAGTGAGCTCCAGCTCCAGCTCCCCTTTAATCTTTTTTAATCTCCTTCTTTTACTGTGTTCTTACTTGTAACCCTCAATAATTCCTAAATTTATACCTTTTATATCTTACATCCCTATACATATTCCTGTTGAGATATTGTTTATTTTTTATGGCCTTCTTTATCACTAACACTCCCAAGTCAGTATTTTAAGTCCTTCCTTTTTTAACATTTGATGTAATAGTTACCCAACTGTGACTACAAAATTCTATGGACAGAAATATGTAATAGTCACAGTTGTGTAACTATTACATCAGATGTTAAAAATGAAGTATTTCTAACCTAAATCTCTTCCCTAATTTTTCTAAATTTTTTTCTACTTTAAGGTTTTCATTAGAGGTGTCATCATTGTTTCAAGTTGAATGTTAGTCATCTTGGATGTTCATAGTTTTCATTCCATTTGTACAAACTGTCATATTCATTGCTGAGTTCCTGTTGCTCAGTAAATATATTAAATGAATTAATTAAAGTTGTATGAATGGGTATTTTTGTCTTTATTTAGTAGCTTCTCTCTTTCTGCTTACCTAAAACTGTTTTTTCTGCCAAATCTAGCACAAGTTCTTGACAAGAGAATACAAGATAGTACAGAGAGGTTGAGTAAAATAAGAGTTTTAAAATATTCTTTGAAATTCATAACTGGAAGATTATTTGGGGAGAATAATTTCATTAGAGTAGGTATAGACAAATACCATATTATAGTAGATTGAGATGTGAATGAAAGTTGAAGTAGATCATCAGTTGAGATGTGACTCTTCAAGGGGAATACAACTTAGACATGCTTATATGCTAAAGGCACCTAGCAGTTAGAGAAAGAGAGGTTGAAGATGCAGAAGATATTTAATAAAATATAAATTCTGAAGACCTTTGAAGTGATTAGTTTTTGATCAAAATATTGGAGGCGCATTTTTCACTAAACAAAGTAAGGATGAGCCTGTATTTAGATAATTTTGGTTTTTGAGAAGCAGGAAGTTAATTGAGCTTACTTCAGAATGGAGCTCTTACTGTTATTTTTTCTGTGAAATAAATATTGGACAGAGTCAACTTCCAAGTGATGGTGGGTAATGTGGTGAAGTTTTTTTGAATAAGGATGACATTAGAAGTTGCTGTTCTGGAGAACAAAAGAGGAAACTGCCCACCTTCAAAGAAGTCTTCTTAGTCGCAGTTGAGCCCAGTTGTGTGTATAGTTAGAAAACAGACTGCAAGGTATTTTCACTGTAGTGCTTAATAATGGAGTTAAAGGAGTAAAGAGGCTTTGGGCTGAGATGTAAGAGAAAGTCTAAGTACCTGAGATAGAAAAGATAATTGGCATGGGAGATGATTTAAGTTACTCATGTATTGAGTTTAAACTATTTAAATACATGAATAACTAAAAGAGGGTAAATTGTATTACAGCAAATGAGTCAAAGAACGAATCAGAGATCTAGATGAGGATAAAGAAGAATTTCAGAGGGAATAACAATTGGAAGAATAGAAGATCAAGATCTTGTAGAAGTTTAATAATTTGTGACAAATTCTTTTTTGTGGATATGAAAACATTTTGTTTATCAGGTAGTTATAAACTACCTGATGAGAATAGTGGTTTTCAAACTAACTTCATGAGCAGAAAAACAAATTTAATATGTATCCCCAGAGTACGCACATTCATTTATAAATCATGTAAATGTTATTTTATGCCATAAAGATTTATGTTTTAGTGGACCTTTAGACAGTTTATAGGAAAGCAGAGAAATATAAGGTCAACATTTAATTCATGTAAATTCCTATCCAATATGTTGATTGGTTACTTTTGAGTATTGACTTGATTTTGTTGTTGTGGAAACAATGTGTACAAAACCTTCAGAGGCTCTGGCATATCTTAGAAAAGTGGAAGAGCTTATGTTTTCCTGGAAGCTTTTTATAATTAACCCTCATATAATAGATACTAATTCAGAAATCAGTAGTTAGCCTAGCTTTTAAAACTTCCCAAGATTAATGTACTGTTTCTCTTTTCATTGTAAATGTTTTTAATCAGTTATTTTAAATTCATTAAGGGACTCATGAATAATTAAGCAAACTTCTAAGAAACTTTTTTATCATTATTCTTAAGCACTAGATTAGTATCCCAGTGTATTAATAAAAACATAGAAGGAGACATGATGAGATTGAAGAGGAAATGTAGGTTCCTAGATTCTTAAACAATTTAGTTGAAAGTTTTCCAAATTTCAACCTACAATCATATATTGTAAAGCTGTATTTTTTTTATAATTTCCTCAAAGTGTTCATGTATCATTGTAAATTTTCTTTCCCAAAATGTTGTTATACTTTTTCTCATACCAATGTAGTATGAAATATATCTCAAACAATAAATTTTTCCATTAAAGAATTAATATAGTGCTTTAAGTATTAACTTTAATATTTCAGTTTTAATATTTTTTAAATATAGAGAAGGGACTGACAGACTAATTATATGATGTGATTAAAGAAAGTTAGAAATTATGTGGGGAGGATAAAAAATAGGTTTATCTAAATACTTTTAATGTAGGTAGAAAACAAGATTCTTCTTAAGATGCTGTTAAAGTGAGTTTATTGCTTATCCCAAAGATTTGACCTTATAAATTGACTTATTCTTCTCCAAGGCACTTGAGAGAAAAGACAACGATAGCAGTTACATCTAGAGGCTATTATGGATTGGAGGATGAAAAGGGAACTGCATGCACTTCAACAAGGCGTCGGTCAACACCTCGAAGTTTGGCAGGCTTGACAAGTGGAGTTTTTGAATCTATAATGGTTCAAGTTTTGAGACAGGAAGAACAGCTGAGAGCAAAAGAAGAAAAAAGGTAAATGTTAAAAAAAAAATGAGTTACATGATGTTCAGATTTCCAGGCATTACTTTTCAAAGAGTAGGTTGCATAACTTTTCTGTACCCATATCCAATTCCTGGGTCCTTTTATATAGTATTCCAAAATGCAATATCACCAGAGTATAAATTCATAATGAAATAGCACAGTGAAATTTTTTAAAAAATATGTAAAACAAATTACCTTGAAGCTTATAAAAAATAATTTCTATAAAAGATTTCATAATACTTTCTAGATTTCTCTTACTACCTCAAAGGAATTTTAGATTAGATGAATTTTATGTATATTTATAGTTTTAGAATAGAATCACAGACCTTTAAAATTAGGAGAAACTTCAGAAATTATGTAGTTCAAGAATAACATATAAATTGACCTCTACCAGTTCTTCCATTGATATACATTTCCTGATTAACTGAGCTTATTTTGGATTTATCAGGAAAATGTGTTATGCTCAATTAGTGGTACCTTCTAGGTACTGGGAGCATAGAGTGATGGCACTTATATTACATTTTATTTACAACAAAAGGAAATTAGGGCCTAGAGAGGTAAGTGAAACTCAAGTTAACTGTATTAGGAGTGATTGCTGATGGAATAGGGACTTGCTAATGCTAGTCAAAAGGCAATTTATAATATATTGCTACTTTTTTTTTTTTTCTTTTGGTGGAGCTTGGGATTGAAACCAGGGCCTCATGCATGCCAGGCAACTCTTATCACTGAGCCACATCCCCAGCCCCATTAGAAATGTTGCTTTTCTTAATAAATGTAATTTGCTTTGATATTTGTAGGATTAAAACTCATCCTTGAAACTTTCTGTTCATGCTTTTATAGCAGTTATTAATTTTGGAACCCTCTGTGAAATACCTTTTTTCCTATGTAGAGCCCCATAGAACTTTCCTGTTGTAGGACAGGAGAGAGCAACTGGAAAGGGATAAAAATCTAACAGTAGTATATGATAGATTGACTGGGTAGAATTAGGGAAAAAAAGAAGGCTTATAAGAAGTCTGTAGTAATCTTGACCTTCACTACTAGTTATTGGAAACAGGGAGAAGTCAGGTTGTTCTGGGAACAGTTAACAGGATTTGGGTACCTTCCTTGATATAGGGAGAACAAAGGAAGAGACAAAAAATTACTCTAAAAGTATTAATAATAATAATAATAACAAGAAGATAAAATAATGGTTAGCATTTATTAAGCATGACTACTGGGCCAAATTAGCTCTAAACACTTACTTGTATTCAACATTTATCCTGAGTCACACAGAGATAAGTAACTTGCCCAAGGTCAGGCAGTTTTTGAATGGTGAATTTAAGATTGGAACCCTCTATTCTAGCTCTAGATCTTGCACTCCTAAGCAGCTTTCCTTAAGATTTGTTTAAAAAAAAAAAAAAAAGGATGGGGTAAAGGGGTGGAAGACAGCAAAGAAAATGAAAAATCTTGAAAATGTGAGTCCAGTGTAGAAAAAGAACAATGAACATATTTTGAATAAGTGTTTTGAAGTGATTATGGAAATATTTAAGCATCCTAGTAGGAATGGCTAGTAGGAAACAAGAAATTTAACTAAGTCTTCTTCCTTTCTCCAGTCTTTAATATATTTATATGTGCTTGACACCAAATAAGCATGGGAGAATAAACCATGGGAGAAAAGTCGTTCATTAATGTCTTAACAACTATGATAATTTAGTGGATTAATATGAATTGAGCTATCTTTTCAGGTATAGGGTTAATGTCTTTATTTTTAATTGTAGAATATTTTAAACATAAAGCAAAGAGTAAGTAAGATTACAGTGAAACTCTATGGACCCACAACCCAGCAGTTTTAAAAGAAATTAAGCACAGGTATAAGCAAAGCTCCCTATACTTTTCTTATGCCCTAGAAGAAACCACTATCCTGAATTTTTATTATTCCTGTGCATTTTATTATTGAATTGTAAAAATTCTTTATATATTCTGGATACAAGTCTTTTGCCAGATGTATATGTCTTATAAATATTTTCTCCTGTCCATGACCTGCCTGCCTTCTTATTTTCAGTGTTTTTCTAGAGCAAAAAGTTTTTAGTTTTGAATTTAATTTATCTCTTTGAAAATGCAACAACCAACCATTGAACTTTATAGGATTTTTGTTGTTTACATATGTTGGCAAAGACTAGGGTTGTAGCTCAGTGGTAGAGCGTGTGCCTAGCATGTGTGAGACACTGTGTTCAATTCTCAGCACTTCACGTAAATAAATAAATAAAGTAAAGGTTCTTTGACAACTAAAAAATAAATAATTATGCTGCTGAAAGTATATTTAGGATATTAAAATTTGGTGAAAGACAGATTTATAAATTTTTTCACAGACATGCTTAATGCCTTATTAGTTGGTGTAATTTTCTTCTTATAAATCACATTTGGGGGAATACAAAATATATACTGAAAACAGAGTGCTGAAAAATATGGGAAAAAGCTGAGACCCAGAATGATAATCTGATTGTCCTTGTTTGTTATTGTTGTGAACTTAAGTCTTGGGAATGATATTTTCTAATATCAATGTTTTTTCTATATTTGTACTGTCTTTAACCTAGTGGAAAAAACAGATATTTACCATTTGTGAGGTTTTTCTGTGTGTGTATGTGATTTTTATAAGAAATTTTAGCTTACCCAGGCAGACATGTAATCCCAGTGATACAGTAGGCTGAGGCAGGAGGATACCAAGTTCAAAGCCAATAGCAAGGCCCTAAGCAACCTAGTGAGACCCTGTCTCAAAATAAAAACACAAAATGGCTGGGGATGTGGCTCAGTGGTTAAGCATCACTGTGTTCTGGTACTCCCACCCCCCAAAAATTAAATTTTAGCTTACCTAAAATTATAAAAATCCTTTTTTTGTGGGGAGTGTTACCAGGGATTGAACCCTGTTACCAGGGTTCATTTAACCACTGAACCAGACCCCCAACCCTTTTTAATATTTTGTTTAGAGACAGTGTCTCCTTGAGTTGCTTAGGACCTTACTAATTTTCTGAGGCTGGTTTTGAACTTGTGATTTTCCTGTATCAGCCTGCAGAGCCGGTGGGATTACAGGCATGTGCCACCATACCCAGCTATAAAAATCATTTTTAACCAGACATTTCTAAGTTTTGTTTTTTATGGTTATGTCTTTATCTGTTTGAAGTTAATTTTTGTGTGCAAAATTCAGTTCATCAGTTTTTAAAATATTTTGTGCTTTTTGTGACCTACATAGGATTTTTTGGTTAACCAAGGTTATGAAAATTTTTCCCCCCACCATAAATTTCTAAATTTCAGTTTTTATGGTTCTATTATCTATTTGAAATTAATTTGTGTATGATGTGTAAGGTTAGGATAAAGTTTATTTTTTCCCCCCAGAGATATCCAGTATCATTTATTTGGGGCGGGGTGGGGGGGGGGAGACTCACTACTGATTTACCTTTGCATTTTTGTTGAAAATCAATTAGACATATATATATGAATCTTTCTATAGGTCTTTCTTTATGTTAATAATATTTTTATATGATTACTGTAGCCTTATAGTAAGCTTTGAAATTAATGAGTCTTCATTTTTTTGCCCCAAATTTGGTCATATTAAGATCTTCACATTTCCATGTACTTTTAGAATCATATTGTGAATTTACACAGGAAAAAGAAATAAGCCTGAGGGACTTTCAATTAGAATATATGGATACTTGTTAATTTCTAGGTAATTGTTTACTTTCCCTCAGCAGTATTTTATAGTTTTCAGTGAAATGGTTTTTGCATATTTTGTTAACTTTTCCCTTATATTTTTCATGTTTTTGATGCAATTGTAAATCACTTTAAAATTTAATTTGCAATTATTTATTGGTAATATATACAGAAATACAATTTTTAGTGTCGTGACCATTTGTTTTTTCTCTCAATTCTGTCAGATTTTGCTTCATGTAATTTGAAATTCTATTAGATACAGACATACTTGTGATTTTGTATTTTTGTTTAATGGATTAAGTGTTTTGGACCTTTTTACTTAAACATTTCATTTTATATCCATTATTGGCTTATTAATGATAGGTCAGTTTTGAATTTCTTAAGAAATTTGAGGTATTACAGGATATGCTTTAATGTATTACAAACATCTGCTTCAAATAACGATTGAACACTTTACAGTATGCTTTTATTTACCATTTCCCATCCACCATGCTGCTGTTGTCATACATTTTCTTTGTATATGTGTTACAAACCTCCAGTACAGTTACTGTGTATGCTCTTTAACAGTTGGTTATTTTTTTTAAGAAATTTAAGAATGAAGAGAAAAAGCATTTTATATGTATTCATACATTTACCTTTTCCAATAGTCTGCCTTCTTTTGTATTGATCCCTGATACCATTTTGTGTCATTTTTCTGCTGCCTAAAGAATTTCTGTAATCCCAGGTAATTCCAGTGGTTTGGGAGGCTGAAGCAGGAAGATCAAAAGTGCAAAGCCAATCTTAGCAACTTAGTAAGGCCCTAAGCAACTCAGTGAGACCTTGTCTCTAAATAAAATATTAAAAGGGCTGGGGATATGGCTCAGTAGTTAAGTGCCCCTGGGTTCCAAAAAGAAAAAAAGAATTTTCTTTTAATATTTCCTGTGATATGGTTCTACCAAAAATGAATTCTAGATTTAGAGAATTTTTTTCCTTGTCTAAAAGTTTTTATTTTGCCTTATATTTTGAAGGATTGAAAACACACATACAGGTACACTCACATATATTTATGACTCTATATTGACAAATTGTTTTCTGCATTTGAAACATGACATATTTTAACATGCAGTGTTTTAGAAAAGTCTGCTGATGCTTCTTATCTTTGTTCCTCTATATTTAATGTAGATCTTGTTTCTCTAAGTGCTTTTAAGACTTTCTCTTTATTACTATTTTTTAGCTATTTATGCTGTGCACTTGGTATGGGATTATGTGTGTACATGTATCTTGCTTGAAATTCAGTTTATTTCTCTGACCCATAGGTTTTTTAGTTTTCTTCTTTGAGTTAAATTTCAATATTAATGATCTTTTGCAGTGTTCATTCCAGTGATTTTTAAATTTCATATACATTTTTCATCTCTAGAAGTTATATTTAATTTTATATATGTATATGTATGTGTGTGTATCTTCATTTCTTTCATCATATGTTCATTTTATTTAATGTTCTTTTCTATTAACTCCATCATCTTTGTCGTTTCTAGGTCTTTCAACTGACTGACATTTCTTCTGGTCTTAATTATATTTTTATGCTTCATGGCATGTCCAATAATTTTTATTAGAAATTAGACATTGTGAATGTTTCTTTGTTCGGTATCTGGGTTTTGTTTTTTTTTAACTCCGTTTATAGAGGGTGGGCTTTTTTCTTTCAGGCAGTTAAGTTTCTTGCAGATTGGTTTGATAATCCTTTGAAGTCCAGGTTTTAAGCTGTTCCAGAGTGAGTCTAGAATATAGCTTTTACTCTAGTTCATCCTTACTATGGCATGATTCTTCTGAGATCTCCACTAAGTTTCCTAAGTGATGATTGGTCATTTTTGCCAAACTTTGTAGGGTTTTATTCTATTCGTAGGCTACTACTCAGCAGAGTCTCAAGAGGACCCTTATGTAGATTTATGAAGCTCTTTTTCTGTATGTCTTTCTTCTTTTTGGAATTATCTTACAACTTCTAGGTGCTTCATCCTTCCTGAATGCTAATCTCCATCCCTGGAACTCAACTCCACTGGACTCTATTCTTTTCCATGAACTCATAGTCTGAAAAATACCTTTAGTCAGAAAACTGGACTATTATAGTGGCTGCCTCATTTATTTTACTTATCTTAATGATCATAGTTCTGCTCTATTTGTTTCAATGTCTGAAAACATTTGGTTTATATATTTTGTTCAGTTTGTGGTTGTTTACAGTTGAAGGGTAAGTATGATGCAGTTATTTCATCATGGTCATTTCCATGCATGAAAATGATCATTTCCATGCATTTCTTATGTTTTGACTACATATGTATATTCACAGATAACATAAACATTGCTTGCATGTCTTTAATTTTTGTATAAATGGCAACTGTGTTTTCATTCAACATTTATCTATGTGAGCTTTATCCATATTAAACTATTTCATTTATTGCCAGTGCTGTTATAATAGTATTACATTATGTGACTGTATCACTGTGTATGCATTTACCAGATGAGATGGACACTTTGGATTATTTCTTGTATTTTGTTATTATAGAATGCTACAATGTGTATCACTTAAGAATGGATATAGAGATAGCTACACAATATGTCTGTTCGTGTATATGTGTGTCATACTGGTAATCATATGGTTATGACAACTTCTTTAATGTTTTATGGTATGTTGCCAAAATAATGTGATCTTAAAGTTGTGAGGAAGTTGTATTGATAATGTAGTTATCATCATATGTGTTTTGTATAAAATGTTCAATAAATTATAGCATTAAAATGTCTTATAATGCATCCTTGACTTGAAGAGTAAATATAGCTACTTTTTTCTCGAAAAATATGAATCGTTGAACTTTTTAACTCCAGTTACTCATAGGCACCATTGTTGTCTAGTTCCATCTGATTCTTAACTGCCTAAATGTTGCCACATTTCATTTTTTTGTCCTAGGGTCTCCTTTCCCCATGGAGACATGTCTTTTGCCCAAATTTCTCCTTTAAGTAAGTTTCTGACCTAGTTGCCTATCTTCTCTGGATGGGCTATCAGTGTCACATCAGTATCTCACATCTGTCAGAAAACATGTATTCAATTTAGAATAATTCAAGGTTTATTTTTAAAGGAGTTGAAATATAGTAGAACATTAAGTGGTAAGGCTAACCAAGATAAACAGAGGGAATAGTTACTGCTACCCAGGAGAGAGAAACAAAAAGACTTGTTTTGAGAGGATACCTTCTATTGAAGGACACAGCCCAAGGCAGCCTCACAGAGAGGAAACCCAGGGAATAAATATTTCACCTTACTTTTCTGCCTGACTCTGATTATCTGCCAGGGCTTTCCATTGACTGAACTCAAGGAAAACCAGAGGATGAGGTTGCCTATTGAGACAGAAAAATTTATACAGTGAAGGGGATGGAGAGAGATCTGGAGGCAAACAAAAGATATGTAGAACAGATATGTTCTTCAAATTTATCATATCTAAAATTAACTGTGAATATACCAGGTTTTCCTCTAAGACTTACTGCAGTGCTTCCTGTCTTGGTCAGTAGCACCACCATCCGTTGAATTGTGCAAGTTAGAAAACTGGTATTCATTCTTGACATATTCCTCTCCCTCATATGCTTATCAAATCTACCCTCAACTCTGGACAGTTTTATTTCTTTCATCTCTTGAATATGCATGCTTCTCTTTGTCTTCTCTGTTTTCATCTATTTCCTTCCTCTCTCACTTAGATGTCTGTGATCTTCACTTAATTGGTTTAACAGTGTTCATGCTTGCCTCATTCCAGTCTTATTTTCCACATTAAAACTAGAGTAAACTTTTTGAAATGCAAATGTGATCTTCCACTCATCTATTAATGTAGCATTTCCTTAAAACAAAGTAAACCATACAGAAACTTTAATGCCTTAATTTAGTTTATAAGATCTTACTTTCATATTTTGATCTCTCCCTATCTCTCTAATCTTGCCTTATGTTATTCTGTCCTTCATTCTTGCCATAGTAGTCTTCTTTCCCTCTCTTCAGTGCCAAGAAAGTATTCTAGATTTTATATGCATCCAAATTTGGAGTTCACATAAAAGTGCATATAAAATATAAAAGTGCATATAAAATAGAAAACTGTCATTTTCTTTTAACCAGTATGTTCTAATTTTTCTAAAATGAGCATGCTTTTCTTCTGTAATTGAAAATGTAATCTTAAAAATCTTAAAACTTGTATATTAAAATTTGTATATGCAATTTAGTAAATGTCTTTTGAGCTTATCCCAAGGTTTCTCTTTGACCTCAGAAGAATCTGACATCTAGGCAGTAACTTGTGGTCTGATATATGGGAATGCTAGACAAAGCCTCCCTGCATCTATATAATTACCCTGTATTTTGTTGTGGCACCTAAAATTCTATTAACCTATCAATTCTAGCAATCTCCAGTCAGAGACTAGCTGAGAATGTAGATGTACATTTGGATCTGAAAAGAAATTTTGAAATCATATTGGAAAACTGGGAGAGTGCCAAAGATCTTAAAATTACTACAGTTGTGCTTTAGACTTAGCTTTTTTTTATTATTATTAAAATCTTTGGCATAAGAAGTGAGAGGATAAGTTTTCCTTTTGTTAAATAGGTTAAAACCCCTTAAAAATTTAAGATCAAGATAGCAAGCTGATTGATTCATTCTGTTGTCATATATAACAAATTAAAATTTTTAAAAAACAAGCATGTAGAATAAATTAGAGCTAGAAATTTTTTTAAATGAAAAAAAGCAAGCTGAGTAATTTTCTTATAGATTTTAAGATTTTAATATAGCACTTTAATTTCCTTATGGTCTATTGACAATTCTATTTATTTATTTATCTTTATTTTTATCTCAGATAATTCTTTAATTCCCCCACTGATATTTTACAAGTGGAAGGAACTCCATAAATATCAGGGCATCTATTAATTTTTAGCTGATTATCTGAGCATGCACTAACCCAAAAGTAAATTATTTTAAAAAATCTTTGAAGTTCCACAGTTTAGTCTAATGGATAAATTTATAGAAACGTGTGATCATCAAAATTGAGCCAAGAGAATATAGAAAACTTAAACACCAATAGCAAGCAGTGAGACCAAAGAAGTAATAAAAAAGCCTTCCAACAACAACAACAACAACAACAAAAGCCCAGGACCAAATGGATTCCCAGCTGAATTCTACCAGACCTTTAAAGAAGAACTAATGCCAATGAGTCTCAAATTATTCCATGAAGTCGAAAGGTGTAGAACACTTCCAGATTAATTCTGTGAAGCCTGATACCAAAATCAGATATAGACACTGCAAGAAAAGAAAATAGACCAATGAACACAGATTTTAAAATCCTTACTAAAATATTAGCAAACCATATTCAATAACACATTAAGATTATACCTCATGATAGAGTTGATTTCATTCCAAGGATGCACAGGTGGTTCAACATATGCAAATCAATATATGTAGTTCACCACACAAACAGAATCACTGGAAAAATCACACAGTCATCTCAACAAGTACATAAAAAGCTTTTAACAATATTCAGCACCCATTCATGATAGAAACACTGAAGAAACTAATGATAGAAGGAGCTTACCTCAATGTCATAACAGCTATATGCAACAAACTGAAAACAAACTCAATGGGGAAAAATTGACTACATTTCCTCTCACATTAAGAATAAAACAAGGATATCCACTTTTACCACATTTACTGAATATAATGCTTGAAATTTACCAGAGCAAGAAAAGGAAATAACAGTGATACAAATAGGAAAAGAAGTTAAATTATTGTTGGCAGATAATGATTCTATACTTAGAAGATACAAAACTCTCCACCAAAAGACTTCTAGAACTAATAAACAAATTCAGCAAAGTAGCAGGATACAAAATCAACATTCAAAAATCAGTGGCTTTCCTATACAACAGTAATTGATCCACTGAAAAAGACATTTAGGAGAAAAAAAATTCATATACCTCAAGCAAAAATAGGAATAAAATTAACCAAGGAGGTGAAAGCCCTCTACAATGAAAATTACAGAACACTGAAGAAAGAAAACAAAGACAGAAAATGGAAAAACTTCCCATGCTCTTGGGTAGGCAGTATTAGTATTGTCAAAATGGTCATATGACCAAATGCGTTATGAAGATTCAGAACAATCTCCATCAAAATAACCAATATCATTCTTCACAAAACTAGAAAAAAACAGTCCATAAATTTATATGGAAGAATAAAAGACCCAAAACAGTCAATGTAGTTCTAAGAGTAAGTCACCAATGCAGGAATCATCACAATACTTGATTTTAAATTATCCTATAGAGCTTCAGTAACAAAAACATAGTACTAGCCTAAAAACAGACACATAGACCGATGGAATAGAAAAGAAGATAGACTCAAAAAGATACAGTCATTTGATCCTTGATAAAAGCTCCAAAGCCCTACGCTGGAGAAAAGACAGTCTTTTTAACAGAAGTGCCAGAAATATTGGTTATACATTTGTAGAAGAATGAAACTAAATCATTCTCTTACCCCCTGCACAGAAGACAGCTTAAAATGGATCAAAGACCTAGGAATTAGTCCAGAAACTTGCAACTCTTAGAAGAAAACATAAGGTCAACACTCCAACATATATAGGTTCAGGCAATGACTTCCTTAGTAGGATTTCTAAAACTGAGAAAATAATACCAAGAATTAACAAATGGTATGGCATCAAGTTAAAAAGCTTATGCACAGAAAGGAAACAAAAGCATGAAGAGAGAATCTAGAGAATAAGAGAAAGTCCTTGCCAGCTACTTTTCCAACAGATGATTCATATCAAGAATATGTAAAGAACTCAAAAACCTCCATCAAAAGCAACAAAAACAAATAACAATAAATGAGCTAAACAGACACCTCTCAAATATGTGAAAAAGTCTTCAACATCTTTAGCAACCAAGGAAATGCAAATCAAAACTACACAGATTTCATGTCATTCAGAATGGGAGTCATCAAAAATACAAATAATAAATGTTGGCAAGAATATGGGGGCCAAAACACATACAAACTGTGGTGGGACTGTAAATTAGTACAACCTGTATGGAAATATGTATATCTACAATGGAGTTTTACCCAGCCTTAAAGAAGAACAAAATTATGTCCCCTGCAGGAAAATAGATGGAACTTTAGAGTATTGTGTTAAGCAAAATAAGCCAGAATGAGAAAGTCAGGGGTTGTATGTTTTCTCCCATATGTGGAAGCTAGGGAGAAAAAAGGAGGGGAGTTTTCTCATGAAAATAGTTGGGTGATCAGTAGAGTAGAGGAAAGGGACCATAGGGAAGGAGGAGGGGAAGGAAAGAAGAGGTAATAAGGAATTTTTAACTAGAAACTTCTTGACCAAATTTTAGGTGTGTATGACTGTGTCACAGCAAAGCCCACTATTGCACAAATTGTAATGAACCAATAAAAAAATCTTAAAATATTGGATATATTCACTATTAATTTTTATAAAATTGGATAATCAGAAATTTTGTGTATTTTTTAATACTCTATTTTACATGTTTGTATGAACTTACTGATACTTTATTCATTTGGAAATCACTGGTGTTAAGACAATAAGTGACATATATTTTTGGAAAATAAAAGCTAGCTATAATTAAGTGATTTATTTCCAGAACCTGTATAACACAATAATAACAGTGACTTAATGAAATAGACATTTGTGTTTTGTGCCCGCTCAGCACTTTGGATAGCTTTCATACCTTTTGGTAATTTCCCTTATTACAAATCCTTACACCACAAAAGAAATGCCAAACACTTATATTTTCATACCCACTCACAGCTAAAGTAGAAGCACATAACCAGACAAATACTTCTTACTTGGAAGTACATAGAAGCAATCAGGTGGCAGTGATGGGCAAGAGAGTTTGTCTTTTGATGAAGATGAAGGTAGAAGAAGCTTGTGGTTGTCCTAGGTTCTTAGTATCAGAGGTACTAAATAGTATTGGCCGTCTAATTTTTTCTGGAGAAGTTCCTGAGTATGATTGAGACTTTTTTGTCTTCACGTCTTGTAAATTTGTTTCTCTAACCCTTAACAGAGCTTCTATAAGTTCCTTAATAATCTTTAAATTCCTTTTCTGTTTTAACTAGAAACCTCTTCTTGACAAACTTGATATGAATGGTTGATTTGCCTAAAATATAACAGTACGTATAACGCATTTTAGAAAACATAAATGTCTTACTTTCATTTTTTATGCCACCAATTTGCTTGCATTGTATTGTTTCCTCAATTAATGGATTATTGTGGATTATATTTTTCTAGATTATACTCTCTTATGTGGTCCATATTTTTTCACTTCTTTGTATCCTCACACATGGTAAATGGTCAATAAAAGTTTATAAAACTGATAGAAGACTTTAAAACAATTTTTCCCCCAAAGCTGTTCACCCATTAGCAGTGTGCCTGCCAAGTTATGTGTGACCAAAATAACCTTAATCACACTTTCTCTTATTATTTTATATAGTAATGGGTAAATGCTCTCCAAGCAGGAGCACCAGGATGGTGCTTCTCATTTTTTGAGAGCTTATTTCCTCTATATATTGTGTACTAGACAAATGAATCTTAATTTTATAATAATCTAGTCTCTAGATACTAAAGAGGCTGCAATGTATAACAAAAGTAGGCTAGTAAACTAACACTTCTTTTTTACACTTTGTGTTAAAATTCATTGGAAGTCTGTCTTCTAAAAAGGACTTTTGGAAGTGAAATTATTACATCACTATGCTGTTGAGGATCAGGAGAGATTCCATATTCCTATTTCCAAAGGGCTGTTCTGCCTTGCTGGTCTATACCAGTCATATACTTTCTTTTTCCTTCTCACACCTCTTTACTACGTGTAATCTAAGGCTAGATTCCATCTTTCTTCCTTGAAAGGTACAGTTTATGAGACACAGCAGTGTGAGTAGCAGACCTTACATAACTTTAGACAGTGCACATAGATGCCAGCATCACAATTCAACTGTGTCATGGTCCTTCCAGGCACCTAACAGAATGTGTATTTATATCATTGACTAATAGTCTTCATTTTCCAAGAATAAGCCAGTTGGTACTAAACCTTGGCCTACAGGCAAACTCTGTGTATTTCTAGCTCTTACACTGATCTTCTATGAAAGTCTGTGAGTTTATTTTCTCACTCTTTTTTATGTTCTTACTATATCTATCACATGATTAGTTTCTGAAATTACCAGGTCACTAATCTGTAATGCTTAAAGGTTGCTTATCACTGCTTTAGGCAAAAACAAGTCCATTAAAGATTTCTTTTGCTCCAACTTGCCCTGACTTTTTCTTCCCCAATAATTACTTTTTCACTTTTGCAGAAAGATATAATACTCTTCTCTATCAGAACATCAGAGTACTTCATTGATATCAATCATTGTGCATTGCCTTTAGGAGCTTAAGATGATTTTTTTATTGTCCTTTTCCTTATTTACTGTTGACTCTTTGTATCTTTTCTGGTATTTGGTATTCCTTAATAGGTTGAGCATCCCTGATTCAAAAATCAAAATGCTCTGACATGATACCACTAAAGGAAAATTCCACATCTGGTGGAATTTGCTGAGGCAGGAGGATGGGAAAGCTCAAGGTCAGCCTGGTCAACTTAGTGAGACCCTGTCTCAAAATAAAAATGAAAAGGGATGGTGATGTATGTCAGTAGTAGAGTTTGTCTGGCACGTATGAGGCCCTGGGTTTAAAGAAAAAAAATTACATTTAATCTATGTGTATAAGGTATACATGAAACATAAATGAATTTCATGTTTAGAGTTGGATTGCATCCCTAAGATCTCTCTCAGGTATGCAAATGTTCCAGAATCAAAAATACTTCGTGTCTCAAGCATTTCTGATGTGGACACTTGACTTGTACCAATGAAATTTCTACGATTCTCTATAAAGAGCAGAGAGAAACTCAGTTTCATGGGAAGATGTACATTATCTGTAGTTCTAACATAAACTAAGAACTTTAAATCACTTGACTAATATTCTTTCATTTTTAAAAAAAAACATTTATTTTTTAGGTGTAGATGGACACAACACAATGCCTTTATTTTTATGTGGTGTTGAGGATCGAACCCGGATCCCGCCCATGCTAGGGGAGCGCTCTACTGCTGAGCCACAATCCAAACCCCAATTCTTCAATTTTTGAAAAAATTGATTTAAGGATTTTTAATTTTACAGGCTGTTAAAACTCATACAATGCTGTTAAGGCTTCTGATAAAAGAGAGCAGTCTCATTCCAACTCAACTTCAAGCCCCTGATTCAGAATCATCTACCTTAACTCTTATCTGTTTCTTCTAGTAATTATTTCCACACTTCTAAATCACTGCTTATGTTGCTATTTCTTGATTTATTCCTTTTTTTTTTTTTTTTAGTCCGGCATTGTCTGTTGATATCCATCCATGGAAAATGAAGATTTAGTTCTTTTAACAGCTATTTCCACTGATACAAAAGTTGTGTGCTCTCTGTTATTAACTTTGATATCTTTTGCCTCATTCATCTTATACGTTTTTGTTGATTAATCAATAATTCAGATCTCATTTTTACTCCCAAAGTAGACATTACTACTATTTTTGTTAATGTAATGTTAGGTTCCCAGTCCTTCTTGTATCTTTCTGTGATCATTTTTCTTCCTCAAGTATATCCTGTAGAAGTATTTTCTCTTGTTTTAGTTTGAATAGTTTTTGCTGTTATCTTCAAGTTCACTAATCTTTTATCTTCCGTATCTAATCTTTTATCTTTGCCTGGTTGCCCTCTCTTTCTCCTTCATGTCCTGGAAACTCTATTAGGGCAATGTTAGACTGGGGCAGTTGATAGACTCACCTTGTCTATTTCTCATCTCTCAGAAATCACTATCCTTTATTTAATGCTTTTGTTCTTGTTTAGTTGTTATTGTTTTCTTGGGTCATTTTTATCAATTTTATTGATTGGTGTTTTAGCCAGCTTTGTGTCACTGATGTTTAGGTTCTTGAAAAACAGTTTTTGTATATTTTGCCTGGCTTTTTGTTTTCACTTTTTTGTTGTTGTTGTTTTGGGGTTTTGTTGTTTTGTTTTAAGAGAGAACAAATTTGATTTGATCTTGGGTAGAAGCAGAAGACACTGTAGAAGTTATTTTGTTGTATTTGGGAATTTTTTGTATTTTTTTTAGATATACATGACAGCAGGATATATTTTGACATTAGACAGTATGATGTATTTTGACATTATACATGGAGTATAGATTATTCTAATTAGAATCTCATTCTTGAAGTAGAACATGATGTGGAGCCACTGGTCGTGGCTCAATATATGAATATAGGAAAGTTATATCCAGTGCATTCTACTGTCTTTCCTATTTCCATCCCCACTTCCCTTCATTCTCCTTTGTCTAATCCAATGAACTTCCATTTAAATTGTCTCTTGGGGGGCCAGGGTTGTGGCTCAGTGGTAGAGTGCTTGCCTAGCATGCATGAGGCACTGGGTTTGATCCAGCACCACATTAAAAAATAATAATAATAAAAATAAAATAAAATAAAGATATTGTGTCCATCTACAAATAAAAAATATTTTAAAAAATTGTCTCTTGGCATAAGGTTTTCATAAATATCTTAATAAAATATCTTAATAAAATCTGTATGACCTATTTAAAAAAAACTTTTATTTATTTTGGGGGGGCTGGTACTGGGGATTGAACCCAGGGGCACTTAACCACTGAACCACATTCCTACCCCTGCTTCTTATTATTGTATCCTCGTCATTATTTTAAAAGATTACTGCTTTATCTTTTTCTTTTCATTTGTCCTATATTTTTTCTCTTCCCACTACCTTTTGTTATTTTTACCTTCCATGTCCCCATCTCTACTAATTTGAGTATGTCCTTAAGTCTTTTGTTTTAATAGCTACCCTAGAAATATTCACATTCATTATTAACTTATGAAAGTCTGAAATCAATATTTTTAGGTCTTCCTGATTAATAAAAGGACCTTGAAATGCTTTCATCTTTAATCATTTCTCACACATTGGTTTGCTGCTGTTGTAATGTTTTTTAAACTGAACATTTTTATCATTATTTAATGCTGTGTCTGTGTAGTTTAACATACATTACAGCTTTTTTTCTCTTTCCCCTCTTTGCTCTTTAGTCAGAGATCGTGTCCTTCACTGGAAATAGATCCTTTAGAATTTCTTACATAAGGGGTCTTTTAGTTACAAATATTAATTTTTTGTCTGAAAATATTTTTATCTTTATTTTTTAAAGATGTTTTTGCTCTGGGGCTGGGGCTGTAGCTCACCGGCAGAGTGCTTGCTTAGTATGCATGAGGCACTGGGTTTGATCCTCAGCACCATGAAAAATAAACAAATAAAATAAAGGCATTCTATCCATTTACAACTACAAAAAAAAAATTTAGAAGATTTTTTTGCTCTGAATGGTAATTTATCTTGACAGTATTTTCTAATTATATTAAAGGTATTCCATTGTGTGGTAGCTTCCACTATTTGTTATTTAGGAGTTAACTGTAAATCTGTTCTCTTTTTTCTTATAATTTTTAAATTTTTTCTAGAAGTTCTTTTTAGTTTCTCACTCAACACTTCTATTGTAGACACAATTTTCCTTATAGTTCCCTAGTTGAGGACAGGAGAAAGGAACATTGTTTCTAATAAAACCATCTACTGAGTGTATGGGCTTTTAGAATCCCAGCTGTGTATGAGAGAAGCCAAATTCTACCAGTCTCTTACTGCTCCCATTAGTAAAAAGTAAAATTTTTCAAAGTTGAAAGCAGATTTTTTAAAAGTCAAATTTTATTAGGAATGTTTAGCATTGTTTATATATCAAAGTCACTGCTAAAACTTTCCTTATTAATCTTAGGTAATGAAATACGGCTGCCCCTTGTATCTAATAGCAAAGAAGCTATAATATGACCTCCTGACCAAAACCACAAAAGTTGGTTTGTTCTATAAGAGAGAAATTCTCAATATTTGCTAAAGTAGTGTTCTTACTATGTATTTGTCTTAATAGTATAAGAAATGTCAGATATTGATTTGTTTCCACTTTTTTGGCTATTAAGAATTATACTACTGTGAGGGGCTGGTTTTGTAGCTCAGTGGTAGAGTTCTTGCCTAGCATGTGTGAGGCACTGGGTTTGATTCTCAGCATTATATATAAATAAATAAAACAAATGTCCATTGACAACTAAAAAAAATATTAAAAGAAAAAGAATACTACTACTGTGAATATCCATATACAATTTTTTATTAATTTATTTTAATTAGGTATATATGACAGCAGAATGCATTTTAATTCATTGTACACAATTGCCACACAACTTTTCATTTCTCTGGTTGTACAGGATGGATCACCATGTACTAGTTTCTTTGTGGACAGATGTTTCCATTTCTCTTGGTTGTATACCTGTACCAGTAGAGTTGGTAGATCACATGATAAATATATGTTTAAGGTTCTGGAGAACTACACAGTTTTTCAAAACACCTATTCCATATATAGTGTATGAGGTCTTCAGTTTTTCAACTTCTTCACCAATACTTGTTATATTTTTTCTAACAGCCATCCTAGTGGATATAGAGTGATGTTTCATTGTGGTTTTGATTTGCATTTCTCTAATGAATAGCAATGTTGAAAGCATCATTTTGTGAGCTTGATCCTTTTTTTGTCTTTGTAGAAATGTCTACATAGTTTCTTTTACACATTTTAAAATTGGGCTATTTCTCCTTCTACAAATAAGTCTGTTATTAGATATATGATCTACAAAATTTTCTTCAGTCTGTCGGTTGTCTTTTTTACTTTCTTAATGTTATCTTTTAAAAGTAGAAGTTTCTAGTTTTGATGATGTCCGATTTAGGTACTTTTTTTTTCTCTTGCTTATGTTTGGGTGTTATATTTAAGAAATATTGCCTAATCTAAGATCATAAAAATGTATACTTATATTTTCATCTAGCTTACTTTTTTTAATTAAGAAGGTTTTATAGAAGTGCCAGTAAAGAAACTTCTAAAGGAAAAACATCATTCATAATCTCGTTATCTAAAAAGTTATTTGTTTTTGCAATACCGCTGTCTCCTTGATCAATGTTTGCTTATTTTCATTATTACTATTATTTGTTAAGTAGATGCTTTGTTATGTTCTGACATATTCTGTTTATATAATTATATTTATAATATAATTATATAAACAGAATATAATTATATAAACAGTTTATATAATTATATTAAATTATATTCATTTCAGTTTTTAAGACTATGTAGTTTATAGCCTTTTTTCCCAAATTTTATTGTAGTTTCTTAATAATTAATTTTATTTTTTCCTATATATAATATTGGTAGATATAATATTTACAGATAAATTATAACCTAATTTAAATTTAATGTTTCATATTACTTTCTACTTTAAGTAACAGTATAATTTGTTGAATTTTCCTTTAGGCTTCGGGAGCAGGAAAAAAAAGAAGCAGAAGAAGCTTGTCAAAAGGAAATAGAAGAATGGGAAAGAAAACTTCTAGCTCAAGCAGCACCAACTTCTATGGAGAACATGTGGGAAATTCCAGCCATTGGGCATTTCCTTTGTTTAGCCCAGCAAATTCTAAATTTGCCAGAAATAGTCTTTTATGAATTGGAACGTTGTCTTCTGATGCCTCAGTGTAATGCTTTTCTATCAAAAATAATGACTTCTCTATTAAGTCCTCCCCATCGTAGACCTACTTTACATCGAAGACCTACTTTGCCTTATAGGGCCTGGGAAGCAGCACTAAGACAGAAAGTGCAGCAGTGGTACACTGCTGTAGGACAGACTGAAAATCCTGATAACTGTGCTGAAAAACTTGGGTTGTGTCCTCAGTTTTTTAAAGTTCTTGGAGAAGTTAATCCATTGGAAGAAAAACCTTTTCACGAACTACCTTTCTACCAAAAAGTGTGGTTACTTAAGGGTCTTTGTGACTTTGTTTATGAAACACAAAAAGAAGTTCAAGATGCTGTGCTTGGACAGCCTATACATGAATGCAGAGAAGTTATCCTTGGTTATGATTATTTGGAGAACGCTTATGTACATTTTCCACAGTTCTGTGGTGCAGATGTACGGATTTATAAACAGAGACCTTTTCAGGCCCCAGAATTTCCAGTTCCACCCATTAAAATACAAAGAGTACCTCGGATTAAACTGGAGAAATTCAAGTGTGACTATGTTAGTACAAGTAATGGAGAACATAAGTGTGGTAGAGAAGGCCTGCCTTCTACCTTCAAGAAAGAGCAGGAAATTAATTTTGATCTAGCTTGCTGCCCTGCTAAAATGAACTTTGATAATCATGACATCTCTGTTGAAATGGAAGTAAAGTCCAACTGTGAAATGAGAATTCACAGGCCCTGTGAAATTAAAAAAACTGATTGTTGTAAAGAAAATTTGGAAAAACCAGGGAGTCCAGGGGAAGTTACTGGCTTTGGAGAGCCACTTAGTCCAGGTGAAATAAGGTTTATAGAAAATGAGGAAAAATATGGTGAAACTTCCAAAATAAAGACTGAACCCACTCCATTGAAAGAAAATGCTCTAAAATCTTGCCAAATACACATAAATGGAAGTCACATTGATCATCCAGAAATTAACTGCCATAAGGTTGTAAGGGATATTTTATTAGAGCAGTCACTGCAGAGCCACAAGAAACTCAAACTAACTAAAATGAGGGCAAAAAAGAAGAAAAAGAAAAAAAAGAAATTGAAAGACGTTTTGAATGAAAATTTACAGAGAAAGCGTGAAGGTCTTCATTCTCTTGCATTCAAGTCTTATAAACCTGAGATCCAGAATAAGCTATTCATCATCAAAAAGAAAGCAAAACATAAGAAGCACAAATCTGGTAAGCTAACACAGATGGGTAAGAATTACATTTAAGTGTAATTCCAGTTCTTTCAGTTACACATCATGAAAGCTCTGCTTTGCAGAATGAAATGCACATTTGTATTTGTGTAAGGGTCAAGTTTTGTTGTTGCTGCTGTTGTTGTTGTTGTTTTATTTTCCATGATTAGAAAACCCAGAGTCTTAGAAAAGATTTTTATACGCTAACAAAAAAAATTAATATAGTACATTTTAATTTCACTTTGAATTTGAACACATTTGGACTTCATATTTTTACTTTTAAATTTTCATCAGTTTCTCTGCAGTGCTTCCCATTGCTTATGGTAAATGTTTGGGGGTTTTTCCTAGGTTAAGGGCAATACAAATGTAGTAGGAAAAACACTGCTATCAGAAGATATCATTCCCAGGACTCAGATTCATAACAACTAACAAACAAGGGTAGCCAGATGATCTTTCTGAGTCTGTTTTTTCCCATATACAGTTTTCAGCATCTGTTTTTTGGTATATAAAAAATACACCAAAAAATATGAAGTATAAGAAGGAAATTATATCAATAAGGCATTAAATATATGTGAAAGAATTCATAAATCTTTCATCAAACTTAAATATCCTATATACTTGTCACCAGCATATTTAAACAACAAAAATCATCTTCAGTGGTTGGTTTCTGTACTCAGTGCTTTTGTTTCTCCTGTTGTCTGTCTTTGAATCAGTTTGTGTCTCATCATGAGGACAGACAAAAGCATCTGATCAACTTTATTAACCTTTGTAAAAAGTTGGCTTTGTTGGGGAAAATATGAGAATTGTTTGTCAAAATGACTTGTGGTTCATCAGTATTTGTGGATTTCAGGGGCTTTTTTTTTTCCTTCTCTTAAGTAGCAGACTTAATTAAAATTTGACAACAGTTTGATACAGAGTTGGCAAATGAGTGAGTGAGCTTTTGTTAGGCTACTATAGTTAGTGCTGTACTGTAGTTACTTAAATCATTAAATATACTTCAGTATATCTTAAAACATGCATATAGTAAAATCATCGGGAAAGAAGTACTATAAAATTTATTACCAAAAATAGGCTTGATTTGTTGGAGTGAAAAAGTGTTCCAGGTCAACACAGGTGATAAAATGTTAGTGTTTTTTAAAGTAGCTTTCAAAAATAAGCCTTTTAAATTATACAAGTAATCCACTAGATTTTTATAAATTTAGTTTGGCCTGATTTGCCAGTTCACTTTGAAATATTAGTCTCTAACACATTAAATAATATTTTAAATTTTGAAATTTTTTAAAAATACAAAAGTTTATAGTATTGTTTTATTAATATCATTGTCACCTAAAACCTTTTGCTAAATGTTTATTATACTGCCATTCATGTATTCAAAGGCAATTATAACTTATGTCAGTAAGATAGGCTAGATATCTCCTACATATTATAATTGGCCATAAAAATGCTTATTAAACAATGGGTTAAAATAAATTTATATTGTAAGCAAATAAAATGTTACATTCTTTAAAATCAAAGTTCAGGGTGTTGGGAGAGAAAATTTGTGGGCTTTTCATGCTCAGTTATAGACAAGTGAATGAAAATACTCAAAAGGCAAATGTAGCAAATGCTTATATATTCCCCTCTGAGCCTGTGTGGTTGGATAGAGAAGGCTTATGTGCATAAAATAGAAGAATCTTATGCACTTGTTTGTATACTTTCATTTTATCCTCAGAGCAAATTTTAGAAAGTCAAGCCCTCAGTGACTAAAATATTTGGATTTGACAAATACAGTTTCCCTTGCTCATTAGTATGGGGTGAGCATAGTCCTATTCCCTTTATCCTATCCTATCCATAGTCCTATTCCCTATATCCTTTTCAGATATTAAGTAACTCTTAACTAATATAACAGTATTAAATAAAGTGTTCAAAGAGTAATGACAGTACGTTTGTTTTACATAATTTTCAGACCACTTGTCTTTCTGAGGGTTTGCCCAATACTCCTTGATTAGGCATTGAGACATGGTGACCTGTTTTGCAGTCAGTTTAGGACATATATTCTAATACAGTGTTTCCTTTCTCACAGCTTTTTTAAAAAGTGAGCTCCCACAATCATAGGTATGAAAAATGTACCTCTTACATATTCACATTGTGTATTAGTACAGGTTCACAGTGCATTTTGAGAATTGCAAAATTTCATTTTGAAATTCAAAAATCTTCAGATTTCACAAGGGTATTGTGATGTATATGGTATATTAAATAACATCCCCAGTAGGGCTCTGGGTAACCCCCCATAAAATCAAACACAAAATTTCTACAGAAAAATATATGGATAGCCAGGTTTGGCGGCATAGACCTGTAATCCCAGCAACTCAGGAGGCTGAAGTGGAAGTATTGCAAATTAGAGGCCTGCCTCTGCAATTTAATGAGACCCTATCTCAAAATAAAAATAAAAAGAATGGAGGATGTAGCTCAGTAGTAGAGCACCCCTGGATTCAATCCCCAGTACCATACACACACACAAAGTATAAATAGACTACATGAAATGAATATTATTAAGAAACCTCATAACAAGTCAGGGAAGATTTTGTTACCATATAAATTACTTTTAGGATTTTAGATTTCAGAACTTTATGGACTTGAGAATTGTGGTTAAGTGATTTTGAACCATTAGGATTCTGAACAAAATCTTAAAACTGTTCAGTTTTATTTAACCTTGTATTTTTTTCAAGTTTATTTTAACACAGAGCTTTTTTCAGGTAATAATTACCAAAAGCCCATGTATTCTGTAGAATATACTTTGGGATGAACTGTGTTATCCATGATAGGTTTATGAAATTGCACTTAGAGTGGACTAACCTTTACATGTGATTAATCTGGTCCATAATATGTTGATTTTTACAGGCTTTGATTTTTGGAGGTTATCTCTAAATTTAGTAAGATGCCCTAGAGTGTTGGGAGATGCTTTTTAATAAAAGGTACAGAAACAGATTAGTTGAAAATGTAGTCTCAAGCAGTTTTGCGACTTTTAAGCATTTTAATCTATTTTTCAGAATTAGAGTTGTCTTCTGCTTTTTAAATTTTGAATTGATCTTTAGTCATTTAGGCCTTTTTCTGTTGGAAGCATTATAAAATAAATAGAAATCATTGGAAATAATATAATGTCCATCATCTCCTGCTCTCTCTTATATGATTTATTCAGTGCATTAGGACAAGAAAAATACAGGGGCTGGGGCTGGGGCCCAGTGGTAGAGCGCTTGCCTAACAAGTGTGAGGATCTGGGTTCAGTTCTCAACACTGCATATAAACAAACAAATAAATAAAGGTCCATCAATAACTAATAAAAATATTTTTAAAAAAGAACAAGAAAAGTGCAATCTGGCAATTAGAAATTTTTTCTTGGTAACTTATTTACAAATTAAAAATTCCTGAAAATTTTGTTCTTTAAACAAAAGAACAAAAAAGGGAAAAGAAAAGAAAAAAGCCCAAAGTTAAAAGAAAAAAGTTCAGATTCTTTGGTTTTATATTTTCTTATTATAAAAGCATTACATTTTCTTTATAGATCACAGAGACAAGCAAGAATAGCCCTTTCCTTAAATACTCATTTTTTTAACACTTCCTTAAGGAAATCTCCCATTATCTTTCTATTTAAATTTTCCCTTTTGTGTGTACTTATAGCACCAGGCACTTCTCCTTCATTGAATTTACTGTTGTTGCATTTATTTCTAGGTACTTTGATGATTTGGGGTCCTCTATAACATTCTTGAGGACAGAAGGATTATATCTGGTTTTGCATCCCTAGCACTTAGCACAATTGTGTAGGAATCTATTATATAAATGAACACATATAATATGGTTTGTACAGATAAGGTTAGCCCTTTTTTATGTGTCTTTATATCTTTTTCAAATAGCATTTTGAGTAAAATGCTATTTTTCAGCCTGCTTTGTTCCCACATAACAATATATCATAAGCAATTTTGTGCAACAAATAGATCTTTGCAGCATCATTTTAAATGGCTGCATAGGATTCTGTTTATATTTTGTAGTTCATTGAACCAATGTCATTAGTGGATATTTTGGTCATTTCAATGATATATTTTCATAGACTGCATAGAGCAGGTAAAGTTGGCTAAAATTAATTTGAAATTTTTAAATTTGGAGACTTTGTATAAAACCTGAAAAAATGGACAAATATGATTAAAAATGGATTCACAATGATAAAAGGTTTATGATATTTTAAGTTATTCATCTTCAATAAGTTTGTTTTGGAACATTTTTCCCCTCGCAAATAGTCATTATTTTCAACCAAATGATTTTATAATAGTGCCTCTAAATTGGTTAAAGTAGGTAAGACAATGGTCTTATTCTCTTAGAGTTTAAGAAACTTAAACTAAGATTCAAAATGGTAAATAGCCTTCTCAATTTAATAATTGTTAAATACAGGTAAAGACAACATAGTAAAAGATCAAGTAGAAGAAAAATTAATGTATACTGTGATAGTCTGGGGAGATTTTACAGAGAATAAAGTACTTTGAAGAGTAATAGGAATTCAATAGGTAAAAAGATTAACAGCAAGCAAAAGCATTGGTATAATTAAGCAAGGTGTAACTGAAACAATTAGCACAATAAAAATTTTTCATGGAAAAGTTGAGGTTTTAGAAGTTGTTTGAGTAATGAGAGTGTGCCGTTTGGGGGATATACGTCTATGATGTGGT
Organism: Marmota flaviventris; assembly: GCF_047511675.1. Taxonomy (NCBI): domain Eukaryota; kingdom Metazoa; phylum Chordata; class Mammalia; order Rodentia; family Sciuridae; genus Marmota; species Marmota flaviventris. The sequence continues at coordinate 41,702,282 of NC_092510.1, read as the reverse complement.
GCTATTTTAAATAATTTAATCAAGAGCCTACAGGCGCTTGAACTAATAATATATAGCAGGGGGCTGGGGTTATAGCTCAGTGGTAGAGCACTTGCCTAGCATGTTTTTAAAAAAGAACAAGAAGGCACTGGGATCAATATTCAGCACCACATAAAAATAAGGAAAGAGAGAAAATAAAGGTATTGTGTCCATCTACAACTAAAAATATATATATTGAAAAAAAAGAGCTGGGCGCGGTGGCACACACCAGTAATCCCAGCAGCTTGGAAGGCTGAGACAGGAGGGTGACTAGTTCAAATCTTGCCCCAGCAATAGAGAGATGCTAAGCAACTCAGTGGGACCCTGTCTAAATAAAATACAAAAGAGGGCTGGGGATGTGGCTCAGTGGTCAAATGCCTGAGTTCATTTCCCGGTACCCCCCCCCCAAAAAAAAAGAAATAAGATACATCAGATGTATAAAAAGCAGTGAGCTACTTAATAGAAAATGAATGAGAAAACAATGCTATTTATATTTGATTACTTCCAGGTCCATATGTGTGAAAAGTTTGTAGTATTCTATATTGATAGCACTTTAAAACCTAACTATGGTTATCTTCATGGAGGAAAACTTTTTGAGTACCAACTGGAGATTCCAAGATATGAGTGAAAGAGTTGGCTATATTCCGTGGCCTTTTATTATTCAAATCCTTCTGTTACCCCCAAAAAACTAATATAATGCTCACTGTGTACCAAGCACCGTAAGCCTTATATAATAGTGCCTTCAAAAAACTCCAAAAAGTAGATGCTATTATATTCCCATTTTATAGATTTAAAAAGTTGAGGTACAGAGATTTATTTATTTATTTGTCCAAGCTTACACAGCTAATAAGTGGCAGAATTAGGAAAAAAGATCTCACAAGATAATGAAGATGCCATGAAAAAGTGTGAAAAGAGGCTGACAGGGCTTGAATGAAGAGATAGAAGATAATGAAGAAGAAGAAATTTAAATCCAGATAAAGAATGATGACTTTTAAATCCATATGAGTAATATGGCTATTTTATCACATTGACAGAAGAAAATTCCATTTTAAGAGATATTAAAACAAGTAGCAGAATTTGGCATCTGATTCAATAATTAAGTTAACTGGGAAAATGGGGTGTTAAGGAGTTACTGTATTATGTGATAAGGTTGAAGAATTACCAGTATGATGATGCTCATAGGCAAGAATAACAGAGGGGAAAATCAGCTGTTTTATTGAGATCAAATAGATTAGAAACAGTACATTTCAGAAACTTCTGCAGAATATAAATATTAGCTAAAGGCATGCATGTTAGTAAATAGGGTCAATTATAGACTCCAGTTCTATGGCTTCACATCTCTGGAACTTCTCAGATTCACTATTTAATAATGCAAAATGCCCTTGGGGTTTTTACTTTTAACAGAAACCAATGTCTTTTTAAACTACTTGCTTATTAATATTTCTAAAATAAAGACACTGAGCAAGTAGTGACTGTGTTGGGATAATTTTAAAACACTGAAATCTAAATCTAGGAAGGCATTGAAATGGTAGAAGTCTTTGAGTAGCCCCAGAGGCTAAAGAGTGAAGACAGACAACGGAAACCAGGTAGAGTCTAGGAATAAAAATGAAAAATAAGAAAGCGAGGAAAGAGAAGTTGAAATGAAGATGATAAGTACCTTCATATCTATAATATGAGACATATTTCTAGATTTTAGAGGACTAAGGTTTTGTGCCTCAGTTATAGTATAAAATATATTTTTATCCATGATTTCTCTCAAGTTAAGCATCATTTTTTCTGTTCTAAGAGTAGTGTTTAGAAAGCTTTCTTAGATATACTTTTGTAATATTAATTACTAAGTTTTATGATTAAGGCTTATTAATAAGTTTTATGCATTTTCCAAGTACAAGTTGACAATTTTTGCACATTTATGTTTTAAGCTTAAGAATGGTGTGAGACTAAAACTTCATACCTCATATCATTCTTGAAGTTCTTGTATGTTTTAAACTGATCTCTGATTCCAGCACAATCCTAGGTCTAAGAATTATATTAGATTTTAAAAGACTAGGTGACTTAGGGCCGTGGGAATAAAAGACCCAGGGTATGATCAAGAAAATTGTAGAGGAGTGAAAGCCCACTGGGGGGCAATATGTAACTTGCCTAGTGTATGTCTTAACCTGAAACAAAAACATACTACCAAATAAAGATTGTGTGATTTTATAATATCACATGCTTCATTTCAAAAATAATATTTAATAAAAAGTAAACACTGTTTTTTATTTTAAAATGCAGGAAAATTTGAATTCAGATTATTGGGGTTTTATTAAGGATACAGACTTAAGGTATTAAGTACAATGAATATTCAGCTTTTCTATCCCTAGTCAAAAGGAAAACTCTGAAGTCAGTTAGAAGCAGTTTGAATATAGTATTTTACCATCAAAAAGCACAGCTTTGAAGTGAAGACAGATCTAGATTCAAGTATATGTTTCACTGCATATTAACTACAAGTCCTTCATTAATTTCTTTGTTTGTTTATAGTTGGTTTCTTTATCCATGAAAAAAGAGACAATACAGTACCTGTTTTGCTATATTGTTATAAAGATTAATTAGATTAGCAAATGTATAGAATCTTGCATGTATGGAGCCTAGTATGTGGTAGGAATTGAATTGGTCAGGAAATGGTAACTAGGATTTTTGTGAAGTAGAATTATATAATGAAGGAGCCTGGACTTTGGAGTTAGAATTTCTGGCTGTGGTACATACTTACTGTGTGACACTTGAAAACATTAATTAATCTTTGGTTGTCCCATACTACAATAGGGTGCCTCACCTACCTTGGGTTGCTTTGAGAATTAAATGAGATAATTTATATAAATCACTTTAGTAAGTATCTGACACATAGTTGACTCTCAAAAAATATTAGTCTTCCTACAACCAGTGCTAGGTCATGTTGTAAAATACGGGTAAATAGTGTAAATTATTTAAAGTCATTGATAAATGTTGTCCTCACTATTAAATGGGCAGATAGATGAAAAGAATTGTGAATAATTATCTTTTTTTTCCCTATCCCCAGACAGGCAAAATTTCTGATAAAAAGTGGTATTCTTGTATTTAAGAATCACTTCTCAGAATTTATTGTGGGCCATATACAAATTGAATAATATGATTCTATCACCAGTAACTCACAACATAGTAAGGAAGACAAATATTTAAATAATTTTAATATTCTATGATTAAATGTTACAGTCATTAATTTGTGTAAAAAGTAGAGTAATAGCACAGAGGATATATGACCAAGAACTACAATAAAGGAGTAAGAAAAAGAATTGAAAAGTTAAAGATTTTCTGCTTAGATTCTTCTCACTAAAGCTAAAACAGAAACAGTAACTTATTGATCATAGTAGCAATATTCTAAGCTCTTTGCATGTTGTAACTCGTTTAATTGTCACAGATTAGGTAAAATTATTCCTGTTCTGCAGATAATAACACTGCACAAAGAAATAAAGCAGCTTGCTCAAGGTCATGCAGCCAGTAGGTGGTTATAGCAAATATTCAAACCCATGTAATTTAGTTCCACAACTCAATCTTAAAACCACTGCATAATTATAGAATACTGCCTCCAGTAACTTAATAGTTTTGAAGCATCCTAATGCTTTAGTGGTGAACTGAAATAACTAGCAACCACTTCAGCTTCTGATCCTATTAAAATAGAGTGGCTGATAGAGTCAACTGAGAATTTAGTACCTATGTGACAACAATAAGAAATTCATGGGACTATCAAGCGTGACTTTTACTTACAAACAAATACAGAATCAAATAATTTTTTAAAGGTAATTAGAGCTGTACTGCAGGTCAGAGGGGCTACACTGAAGAATTCCTTTCCTTGGAAATTGCTATTTTGATTAAGTTTTACTAGGCTTAGGTCAGCAAGTTCATTGAATCTTTTCCCATAATTTTTTTAAAAATGCTAAATAAAGATGATGTATATAGAAAAGGCATCCTGACATTCAGATTCACAAGTTCCCTTGAGATAGCTGTATCATGGAGATACCAAGAATTTAATTACTTCTCCCCAAGTATTGCTCTTTTAAGCAACCCACCCACTCACCTATTTTCATACAAGTTTAGTTTTATTATAGGTACAGTGTAAGCACAGAGCAAATAACAGTGATGAGAAAAGAAATATATGTTAGATTACTTTATTTTAAATAAAAGCAAATGTCAAATGACAGCAAGTTAATACTTATTAAAACAAGACAGTAAAATTTAAATTTGTGAATCTCAGCAGATACATACATTTTGAATCAAAAGTTGGAAATTATTTAAATTATGGTTCTGTGATATGATTAAAAAGGAATACAGAAAATAGTGCAATTATATTGTTTACTGGAATTTTATCAATTATCTTGAATAAAATGTTGCAATAAAAACAATCTTTCATCTGAGATTATATCTATTTAGGAAAATAAGAAACTTTAAAATTATGTACAGCAAATTTACTCTGTTTACTCCTTTTCCTTTTTGAAAAAATAACTTTTAAGTTGATTTTTGCCTACAAATTATTATGAGCCAAAATTAACATAGAAGCATCACTTAATTTTTTTGCCCTTGTTAGATTATAAACTCTTGGAGGACAAGGCCTTCATTTTATAATTTCTAATTGTATTAATAAATTATAGTATACTATATCTAGCATTTGTTGAATAATTAACAGCAATTTATTAATTGATTTTTGCTAATTGCAAATGTGGAAAAACATACAAAAAAGTTTTCTGTGTGTATCCTTTTTTGTTAAGTTAAATGCAAAGAAACAGACTTTAAATGTGTGCTACAAATTGGGTTTCTTTAAGAATATGACATTTATTTTTCCCAATGATTTCTGATTGCACAAATTACTAGGTACACTTTAAAGGGAGATATTTACCTTCTTTTTAAACTGTGGATTGAATACTGCCAAGGGAAGCCCATTAGGTGAATGCAAAGCTTAAAGGAATAGAAAAACCTTTGTTTCTTAAGCTACTGAGGAGATTTTCACATTAGGTTGTCTAGAGACCATAATCTTCAGATATAGTTCTTATTGCAAGTTCCTGAGTGCAGAAGTCATTATTAAAGGTAAGGTTTTTTTCCCCAAATGTCATCTCATTTTAAGTTGTGAATGTAGTTAGTAACTGAATAGTAATACTGTGGCTTTTTTTTCTAATCTTATTGCAATAAATTCTGATACTTATATAACACATTGGGAATAGTAATAGTTGGTTCTTATATAAACAAGACAGCATTTGTTAATGTGTCTGTTACAGGTAGTTACAGTTTAATGTTTGCTTTTGCTGGGCTTGTTTGATTCATCATTTTTATTTGACTCACTAGCAGCCATCTGTTAGTTATAATTTAACTTTCAAGGCTCTATGTAATTTGGTTTTTGTTAATGAAGTGCTGTAAACAGCATTATGAAGCTTTTCTCTTTTAATCTTGAAAGGAAAAAAATCCGTTTCTAAAAAAGCAATCACAAAGAAGAGGAAAACTGTCACAAAGTCACCTACTGTACCAGAATTTCAGGTAAATTTTTTAACTTTGTCTCAAATTTTTTGGTTTAATTTTTTTGTGTCAGTGTTTATATTTTCCTTGAGAGACTGGCTGAATTTCAAGAAATTGTAACATACTTTTAATGAGTATTTCTGACAAAGTTTTTTTCTTTGCAAGTACAGATACGTAACCAAGATTTAATCTGCTAGTGTATCACAACTTTTTACCTCTTTTTCTTTCTTGATAGTCAAAAAAAAAAACAACCCTGTTTTTTCATATGTTAACTGCGTTTCATAGAAGTAGTTTAATGGAAATATATGTATATATTTGTATATGTGCATACGAGTATTTTTTGTCTATGTATGTATTAAGCAAATATGAAAATGAAAGTCAAGAACAAATCATAATTTGTACATGATAATATTGCCTAGATAATCCATTCTCATTTCTTTGGGCAGTATGGAATAGTCGATTTATAAACTTGAAACAGATGTTTTAATTCTTAGCTGTATATGAGCTTCAGAAAGAATATTGAGTAAAGGTTAAATGAAATGGTCTTTTCTACAAAATAATGATCATATGTACTGCCATATGAATATGTGAAGAGCTTTTGTTTGTAGCTGATACTAGGGATAAGCAGAGAATCTTACTTTAGTTACATATGCTTATATTTTCTGTTTTATAGAAAACGTGTTTTTTTCAACAAATAACACTTTCTTTGTTGTAGTCTGCCTAATCCATTTCCTAAAGTTTTTTAAGTTCATACCTTATTACCAAAAGATAATGAATGTTGAGATGAATTTGTGGGTCTCAAACCAATAAGAAATAAAAATTTAAAAAGCAATAACTATGAAAATATTGATAATATTATATGAGTTTATCAGTTATATATATTCAGAAAATGTGGACACATCTATTCTTGGATTTTAAGAAAATCCTATTTGGAGGAAGTTGTTAACTAGTAAAGATCAAATATTTTTAAATAAACAGTTAAAATAACTTTTTTTTCCAATTTTTGATTTTTTTTTTTTTTGTGGTACTGAGAATTGAACTCACTCATGCTAGGCAAGTTCTCTACCACTGAACTACATCTCCAGCCCTAGGCATGTTTTTAATCTCAGTATTTTAGAATAAACTATTTTAATGACTTTAATGAATATAGTATTTTTAATGTTTGAATGAATTACAAATATTTCTACAGAATCTTATATATAACCTTGGTTCCCAGCCTATTCAATTAAAAATATGATTTTATTGTTTACTTAGAATCCTTTCTATGATCAATTGCCTATAACACTTAATGCTCTCATACTGTATCATTATGCTTGCACTTATGTCATGCTAGCCTTTGCTGTTTCTCCCATTCATGTTTTTCTCAATTCCCCAAAGTATTAATCCTAGAAATATAGGTCTTAGTACACTGCTGGCCCATTTTTATTTTCTCCATTTGTATGTTGGTGTGTAGATGTTTTTACATTTAGTAAGTGACATAGATTGCATAGGCAATATTTTTTTTTAATTTCAAATGGCATTTTTTAGTGATGCATGAAATCAATTCAGTGGATTGCATGACCACACTTTATCTTTTAAGCTAACAAAATTAAAATAGAAAAGATATTATCAGTGTATCATGCTTAGTAAGTGTGTCACATGTAGTAATGTACGTACATATAGTTATATTGTTTTATGAAACTTTGGTTTTAGTTATGTATGTGTGCACAGTGACATGCATTATAAAATGTATTTTATTTGATTATAGGTCATAGACAAAAAATGTTTGAAAACCATTCTTTTAAGTGATACTTTTAGTTATTGTTCTTCTACTTATCATTCTCAGAAACTTAAGGTCAAAAGTACAAGTTTTTTCTAGATTGAGCTGTTCAAAATAAATAAAGTCCTCTTCCTGATTCTTAAGGTTTGGCAGGTAGCTGGGGAAGGTATGTGTATTTGACTGGCAGACTGGCTGGCTGGCTGGCAAGCTGAGGTGGGGAATAGTCTCATGAGAACAAGATATCTTATGCCAAATTTACAGTATGAATGCCATGGTATTACTCATTAAGAAAATTTGGTAACTGTCTCCTATAGGAACAGGTCAGTTGCTTCAAATAAACACATTAATAGGAGATGGCATTAGTCATAGTAAACTTTGCAGATTACAAAACTTTTGTCCTTCTACGCTGGGTATGGTGGTACACGCCTGTAATCCCAGCAGCTCAGGAGGCTGAGACAGGAGGATATGAGTTCAAAGCCAGCCTCAGCAAAAGCAAGGCACTAAGTAACTTAGTGAGACCCTGTCTCTAAATAAAATACAAAATAGGGGTGAGGATGTGACTCAGTGGTGGAGTGCCCCTGAGTTCAATCCCTGGTACCAAAAACAATAACAAAAAAAAAAAAAAAAAACTTTTGTCTTCATGTTAGATCAGTTATTATCAATAAAGAAGTGAATTTATTGCCTTCACAAAAGCTCTAGTAATATGATATTCAAAACCTCAGATTATACAAATGACTTATTTAGCTGAGTTATTTTAAATATCTTGTTTCTAGTATTAAACATAAAAATACAGAAATATTTAACATTTTCTTCATATTTTCCATCCTAATTTTTTTTTTCCATTCTGGTGTTGGGGATGAAACCCATGGCTTTGCATATACTAAGTGAGCTTTCTACCACTATATAGCCCCTGTTATCTAAAATATATTCAGCTTATTGCTGAAAATAATGAAACTGTTGGTGAATTAAATATTAAATCCCTTTTGAAAATTCGACCTATTTGCCAAAGACTGGTCTTCTTTGAATTGACAGAAAATATAATTAGACACAAGGGATGAAATTGTGAAGTTTATTTTTAAATACTATTACAAAAGTGAAACGTGGCTGAGGTCAGTCCATCTGTAATCTTGGCTACTGGGAGGGCTGAGGGAGAAGGATCATAAGTAAAAGGTTAGCCTGGGCTACTTAGCAAGACCCTGTCTCAAAAAAAAAAAAAAAAAAAATAAGCTGGGGATGAAGCTTAGTAGTATTGTTGCTTGCCTAGCATGTGCAAGACCCTGGGTTAAATCCCAGTACAACCACCACCACCACCACTCCTCAAAATAAGTGAAACCTGTTTTGACCTTATTTTGAAAGTGTTTTTGTTGGCTTTTTAAAAGCTAAAAATCAAACTTGCCTCCTTATTTGCTTTAGGAAGAATTCATGTTTGAAATTCCTGTTTTTCTATCCTCCAGAAACTGTGATGGGTACCAGTAATCTGCATGGTTAAACACATTGATTCTTGAACTAGGCTATTCAAGTTTGAATGCCAGCTCTACGTTGTACCTACTGACTCAAACCTTGAATAAGTTAGTTAACCTCTGTGATTCCAATTCCTCATTTGTACAGAGGGGTATAATACCTTCATAGTATTGTTGTGAAGATTAAATTATATAGCTTACTATTTTAGCTATTCTTATTATTTATTTTTTCAAATAAGCATGCTAGATGCTTCTGATGAAAAATGTTGTATTACAAGTTGGAAAATCAATTAAGAATTGGCTTAAGAACATCTGTTATTGACCCTAGCACTTTTTCCAGCTAATGACCTTGAATTAAATCTAAGTTTTGGTCTTTAAAAGTGGTCTTTAAAAGATTAATTTAAACAATTTTTAAAAACCAAATAATGTATTTGACCACATAGTAAAAACTTATGCTTATCCTTACTTCAGTATTATGATAAATTAGGTTTTTATAGCAAATTAACAGATAATGATTTTGTTACATTGACTATATTATGTATTCGTTATCAGTTTCTAACATAAGACCATTACACTGAAATTTAAATGTCAGTTTTCCTAATAAATTTGTTTTTACCCCAAAATTCTTTTCTTGTAATTAGTCTGTTTAGTATTTGAAAAATCTGGTATGAATTCTTTTGTATGTAATTATTACAAAATGTCATAGAAAGTATGTAATCTTGTCATAGCCCCATTTAAGCTTCCAATTTTTAAAATACAGTGCATTGAAAAAGACATCAGCTTTTGTTTGTGTACTGGGTACCGAACCCAGACCTTATGCACACTAAGCTAATACTCCATACTGAGCTACATCTTCAGCCCAAAACATCAATTTTTAATTATGTGGTAGTAAAAAGTATTTTGTTAACTTGTTTGTTAACAAGTTTCATGCCACAATGATATCCTTGTTTACAGGTTTTGATGTACTCGTTATTGCTGGTATGGTGATCTTAAGAAATATTTTTCCTGTTTGCATAGTTTTTGTTTTGTTTTGTTTTGTTTTGTTCGTTGGTTTGGTTTTTGTTTGTTGTTGTTTTGGTTTTTTATTTGTTTTTTTTCGGTTTGGTACTGGGAATTGAACCCAGAGGTGCTTTTACCATAGCTTTGGTCCCCTTGCCCACTCCCCTCCCCCCTTTTTGAGACAGTCTTTTTAAGTTCCCCAGGCTGGCCACAAACTTGCCATCCTCATACCTCAGCCTCCCAAGTCACTGGGATTACAGGTGTGCACCACCATGCCCCAGCTTGTCTGGATAGTTTTTATTTATTTATTTATTTATTTATTTATTTATTTATTTATTTATTTATTTTATTGGTTGCTCAAAACATTACAATGCTCTTGACATATCATATTGCATACATTTGAATCAAGTGGGTTATGAACTCCCATTTTTACCACGTGTACAGATTGTAGGATCACATTGGTTACACATCCACATTTATACATACTGCCATACTAGTGTCTGTTGTATTCTGCTGCCTTTCCTATCCCCTCTCCCCTCCCCTCCCCTCCTGTCTTCTCTCTCTACCCCATCTACTGTAATTCATTTCCCTCTCGTTTTTTTTTTTTTTTCCCTTTCCCCTCACATCCTTTTATATGTAATTTTATATAACAGTGAGGGTCTCCTTCCATATAAAACAGATATTAACATAATTTTAATTTGAATACAATATAAATTTTGAATTTGCATTATACATTTCGAGCTTACCATTTTATAATAAATAATACGATCATTTTTTGAGAATGGAAACAAATGTGATCCATTTGTTTGGATATAATTTTACTTTACATAATTTTCCCTTGGCTTTGCTTTTAAATAAAATCTACCATGTTGTTTGTATTTTGTATGCTACCTTATATTTTTTTGTAACAAATAAATACCTTTTAAACATATTGAATTTCTACCTGAAGGGCAGAATTTAAGTAACTTAAGCAATAAATTAAGGAATTATTTATTACATATTTTTTCTGAGATGTAATCTTGGTGTTCATTTGATTGCCATTATAGTGATAGGGGAGGAGAGGCATAAAACTATAATACATATTCAATTTTTGTTAGGAATTTGTGTTTATTTTGTTTCATTTAGGGAAAAAACCTGAAAGAGCCAGGTACAGTGACAATGCCTATAAATCCCTGTGGCTCTGGAGGCTGAGGCAGGAGGATCAAAGTTGGCCTCAGCAATTTAGTGAGGCCCTAAGCAACTCAGTGAAACCTTGTCTCTAAATAAAATATAAAAAAGGGCTAGTGATGTGGCTCAGTGGTTAAGTGCCCCTGGATTCAATCCCCACTCTCCCCCACTACTACCAAAAAAACAAAGAAAAAAAAAACCCTGAAAGAATATAATGGAAGGATTAGTCTTTTGAGTTCTATAGTTTCCTCTACTAGTGTGTCATTGTGATGTGAATTGGAGATATAACTTTTTAACCTAGATTCGTCTGGGGTATCAGGGTATCTGTAACTCTGCAGTATGATTGAAAACCCTCCTCTCATCATTGTTGGCAATGTGGCTTGACTGTAATCTGAGCTGGAGCCTTTCTTTTTCGTCCCTGGAGGTCCTGTACCTCAAATATGTTTTTCAAATTCTAGCTAATGAGGAGGTATTAATAAAGTGTTTTGCTTTGTTCCAAAAATGCATCTGTTCTCCTTATTAAGGTGAACTTATTGAATTAATTCTGTTTTTAAAATACCAGTCCAAATTGTGTTGAGTTTAAAGTCCACATACATTCTTTACTTTGTAAAAAGGAAATAGAGTTGCATATGACATAGAATTGGCATAAGTCAAATTAATTATGTTCTTATAGAAGAATTTTCTACCTGATTCTATATATTGCATATTAGATATATCTTAAATGTATTTATAGAAAGAATGTACATATTAGCATATAAACATAAATTGCTATATAAACAACAAATATAACAATACAAATATATAAATTGTTATGTAAATATTAATATAGCTTCAAAGAAATATTGATAAAAATATTTTGACCCTCAAAAAGAGTCATGTCACTTATTTTAATATTTGTCCTACTATCATGCACTTAATATGCCATCCCATATTTGGAAATTAATCTTTCAACTTCTTATGTTCATTAGCTTCATAGTACCAAAATGTTTCAGTAGCCATACTGATTTATAACTCATAATCATTTAGTACCTTACTACATAAAAGTGTGATCTACAGACTATACCTAGGAACTTGTTACATTTGCAGAACAGGTCTCACTTGAGACCTACTAAGTCAAAATGGTGTTTTAATGAGATCCCAGTGTAGTTCTATACATGTTGAAGTTTGAGAAGCACTGATTTAGTACAACTTACTAACTCCGTAAGCTTCTTGAAAGTGTTATATAGCTGTTGAGATCTGGAAGTCATTCACGGTTTGGCCTTAGAACAGTGCTGTCTATTCCTTTGATGGAATATAAATATTTGTTGGTTTCATGATTAATCAATAAGTAAAAGGTCTTAACATTTTTTTAGGATGTGTTTACTTATATGAGTGTATGTCTGTTGTTCCTGTAAGTTTCTACAAGCTACATGTAAACTAAACCTTTACTCCTTGTATAGTGATGCAGTGAAGATCTAAGCAAAAAATTCTCTGAGCATTCTATGTGCAAGTGAGAAATTTGTGCTATGATATTAACCAATACAGCAAGTTCAGGGGAAAGAGAGCCATCTGCAGGTCTGGGACAAATTTGACATAGTTGTCATAATGGAAGATTATACTACAAGAAGTTTAGTCCTCACTGAGTAATTAATTACTAAAAGCCTGCTGTAGGGCCAACATTTTTCTATAGTTTTATGGATATAATAGAAGCTGAAGACATTATCTAGTTCTAGAGGCACTTACTTAATTGGCCAGTCCACTGCTTGACCATCAACATTTCTTCCACAACCAGATTTGGCAAATTGGAATGTTCTAATAAATATCAGCTTTATTTTCCTATTACATTACTGTGTTTAATTTTCTTTGGGGAGGGCTGTTTGTTTTCCTGTTTTGAGTTTTGTTTTTTGTTTTTGTTTGTGTGTTTGGGCGGGGGTGGGGGGGATTAAACCCAGAGCTTCATGTGTACTAGGCTAGTGCTCTACCACTGAGCTTCAACCCCAATCCTGAAATTTTTTTATTTGTATTACTTAAGTACATATTTTCCCTACTTTGTCAAGTTTGTGAGTTTGAAGTTGTATAGATATTTCTAATAAGTAATTATTAATACTAGTTATAATGATATCTGTGACAGTTTTTCTTAATCTATTAGGTTGAACTATGTAGCCATTTTTAAGATCAAAAGTATATCAGCAATTTTGTATGCTTTAACCTAATAAATAATAAAGGAAATTTAAGGAGCTTCCCAAGTCCTATTTCTGTCATTCAGTAGCCAATAAGAATTAACTTGTAATCTGCTTTTGCATTTGTTGTTTTGTTTGTTTGTTTGTTTGTTTCTCTAATAAAAGTATGCCTTTTAGGAAAACAGTGCCATTCCGTAGAAATTAATGGATGTAACAAGTTAATGGTGAAATTAACAATTTATTAGTACAGGATTTTAAATTATTACACAATATCAACGTTGCAACAAGGCTTTCTTTAATCTGAAATTTTTCCTCTCTGTGGTTGCAGTTTTGTTTCAGAGGTATTCTATTTGTTTTTCACATCAGATGCTTTCAAATGGCTTAAATCGCTGTAGGAAAATTTAAATATATTGAACTGAGTGGACAAACTCATTCTAATTTTAAAGAACTAAAATGTAGTTAACTAGTATTTTTATTACTGTTGCTGACACTTCTCTATATAAAACTTCAGTAATTAAACCCAGCTAGTTCAGTTGTTAGTAACTAAGAACCAATTATTTTGGCCATTTGCCAAAGTTATCAAGGTAAAATAAAATGAGCCACACAATTATGAAACGAAATAGATGCTGTGAGGGGGGTTTTATTAAAAACTACTAAGCTCATATTAAGAATATGTACTTAATTTTGTTCACGTCTTAGAATATATTACATGTAGTTGTAACCCTTCTTTGGTACTCCCAACAGCAATAACTAAAGTTTGTCAAATTATATAGTTAGCAAACCAAAGTAAATGTATAATGACAGTTCTCCAGGGGTTCATTTAGTCACCTACCCGGAGACTGCCTGATGAAGTACTTCTGAAAGGAGGTTCAGTAACCTGTGAAATGTAGGGTGAGTTTCCAGATCTTTGTCATTCTGGGCTGAAAGTTAATAATGTTTAGAAAGTACCTGGATTATAAAGCAACCTAAGAGGTGGGGATGTGGGGTGAGATCACCATTGTTGAGATTTCAGCTTATTTTATATTAAACTGAAGTTCCTACATCATAATAAGTTAATATCTCTTAAAATATAAACTGCAGAGCTTTCACTATTGCAGAGAAAAATAATTTTGTGAATTCAGTGTGTGTTAAAACAACTTCTGTTACCACATTTTGGGTGTTTTATATTATGTGTTATCAAGCTGTGTTTTTGTGTTTTATTTTAGCTTATTTGCACTAATCTTGATGAACTCAGGGAATTAATCACAAAAATCGAGAATGAACTCAAAGATCTGGAAAACAGTAGAAAAAAATCGGTAGGTGTTAATCAAAAAGTTCTGTCTATTATTGTCAGCATTAAAATTTATTCCTGCCTTTTTTCTAAAGCCTTTTAAAAATTTTGTTCTCCTGGATTACATTGAAAATTTGCAATGAAAGATAGAAACATTATTTCTTTTATTTCTCCTGTGGTCTAGTTTTTATTTTTAATACACAAAAATGGTGCCGGGGCAAGTAAATTAATTTGTTTGCCTGGTTTATACCAGGTGTAGATTTAGATAATTCCCAATATACTGATTGTTTTCTGACTGGTAGTGGTTTTAGATAATGCTTATCTTGCAAATTAACAATTATATGCTTTAATGGAAGTTTATTGCATTAGTAACAAACTTTTAATTAAGTGTAACATGAAAATAGATGTAAATTGTTTAATTGGGCCCCAGATAGTTTTGATTCTTAACAGTATGACTTTTTAAAGAGCCTTTATCAGATGAAAGATTTTTAAAATTAACTTTCACTACATATTCTAAATAATTAATCTTTACTTTCCCTTTCTGATATTTTATTGATATTCAGAGACTGTAGTATAAGGGCATTATGTTTATTTTCCCAACTTGGTAAAACACTCAATTTTGTTATTTTTTAAATGAGTAACACCTATTTAACTGGCATTTACTTTTAGATTATGTCATAAATTTGAAACACATCCAATAAATAAATGGGAAGCTTTTAAACATTGAAGAAAATTAGTCGTCATTAAAAAAAAAAAGCCTCTGTCTCTTAGGAATGTCATGAAACCACTCTGTGTCTTTGTTTAGAATCTGTTAATGTAAATATGTATAAAATATGGTTAATGATTCAACAAGTATGATATTAGCAGATTTGTAGTAATCACTTTACATGTTAGTAGGAAAGCCATATTGTTAGTCTGAGGCAGGAGGCTGAAACGCCACAAAAGTACAACCTTTTGAAGTTATTCAGTACTAGAGTGAAAGAACCTTAAGCATTACAGAAGTCTCTCATGGGATACTTCTGAGAATATTACTTTAAGAGGTAAAATAATATTCATAATAATAATCATAAATTAGCAAGAAGACTGTGTTCAGTATACTGAGAATGAGAAAAACTATATACTACATAAAATTTCCATTAAAGATGGTTTAGATCCCTGTATTTTCATACATTAGGTATCTGGAAAGTCTCTTGATATGAAAGACTATTTCATTAAAATTTACTGCTGTGATATATTTCTCAAAAAAAATATGAGAATATTTTCTCTGTAGCCAGATTAATTTTTAATGTATTTAATGTTTTATATTCATAAAAGACTCATTATTTTCTGAGGTAGAAAAAGTAGTCTCTTTTTAAAATCCATATAATTCATTGTTTTTGTAGAAGTTACTTGTTTTTAGTTTTCCATAATTCATGACTTAACAGAATTCTATTAAATAAATTTGCTAAATTTCTTATGCTACAGTTAAACATAACTTTAATTTGTCCCCACATTATAGTTTAAGAGTTTATTTGTTTTTAATGCATAGTTTTAAGCATACTTGACTTACTTACAGCATGTTTAGAAGAGAAAAACTTGAAAACATCCTAGGGTTTTTCGGTAAAACCATCCACCTCATTTTATTGGTGAAGTACAAGCATGTTGCCTTCCTTCACAGAATCAAGTACAAGAAAAATAAGAGGAAACAAACTCCAAACATTTGACACTGTAGTCCTTGAAGGCATGTTTTTCAGAAAACTTTAGATTACATATCAAGTAATTGATTGGATTTTGGGTCTCTAAACAATTTATTCATGGTCCCTCATATTTTCAATAAAGGACAAGAAGTAGAAATTCTTGGAACTATTCTTAGCAGGGATAATTTTATTGAGATTACCAACATGTGAGCTGTTTCCCTATGATATAAACTTCCTAAAAGATTATTTACATGAACATATTATTTCAAACAATGAAATGGCCACATACCATAAAGCAAATAAGACTATAAAAGTTTGCATCTCAGTAGTGTTTCCTGTTTTACAGAATCTAATTGAGTCAGTTGCACAAATTGACTTTATTAATGTTTATGTTAATATTTAATACCAGTTTGTTTGGCATCATTTGGAAATAAGGTATTCCACTTAACTGAATTTTCTAGATAAAACTTAAACTTTTAATACTAAAATCTTTATTTTAATCACTTCTTTGCTTACTTGTACTATATTGAAGACAATATAAGCCTTTTTGATGACTAAAAGGTCATCTTCATGAATATCAATAAGTGTGTTGTTATTCTAAAAACTTTATTGATATCAGCAGGGCTCTGTGGCACCTGCCTATAATCCCAGCTATTGGGGAGGCTGAGGCAGGAGGATCACAAATTCAAGGGCAGCCTGGGCAGCTTAGCAAGACCCCATCTCAGAATTTAAAAATTACAAGGTTTAGGGATATAGCTTAATGGTAAAGCACACCTAGGTTCAATCTCCAGTACAAAAAGAAGAAGAAGAAAGAAAAGGAAAAGAAATCTATTGATTTCAGTAGCTTTAATTAAACATTCACCAAAAGACTTTTATCCTGTGGATTTTAAAGGATTTTGTATGTCTTCTCCATTTTTGGCTTTTGTTCTGTCTTTCTTCATTGCCAGATTGTCTGTCAGTTGTCATCTCTTGTGTGCGTATATATATTTGCTCTAGCTGATGCATTGTGGATTAAAAAAGCAGGTAACCATACTTGTTAGAATTGGACTCACAGAAAATCCCCTGAGGGATTTTCTTAATAATGAAATACATGAACTCAGTGATAGCGATAGTTGTTATGACTGATTGCTTGTCTTGTGGACTTCGTATACTATTGCCAGACAAATAAACTATTAATATTGCTCTTCATTAGAGGATATCAATGTCAAAACTAAAATAGTATTTAAAGCACAAGCAATTCTGTTATTCATTATCACTGTTCAAATCTATAATAATAGCACCAATAACAAAAAATATATATTCCATATAAATTTTGGTTTTATATGTCGTTACTAAAGATAGAAATTACACATGATAGAGAATTTAATACAGATTCATATAAACAACTAGCTGCTTCAGAGGGCTTCTTTTCTGTAGAGCCTTTCAAGATAGTTTTTCTTTCCAAAACAACTAGGAAGAATGATGCTGTTTTCTCTACTGGGTCAACATTCCATTTAAAAAGTTATCATTTTTTTTTCAGTAACAGACTTCATATTTTAAAACAGTTTTATTATGTTAATATTAAAAACCTTTTAAACTTCTTTTTTTAACCTCTAAGAGGCTTTGTAATGGAAGATGTACAGTTTTTTAAATCTAGATTGTTTACTCATTCTTGCAAGACAGGTAATTCCCTTTATGGTTAATCATGTAAAGAGAAAAATGCTTTAATTTTGCTTGAGCTTACTCAGTTCATTTGATCACATCACTTAATTCAGAAGTGACTCAACATTCTTTGGATCCTGAAGTGCTAACTTAATTATCTACCTTAGATTGGTTTAAAGTGAAGCCTCTGGTTGAGGTAAATTAAAATATTTTGACAGAGTCCTTTAATTTTTCTCATCATTATTTAGATCATAAGAGTCTTTAGAAAATCTAAAGGAGAAATCACATTTTTTGCTTTTTCTTTAATATTTTTTTAGTTTTTGATGGACACAGTATCTTTATTTTTATTTGTTTATTTTTATTTGGTGCTGAGGATCGAACCCAGGGCCTCATGCATGTGAGGTAAGTGCTCTACCACTGAGCTATAAAACCAGCTCCTCATTTTTTGTTTTAATTGAAGTCAAATTTGTATTTTGTTTAATCACTTGGAAAAATATCCTTTCCAATCTAGGAAATTTTTTGTTTTCTAAAAAATAGAAAATTAAGGTATTGATAAATTTACCTGATGCTATTGTGTTTGAAATTTGTTACACATTATTTCTCTATAGATAGTGAAAATTGGAAGATTTCTCAAGCATTCATGTGAGCTAGTTTTTCATCTTATCTGCTTTACATCATAGTTTAGATTTTCAAAAGGTTTCAATCTTACAGTAAGGAAGGATTCATGTAGAGATTGGTTATAAGGAAAGGTTAAAATTTGGCAACAAAAAGATGTTATTTATAAAAGAAGAAGCCATGCCTAGATCATATAATGATAATCAAAGTCTTATCAATATGGAAAAATTAAGATTTTAAATATAAGACCATATCTTTTCCTAACACATCTTTTAACTTTCAAGTACCTCAACTTTGAACAGTATTAAAGGCAAATTACAATTATTACTAGATTTTATTATCAGTATGTTAGAAAAGCCATAAAACTGCCTTTGCTTTTTGATACGGGGATAATACTTGGGATCTAATTCTATTCTTTGAATTTCTCTTCTCCTGCCCCCAGAAGTGATATACACAATGGTGTGTTTAACAAACTACCTTTAATAGTGGAAATTTGGAAATAGCTCATATGTCCAGTAGTAGGCAAATGATTAACCAAACTATAATATTGATACAGTGGTATATCATATACTAATAAAATGAAATATTGGTGGGACATTGTTACTACAAGAAAATATTTGTGAAATGTTGTATTTTAAGAACATACAAAATAATATGTACATGATGATTATAGTATGTAAAAAGGTGTGTTAAAATTATTAAGGAATTTTGAATGAATAAAGTTAATATTTCTAAAATAATTTAAATTCATAATATAGTAAATATTAGAGAAGTCAGAAGATTAGATGAGAAATGATGGCACCTGTTTTGGGGTCACAGAGTTCTGTATAAACCAGTAGTTATCCCCTTCCCCTCACTAGGAGACTTTTGGCAATGTCTAAAGACAGTTCTTGGTCACAGTTGAAGAGATTGTATTGGCCTTTAATGGATAAAGGGTAGTGATACTGTTGAATATCTTACATTTTAATGATCCTACAATGTATGTGACATTCTACCACAACAGAGTATCATCTGGCCCCAAATGTCAGTTGTACTAAGGTTATAATACTGTAGTATAATCCTGTATTTGCTGAGTACCCTGTTCTTTTATTCTCTATGCTGCTGTCAACTTATTATGGGGAGATAACAAGCTGATGTGTTTAAAGTTAGTGACAATCAGTGAAATAATACCACATCCTCTAATGGGATTACATCGTGTACTTCTAACTTAGATTTGTATTTGATGAAACTTTTCAAATGTCAGTATCATTATTTACTCTTCATGATTCCATGAGATAGTATATATTTTTTAATATTTATTTTTTAGTTATAGATTGACACAATATCTTTATTTTTATGTGGTGCTGAGGATCGAACCCAGTGCCTCACACATGGTAGGTGAGCACTCCATCTCTGAGCCACAACCCCAACCCTTAAGAAGGATTCTTAACCTTAGCTTCCACTCAGTCTTAGCTGTCTTCAGCTCATTATAATTTATGACAAATATGTTCACTCTTTACCTTTTAGCTTCCTTAGTAGAGGATTCATAGTTATAAATAATATGGTTGTATATGTATTTTCTTTATTCATTTTTAAAAATACAGTATAGTTAAAAACTTAAAATATAGTGAGGAATGATACACAGATAAATAGAAAACTATTGTAAAATCATGTTAAAGTTTACTTAATTGCATGAATTTATATGGACTCAACATGTAGAATACTGTTGCATATACAAAAAGCCTGATAGAAGTCAAAGAAATTATCAAACATTAATTTTATTTTCTATCACATAAAAAAAGAAAATTTTAGCTCTATTATGATGAAGGATTATGAGATTTTTTCCCTTTCCATTATATATTCCTTTTTTTTTTTTTTTAATATCAGGAATTGAACCTAGGGTACTTAACCACTGAGCCACATCATCAGTGCTTTTTTTGTTGTTGTTGTTATTTGTTTATTTTTGAGACAAGGTCTCACTAAGTTGCTTAGGGCCTTGCTAAATTGCTGAGGTTGGCTTTGAATTTGTGATCCTCCTGCCTCAGCCTCTGAGCCACTAGGATTACAGGCACCACATCCGGCTTATATATTCCATTTTTATGTAGTTAGGTATCAAATCAACATTTTTTAAACAGTACAAAATCTATTTTACTGCAGTGTAAGAAACTTTTAAGTACAATCAGAGTCCTCAATAAACCCTCATTGACTTTATTTAATGGCTTTGGTTGTAAATATGGTTGTAGTAATTGCTAACCATTTTAAAATTGTTTTATTTAATATTTTTTAAAAAATTTTTAGTTGTAGATGGACACAATATATTTATTTATTTATTTTTATATGGTACTAAGGTTCAAACCCAGTATCTTACACATGCTAGGCAAGCGCTCTACCACTGAGCTACAACTACAACCCTATTTAAGGTTTTGATAATTACTTCATTGTATATAATGTTTTCCTTTTTTTATTTTTTTAGTTGTTGATTGACCTTTATTTTATTTATTTGTATGCGGTGCTGAGAATCGAGCCCAGTTCAATTCATGCGTGCTAGACAAGTGCTCTACCACTGAGCCCCAGCCCCAGCCCTATAAAGTTTTCTTATTGTAGCTCTTTCTGGTAAACTAGTTAATGGTTAATAAGACCAAAAACCATCTCAGCTATAGAAGGGAGTCACTTTGTCTTTAGTCATTTAGAAGTTCAAAAAATTAAAATGACCTTTTTGAAACATTACACAGCAGCAGATAAACTAAGTTTTCTCTTACCTTAGTTACAGATACTAGTCTTATTCACTAGGCAGATATTTCCTGAGTGTCTTCTGTTTTGTATACTACCAGAGATTTGATAAGGAGTCTTTATCTTCAAGGAATTCACTTACAGAGTTTAGAATTTTATCCTAAACCCTAGGGATAAGTTTTAATTTTAATCTGGATTACTTGGGCTAGTAACTGTACTATTATTTTTTTCCCAGTATATAGGGTTCCTCTGTGTTGACCAGGCATGGCTTGGAGTCCTGGGTTCAAGCAACCCCTCTGCCTAAACCTCCTGAATACCTGAAACTACAGGTGTGAACTACTGCACCTGGTTCCCTGTACTTTTATAAGCTTATATTTTTGTTTTCAAATTGTGTTTATTCAGAAGTCACCCAACACCCTAGTCTCTTGTTCACTGCCCTTAATTATCTGTTTATGTGTTTTGTAAGATGGAATGACCAGTAAGCAGATGAATTTTATGAACACTCAGAAATAAACTTACATGTTCAAAATTATAGAAAGGAAAGCTAGATGACAGGAATTGTCAAGCAAAATAATATATGACTGGCAAGGCAAATAAAGCTTCAAATAATTAGTCACTGAGTGATTTGAGAGTATATTTTCTTATTTATCTACAGTAAGTCTTGCTTTGGGGTATTTTTTGACATTTAATAATTACCCTGTTCAATTAAATGCCAGATTTTAACCCGTTTTAATAGAGCCCACTGTTACTACTTACTACAGTTAGCCATAGTTTAAAGTAAATGGATGGAACTGGAGACTATCATGATAAGTGAAATAAACCACTCCCCAAAAGTCAAAAGGCGAATGTTTTCCATCATATGTGGAAGCTATACCAAAATAAGGGAATGGAGGTTAAAAAAAAAAAAAGGAGAAAGATTAGTGAAATAGAATGAAGGGAAGGGAGGAAAAATGGGATAGGGAAAAATAGTGGAATGAATCTGACCTAACTTTCCTATGTACATATATGAATGTACCACAGTGAATCTCATCATCATGTATATATCCACAAGACATTAATTAAAAACAAACTATAATAGCAGAAAGATCAATAGATTAAAAGGAAGGGAACAGGGGGAAGGAAAGGGGAAGTAGAACAAATTGTATTCCATGCTTTTATAATTATGTCAAAGTGAATCCTAATGTTATGTATAACTAAAAAGAACCAATAAGAAAAGACAGAAAAAAGGTTGGCAGGGAAATTATCATGAAAACAATATTCAAAAACCTCTCTTTTTTCTCCAAAGAAAGCTCCAGTTAAAAGGAAAGATTGTGTGATATTCTTACATCAGGCAGAGACTAAATACTGTATATTCCCAGCTTAGAATAAAGTTTGAGAAGAGTTGAACCAGTAAGAGCTTCCATAATGTGGGTTTTATAATTTGCCTTAACCCCATTTGAATTATTTGTCTCACACTTATTCAAATATAAATAACATTTTAAATGTTATATATTTTTCAAAGTTCTAATTAATGTGAATTCTACAGTTGCTTTATTACCTTGCTGTTCTGAAAGTTTTAACTTAAATCAATGGGAGTTCAAGGCCAGAAAATAAACTTAAATCATTCTGACATTTTTATTACAAAAGATAAGAAAATCCTTGGAAAACCCTTAGTTCAAAGCCTTTTGTGAATTGGGGAATAATAATATAAAAAAACTGAAAGGAATTAATACTAACAAAATTTTCTTACCATTTAATCAGATTTTATAGAAAAAGAAAAACTGCTGATACATTGTAATATTGGAGCAAAATTAACAGAATCCAGCAAAGAAGCAAAAGAATTCTAAATTGAGTGTAGTGTCCACATGTAAATGTTCTAATACCTTAAAATAGAAAAAGGCCTTCCATGGAACCATTCTTTTAATGTAAATATGATTCTAACAAGTAGTAGTAGTAGCTGCTTTTAATTAGGACAAGAGACACTTAAAACAGATTTATAGATAGCATGAAATACTGATAGTTTTTTAAGGACTTTAAAAAATTACAAAAACAGATCTTAGAAGACCAATTTAATATAGGAACATCGGTAATAGCATCAGAAACCTTAACAGTGCCTGAGAGTCACTATGTTAAAGCATAACACTATAACTGTTAATAATGATGACCCAAATTTTTTCCAAGTTAAATTATATTCATTGTGTGGCCAGGAAATCTGAAAGACATGATGTATTTAGGAATATTTCTATCATTCTTAAAAAATCTTTTGTATGTAAGGAGGAAACATCAGTTATCTAAGAAATTTACTTAACATAGTTGAATACTTATTGTGGTAGACATTGTGATAGAGTATGAGAAAGTAAAAATAAGTAAGACACTGACCCTGCTTCTAACATCATCCAGGCCAGTTGGACCTTGTGGTATACATCTGCAATCCCAGCTCCTGAGGCTGGAGGGTTGTAAGTTTGAGGCTAGCCTTGGCAACTTTGGGGCAGACCCTGTCTCAACATAAAATGAAAATGATTGGGGGTATAGCTTAGTGGTAGAGTGCTTGCCTAGAATGCAGAAGGACCTTGGGCTTAATTCCCAGTACAGCAAAAATCCAAATTTCACTTTCGTGGAATTTTCTGTCCTGATGATGCCAAATAAGCATAGCTTTACTTAGCAAGCTTTTAGTGAGTTGCTTGAGATTGCTTGAGAACCCACCTTGTTGATAGCATGTGTAGATTTGATAAAATTCCTCAACTTTTTTCTACATTACCCACTTTACTGAAAAAGATCAAACAGGAATTTGTGGTTAATTTCCAGCCCAGGCTTCTTTCTTCTTTATAAATGAAAATGATAACTATATTATGTGTTAAAGGTATATTGTTAGATTTTCTTCTCCAGAAATAGTAAATTACCTCAGTGGGAATGTGATCTGTCACCCAGATTTTTCTATCTGTACAAAGCCAGAAGACACAGAAACTTGCATTGTTATCATTATAATGCTAATTATGTGCCTTCATACTTTTTGTTTCAATGCTAATTAAGAAATATAATGGAAATATTAAACATACTATTCAGTTTAAGAAATATAATGAGAACATACGTGCTATTCAATGTATTCATTGAGATGCCTTTGGAATAAAATGCAAATGATTTCCTGTTAATCTTATGTAAAAATTGATGAGGGTATCTCAAGATAATAGCATATTGTAGTATATGTAGTATATAATATATAATACCTCTGGAAGTATTAAAATACTTTTTAACTTTTTCTGTGTTAAATGCAAACATTTCACTATACTGTCAAAACTAGTATTTTTTCAACAGACCATATACCAACAAGATTAATGTGGTGTTTTATCTCCTAAACTGTGGATATGAAGGAGTATGTGAATATGGTAGTAGTTTCTCTAGGTAAGCAATTAAAGAAAAGGGAATGCATATTAAAAATAATATTACTTTTCATTGAATTATTTAAACTAAGAATGTCAGATAGTTTATTAAAATACATACTTTTATTTGTATTATTTTTGTACACAAATCTAGATTATTTTCAAGTTGCCTTTGGATGTTATTAATGATTTTAAATTGAGATATTGTGTAGAGATCCTCTTAGCTTTTCTAAAAGTTACTTGTATTTTATTTGAAAAGCATAACATGTTGATACTTAATCCCTTTCCACCACAGGATTTATGTCTGTGACAAGAAGCAAGCCTATAATAAAAACTATTTTGTTTCGTGATCAACATTTTTGTGCCATAACAACATCTATGAACAAAAACATAGCAAACTACAATTCATATTTTAGCATATATGTCATCTTTGTATAAATTGTTTAAGTGACATATAAAATTATATTTATTCATTATGTACAGCATTAATATCTTCTCAATTTAAAAAAGCATTTTTTGTATATTTATATATGATTTTAATAAATATACGATTTATATATATATATATATATATGATTTTAATCATATAACTGTTGAGACCTGTTTCGTTTAACTGTAACATCAAGAAAATTTGTGTAAGTAGCTAGATGGTTTTTTTTAAGCAGATGACACCTAAGTTTAACAAAGCATCTAAATTTATTAATGTACAAAATATATCTGTGCTGATAAGACACTTAATAAATCTAGAATTTATTTATTTTCCTCTTTTTCTTCCTTTTAGGTGTCCAATGTCCCCAGCATCAGTAGATTGCCAGCTCTCTCTCTTTGCAACACCCTCACCAGCATTTTGCTGGTGCTGTCATACCCATCCCAGATTACTGCAACAGAATGGAGTTGTTCTTTAGTTACAAGGTAAGTTCCCCCACACTCATTTCACACTTATCAAGGTGCAGTTTTTCATTTTACAATATTGTGTAGTTTTGTAAGTTTTTTCCTTATAACTCCTTATTAGTTTCTCCTACCTGAAAACTTATAAAACTGCATAATATAGTAAAGGACTTACTTGTGATCATAGATCAGCTCCTTTTTGTAGTAATCCCCATGGGATTATAAAACCTGCATGGCTTAGTAGTTGGGGCATCTAATGGAAAGGGAGCTGGCAATCTGCAGCTGCTATGGACATTGGATGAGAAAGCAATGAAAGGTAAGCTTCAAATTTAGAATATATTGGATGCTTTTTGTTCCATGATATATATTTGAAATTCATACTTTATGTTGAACTTTTTAGTAGGTTGATAAAAGTACTACTTCTCTTTAAAGTGACCTTTGATAAATGTTTGTTTAATAATTATCAAGTTTACATAATACATTGGTATTATATTAGGAAGATATTTTTATTCATGAAAAATCTAAAAACAGTGAATTTGTCCCCATATTCATATACCTGTTTGTAAAGTCAGGACTAAAATTATATGTATAAAAATTATTAAATTATTTTTATTAGAGAATGTTATAGCACTGCTTCACAAATGAACTTTTACCAATAAATGTATTACCATCTTTATCTTTAATTCTGTATGATTAGTGCAGATAAAAGTTTGTAAGAGTCTTTCTGTATTTGAAGGTGGAGCTTGCTGTTTCCTTTTGTTTTAATTCACTTTTAATCTTTAGGTCACTATAATTTCAATTACTCTTGTAATTTTTAAATTAATAAAATTAATTTTAGAGATTTTGATTCTTGCATTACAAAGTAAATATAGATATTTATACAATAATCTATTTCTTCTTTAGGAATTATCTTTGTGGGGTTCAAGAGCAACAATATTGTGTGGTGGAGGGAGAGTGAATTTTGGCATTTAAGAGATATAGAATTCTGGTCTAAAGTCTATTTTGTCCATGAGTACTTCCCTTTGTGACTTTAGACAGTTTTCTTTAAAAAAAAAAAAAAATATATATATATATATATATACACACACACACACACACACACACACACATATATACATATATACATGTATATATATATATATATATGCCCTCTGAGTTCCCCTTTAACTTTTAATGAATTCATCTAAGAAGAAATATGATTATTCTTGGTTTTCCCCTTATCTGTGTATGTAAATAAAGTTGGTCAGTCTAAAAAAACATTGGTCACTTGGAGTTAATGACCTCCTTTAAAGTTCAATAAATATTTGTTGAAGTAGATACTTGTATTAATCCCAGGATAAGGCAGATAGTTACCAACTCTTAATTTGTTTTTAAAATTCACAACTTTTCTTCTCTTTACTTTAGTTCCATTGTATACTATGAAACTCTGAGATCACAACTTAGTAGAAAGGGACAGTGTCATCATTTTAATTCCATTTGGGTTGTAAGCATCATGTTTTGACCAAAGAAGATGATACATGAAACAAGCAGTGTGAGTTTCCCTTTTATTATCAGTAGTTAAAGCACCTTACCTCAAGTATCAGTCTCAGAGCAGTGATTCTCAACATTTTTAAGTCTGTGCACCCTTTATAAATCAAAATAAAAATATGGACTCACGTACCCCATGGAAGTCCCAGGGGTGCCCTTTGTTGAGGTCATTATATTCTTTTTATGTATCTTCAAGGCAAAACATTTTATAGATCTTTACTTTCAATAATTTGTGTTATGGAGAAAAAATTTGGTTCATTTTCCAAATACAGAATGATAAATATGCATTTTCGGATTATAAATGAATGCCATACCATCACTGCCCTGAGTGGAGGATAACATAAAATAAAGAAAGGGAAGAAAACCTTCAAAACACATGTGAAGTTAGGCCATAGACATTTCAAAACAGGTCAGTGGGTCAGACAGAGTTGTGTGAAAGTCAGAACTATATTCTCAGGTTAGGATTTAAGCCTCGTTGCATATAATATAGTCTGCTGGTCCAGTAGCATATTTTCTAGATGTTGGATTAATTGAAAATTAATCAAAACATAAAATCTTATTTTTAAACTTTTATGCAAAAATTAATTTTGTAATTTAGCAGAGGCACAACAACATCTGACATATGTCCTGAGATAACATTGTCCAGCTACAAAGAGTCTAACCTTCCTGTTCCTCATCTACCAAGACCTAACTAAAGTCTTCTGCATCCCCTATCCCACTGCCACCATGCTAATCCAGACAGCAACCATACAACTCAGGTTAATTCTTCAACTCTTTTCTTCCTTGTAACCCCCAGTGAGGAATTCAGCATGTTTGATGCTCCCTGTCTATTTTCTTTCCCCCTCTCCCCTAGTCTCTCTCTCTTTTTTTTCCCCCAATTAATTTTACCACAAAGAGGATAGTCTCCTTACCTTTGTACCTTTCTTTTTCTTCTCTTTTTAGCTTAATAAAAGTTGGCTTTCACTCTTACCAGCTCATTTTTTGAGCCAAATAATAGTTGAGGAGTGGAAAAATGTATATGCCTTATTAAAGGGAAAAATCTACCTATTATTTATTGAAACAAAATTCTACTTCATTCCATGAAGAATTTAGGATGGCCGTCAGCTGTCTGCCTTTTTGTCTTCCTCAATTGCAGTATGCTTTCCCTTAATGAAGGTTATTTTTTGCTCAGTTTTATTGTATATCAGTTTAATAATTTTGTTTTTATGGATTAGAAATTTATAAAATTTCTTTGAGAAAAACAAACTTTCAAGGTAAAACCCATTGTTAACTTGGGTTCTGTATGTACATTTAGAACACATTTAACAAGAAAGAGATCTATTTTGTATATTTATATGAAATAAAAATTACTTTCCTTGAAAAAATTTTTAATATTATAAGTTATCATGCTAATAAGAAGACAAGAAATAATAAGAGTAGGTTTCATATTTATTATGCACACATGCACATATATACCATATCTTACTATTCTTTTAATAAGTATTTCCCCTTCTAAGATGTAAAAACCTCAGAGGTAGAAATATAGCTGCTTAAACTAGGTGTGGTGGTGTACCTCTGTAATCTCAGTGGAGGCTGAAACGGGAGGATTGCAAATTCAAGGTCAGCCTCAGCAATTTAGCAAGGCCCTAAGCTACATAGTGAGACCCTGTCTCAAAATAAAAAGGACTGAGGATATAGCTCAGTGGTAAAGTGCCCCTGGGTTCAGTCCCCAGTACCAAAAACAGAGAAATAATGGCTGTTTATGTGTATAAATTTTGGGGGAGAAACCGTGCTATTAAACATTTGGGCTTATATATGATGAAATTTTCTGTGACTGGAGTATTGAAGGTTTTATATATGTAAAACTGAAATCCATGCACACATTTAGAATATACATTTTGCTCTAGATACTGGTAATTTTTCTTACTGTTCTACATATGTACCAAATGACTTGCTGTAATAGTTCCTTATAGGATGAAGTCTAATTTTATACATCTTATCCATATGTGATCCATAGGTTATGTAATTGTCTTTTGCTAGAAATAAAATGTGAAGTGTATGGTATGTGAATTATCTTTAAAGCTATTACAGAAAAAATACTACATGGTTATATAATGGTAGATGATGATGATGATGATGATGATGATAGCTCTGCACTAACATTATAGAGAAGCAGAGGTTGACTAAATTGCTGTAAATTTTTTTATATGGCATTCAATTCGTTTTTCATATACTGGTGAGGTATATCTTCACCAGATATTTTTATAACCTACATCAGATTGAATTTATTTAGGTAGGAATATAGTTCTGAGAGCTTGGACTTAAGAATCAGGCAGATACAGGTTCAAGTCATAGGACCCTAAACAAGTCATTTGATCTCTCTGAGCCTTACTTTCATCACTTGTAAAGTGAATATAACAATACATATACCACTTCAAAAGGGTTTTCATAAATGCTAGAGTCTTTCTCCCCCCACCCTTTATGCGCCCCACCCCACGCTCTCTTTGTAGATGGATTCGTAAAATACCTAGGATAATGTTTTGCAAATGGTGGGATATCAATAATTATTAATTCTTAGTGTAGCATTGTGATATTGAAAACAGTTAACTGTTGTATTTGCTTTTTGTACTAGTCTCTTAAAGTAATTGTAAATTTTCCTAAGAAGTTTATGAAGAAGACTACTTTTAAATATAATAACCAACCTAGTTTTTCTCATTTTTTTCCTTATTCTTTCGGAAAATTACAAAAACTTTATAGATGAATTATATCTTTTACTTATATAATTAATTTATATATATTTTACATCTTTACAATTTTTGTTTTGTTTTGTAGCACTGGGATTAAACCCAGGGCTCTTTACCTGGGTTTAGTAAATGATTTATTAAAACATTTATAGCTGACAGAACTAATTTTTTTTTAAATTTTTATATCCTGGTTAGATGACACAGGTTTCAGAGTTCACATAGAAATTAAAATCATTAAATATATTAAATAATATTCATTACAGGATATTTCCCCTTTTCTGCAGTTTGAGAAAAAAATAATTTTTGATAGGTTTTTGGCATTTTGGTTTTTTTATTCAAAAGATAGAGCTTGACATTGACTTTTAGATTAAATCTAAGGAATTTACTTTAAATTTTTGTGTTTTTAGGGCAAATGGTATCAACGGAGACAAGCTGTAAAAGAATTACATAGCACATTGATACGTCTTTTAAATGAATTGCTGCCATGGGAACCAAAGTTAATGAAGGCTTTTCAAAGAAACAGGTAATTAAAGCTTTATAATCTATTTTACTTATTTTAGAGCTCTTAATTTATGATTTCTGGGAAGATGTCCTAGAATCATTTAGTAGTTTTCCATTCATATGTAATTCAGCAGATAATTTTGAGTGCCTACTGTGTACAAGGCACTTCCTATCCAGGAGAAAAATGATAGTGGCTTAAACCAGGATAGTAGCAGTGCAGATACCAAGGAGTGGTTGGATTCTACATATTTCAAAAGTAGGATTGGTAGAATTTGCTGAAAGATTGGATATGGGGTATAAAAGAAGGTGAAAAATAAAATCAGTGTGCCCAACATTTTTGCTCTAAACAATTGGCATTATAGATTTGCCATTAACTAAGATAGAGAAGAATGACAAAATAGCAGATTTGGGAGTAATGGGGGTTGAGTAGTTTGGATATCAACGTATTAAGTTTGATATACTTTCTAAACATCTGATGTATGAGCCTGAGTTCAAGAGAGTCAGCCAGACTGGTGATGTGAATTTGGAGTTATCCACATACTGATTATATTTAAAGCTTAGAAACTGATAGAAGTCACCTAAACACTGGACATTCCAACATTTAGAGGTTAGATATATGAGTAGGAATCTCTCGGAAGAGACTTTGAAGTAGTACTTAGCAAGATGGGAGGATAACCAAGGAGGAAAGGTGTCCTAGAAACCAAGTAAAGAAAATGTTTCAAAAAGGACTGCTCTTGGGTCTGGGGATGTAGCTCAGTGGCAGAACACTTGCTTCTCATGTGTGAAGCAGTAGGTTTGATCCTCAGCACCACATATAAATAAATTAATTAATTAAAAGGTCCATCGACAACTAAAAAAATATTTTAAAAAAAGGACTACTCATGATGTGTTGTGGAAGATAAAGAATAAGAATTCATTATTAAAGGACTGAGGATATGGCTCAGTGGTAGAGTACTTTCCTAGCATGCAAAGCCCTGAGCAGTTCAATCTCTTAACACCACAAAAATAAAAAAGAATTAATTATTGAGAAGTGGACAGAAATCTTAAATCTATTCAAGAGAATAAGTGGAGAGGAATTAAAGAGTCTTTTTATTCATGGTATTTTGCTGTGAAGTGGAATAGAGAAATAGGGAAGTACCTGGAAGGACAAGTTTGGATTAAGAGAGCACTGTTTTTATTTTTTTGTTAAGTCTTTATTAATGGAGAAAGAATATGTTTTGTTATTGGTAGAAATGATCTAAGACAAAAATGGACTCAAGGAAGGTACATTTAATAGAGTGATCCTTGAATAGAGAAGAAAGGATATGTTAGCATATAATTGGACGTGTTCACTTAGATAGGGAGACAGAATATATGAGTATAAATTAAGGTAAGTTGCAGATAAGGTATGAGCAAGTGAAATTTGTTTTTCAATTGCTTTCATTTTCCATGAAATAAGGAATTGTCATTAGCTGAGACTGGAAAAAAGAAGGGAAAGGAGCTTCATACTACCCCCACATAGATACTTCACCATTCCAATCATTTGTATTGAAAGGGAAATTGATTTTATCGTTATATTTTGGTAACCCATACTGGTATCTCACAGCCCCATCCTTAAGCAATAAATCAAAACCAAAATCAATTTAACTAACACTTGCTGAATATTTATGTGCCACATATACTATGAGGGTAAGTACTATTTTTAAATAAAGTGATGCCTTAGATTAAGGAATTTTCCCATTATTAGAATTAGTAAGTGATAAAGGTAGTACTTAAATTCTAACATGCACAAATAAAAATTTGTCACAAAAATAAGTTGGAGAATGTATGTTCGGATCCCCACCCCCTCACCCCCGCCACCCCATAGTACAGGTAGTGAAACCCAGTAGTCTCCCAGTGAGCTCCATCTTCCAACTGTTTTCATTTTTATTTTGTGACAGAGTCTTGCTAAGTTGCCTAAACTGGCCTTTGTGATCTTCCTGCCTTAGAATCCCAAGTAGCTGGGATTACAGGCATATGCTACTGCACTTGGCTCAGATTTATTATTATTTTTTTAAACATAGAAATTGAGGGTACAGCAGAAAATTGGCTGAAAGCAAAAGAAGGATCTCTAAAATACCATGTAATCATTTGGAAATGTTTCCATCTCTCCATAGTTTCTCAGAAACAAAGCTAAGATTTCATTGAAAGTTAGATTGTTTTTCAGTTTTACTGCCCTAAGCTTAATGAAGGACTAATTCTAGTAAGACACAAAACACCTATTATTTTCAGGATTAAATGATAGATTTACTTATTACAATCTGTATGATAGTCACAATAATCAATATTGTTGCTTGGAATTTTTTAACTTCTTTAAAAGAATCTTAAACTATAGTATAATTAGTAATTTTAAGACTGTCTCAAAACCATTTTTCAATTCATCTAGGAAAAAAAAATAGCTTTCTCTTATTTAATAAGCCTGAAAACAGCCTTTAGAAAGACAAATAAGGTGGTATATTAAAACTTTATTCAGAAATTTGCACGTTACCTTTTAAATTTCTTATTCTTATACCCCAGGTTTCATCTTCTTCAGCAGTTAATTGTTAGCAAGACTGAACTAAACATCTTAGATACACTTAACATAAAGCATAATTTTTAGTGACAATTGAAAATATTTCAATATATAATTTAAAATGTTAAAAGTTAGTTTAGCAGGTTCCCTTCAACACCACATATACTAAAATTGGAATAATACAGAGCAGATTCTGTTTCTGAAGTTTTCTTTAAATGGAATTTGGCAAGTTCCTAGTATTATGAAGATTTTATTTTTTAAATGAATGACCAAGGTTGATGGCCTAATGAGACCAGAGTAAACACATTATTCTAATAAGGATAGGTGGCTGGGTCAGATTAGATGTGTTTCACTTCAACTCTAAATCTAGTTTAGTGACTTTCTTTAATTCTGTAAGAGATTAATATGAAAGTTTGTAAAGAATCTCCTAAAGTAGATTAGCATAGCCCCTGCAGTATGGCAGGCAAATTTATGAAGCATTCTATTTTTTTTAATGTTATCTCTCATATGTCTAAGCTAGAGAAAAAGAAAAAGAATTAAAAAAGGGTATCTCACGAAAATAGGAGAGCAGTAGAACAGAAGTAGGAAACCAAGGGTAAGGGAGGAGTGGAGGCAAATGGGAAGCAGCAGGGAATAAATGTGACTAAATTATGTTATGTGCATGTATGAACATATCACAATGCTTTCCATTTTTATATATAACTATAATGTACCAATAAATCAATAGAATGAAGACCAGTAGTAGAGGAGGAGTCTGGGAGGTAAGAGGGAAGGGATTTTACTGAGGGTTGAAATGGATAAAACTATGCTATATGTATTTATAAATATGTTAAAATGAGCCCCACTTTTATGTATAACTACATTGCATTAAAAATTAAAAAGTTAGTTTAGCTCCTAAGAGTTAAATATATATATATATATTTATTATTTTGGGTATTTTATTTAAGGAGCCGCCTAAAGAAAGACTATGATGATTTCAGAAGACAACCTGATCATGATAAATTTACTAGAGAACTGTGGACTACTGAAGAATGTGAAGGAGATCCTGGTAAAGAATCTCCTAAAGTAGAAATCAGTAAGCCTATAGACTCAACAGAGCCTCTAGATATCCTGGAAAAAGATAACTTTATTTCAGGTACGCATTAAAACTTTTTAAAACCAATATTAAGTGCACATGAGAAGTTTCTATTTTTTTTGAAAGGAAAAGATAATCTGGCTATTGTATATTGTTTGGGGGAAATCTGGAATGTTTTGAAGAAGTACTGTCCAGGTCCTTACAAGAAACTTTTTGGGAGTAATTATTATATTTTTAGGAGTTTCTGAAGCCATTCCCTGATTCCATATGTAGGCATGTCATTGCTCATTACAGACTATACATTCTTAACCTGCAATCCCTTTGAAATTGTTTCATTCTCTTCTTTATTATTACTATTTTTGAAACTCTGTTTCTGAAGTTTTCTTTAAATGGAATTTAGCAAGTCCCTAGTATTATGAAGATTTTTTTTTTTAATGAATGACCAAGGTTGATGGCCTAATAAGACCAGAGTAAACACATTATTCTAATAATAATAGGTGGCTGGGTCAGATTAGATG
Source organism: Marmota flaviventris (assembly GCF_047511675.1). Classification (NCBI taxonomy): domain Eukaryota; kingdom Metazoa; phylum Chordata; class Mammalia; order Rodentia; family Sciuridae; genus Marmota; species Marmota flaviventris. The sequence goes on along the minus strand of NC_092510.1, from coordinate 41,668,177 downwards.
TGTTTCACTTCAACTCTAAATCTAATTTAGTGACTTTCTTTAATTCTATAAGAGATTAATATGAAAGTTTGTGGCTAGAAATGTATTAACCTATTATTTTCCATGTCTTGGTGAATTGTAAGAATAAATTCCTATCAACCCAATTTGGCCATATAAATGTTTTACTATAAGAATATACATTAAGAAAATGATAGATATTTTTATTCTTTAGACTCTCTAAAAAAGAATAGAATAAAAAACTATCTTTGGTATCAAGGTTTCTGTGTCTAGAGAAAGAACTAGTAGACTAGATTCCTTTTCAAATTAAACTCTGAGCTCTAATTGTTGGCTCTAATATCTCTTTAAAAAGTGAAATTTTTCCTTTTGTACTTATATTTGCAGCAGAATTAAAGAATTATATCAAAAATAATTTTCTTGGTAACAGGTTGCTCTTGAACATAGTTATGATATCAGTATTACCATTATAGAGGTCCCCTTGCCTTTTATCTCCAGTGTTGCTGAAGCTTTAGAACTACCCTATACTAGATTTCTTAATACATTTCCAACTCAAAGATTGACTTTCATTTTTATTATTGGTGTTATTGCTATTTAGTTGCTACTTTCTATAAACAAAGCGCATGTTTTTATAATTTTTCAGATGATATGAAATTGTCAGAAGTAGATTTTCCTATGGCTAGAAGCAAGGTGTTGAAAAAGGAATTGCCTTCTAAAGAAGTACTGAAGACACTGCCTAAAACACTTAAACGACAGTCCAAACAAACTAGTTATCTGGATGATAGCACAAAAGAGCTTTCCCCAAGGAAGAAAGCAAAGTTAAGCACAAATGAAACAATTGCTGAGAATTTAGAAGGTGATATGCAGATTGACTGTTTGAGTGAATCAAAACATACAGAGTCATTTGCCTCGGTGGATTCAGTACCATTGTCTACTCTCCAGAAAGGGACCAAACCTATTCAGGCCTTGCTTGCAAAGAATATTGGGAACAAAGTGACCTTAACAAATCAACTGCCCCCTTCCACAGTTAAAAGTGCTCCTGCTGTGGAAAAGCCAGTTATATCTCCTCCAGAAGCAAGCCCCGTAAAGCCAGCATTGACCTGCCTCAACAGTACAAAAAGTCCTTTACAGATGGTATACAAAGTGCCCTGTACTCAGTGGTTGCCAATAGATGTTCACAATAGCTCTGTGAAGATTCAGGTGCAACCTATGGTAGATCCTAAAACAGGAGAAAAACTTATGCAGCAAGTTCTTATTTTGCCTAAGAATTTTGTGATTCAGCACAAAGAAGGAAAAGCAGTTACAAAAGATAAACCATCACTTCAACAAAAAGGTACAGAACAACGTTGTTCATCTTTACCGCAGACAGCAAGTATAAACTCTTCTTTATCATCAGTTCTTGTCAACTCAACAGCAACTGTTTCTGCCCAACTACCTATTTTCAATAAGACGATTACACCTTTACCAAATGTGAGTAGTGCTAGACCACAGCCTTTGTCACCTGTAACCTCTGTGAGCAATTTACTAATACCACCAGTTAATACTAGCCAGAGTGAGGCAGGAAAAGTAAAGAATGCAGTTTTAACAGCCACATTCCCTCAGCCTGTTGCTTCACCCACCATTTCCTCAACAGTAACAGTTCAGTCTCTGTTATCAGCAACAACACTAAGTGGATCTACAGATCCTGGTAATTCCCTCAACTCTTTTGCACAACAAACTGCTGATTCTTCTGAAGCAAAGCAAGAACTGAAAACTGTATGTATAAGAGATTCACAGTCAATTCTTGTTAGGACACGAGGCGGGAACACTGGAGTTGTAAAAGTACAGACCAATCCAGATCAAAATTCACCCAACAGTTTATCTTCAAGTTCAGTTTTCACTTTTGCTCCTCAATTTCAGGCATTTCTGGTACCAAAATCAATAACTTCATCCTCCTCTGCTTTTTCACAAGTAGCTGGAATGACTACTACATCTAGTCTCCCACCTTTCAGCCAAACACCAACTTCTGTTTCCATTCCATGTGGCTTTAATTCATCCATAGGTAAAAATCTCAAACTTACCGTAGGCCAACCCTCCAGCAGTGGTAATATGGGCCACATGAGAGAGAAAACTTCACACATGCCCCCTTCCCCCTTGAAGTCCTCTCTTTGTTCCAGCACTGTACTACCATCAACAACAAATAGTTCAGTAAATGTAATTAGCATATCAGCAGGAAACTTTGGACAAACCAATACAAATGTTATTCATACTCCAACTAAACAGCAACAAGTAGATTGTATCACAAAAAGTTACCCTGTTACAAGATCAGAAGCAACAACAGCAACAAATGGAGACGTCATCAGTGCAACTCCAGTTCAGAAACTTATGCTAGTATCAGCCCCATCTATTCTTCCTTCTGGCAGTGGAACTGCAATTAATGTAACACCTGAACAGACATCTACAGGTGTTTCTACCCAAAAATTAGTTTTTATTAATGCTCCGGTTCCTAGTGGCACTTCAACCCCAGCTATTGTTGCAGAATCATTAAAACAAACTCTACCTCCCACCTTGAATAAGACATATGTTAAGACTCCAGAGCAACCCCAAATAGTACTAATTCCATCTACAGTGGGAGCACCAATAAAAATAAATTCTTCACCAACTGTATCTCAGATAAAAGATGTGAAAATTGGACTAAACATAGGTCAAGCAATTGTAAATCCTTCAGGCACCATGCCAACTATACCATCAATTAATATATTGCAAAATGTAACCCCAAAAGGAGAAGACAAAAGTAGCAAGGGCTATGTTTTGCCATTGTCATCAAGTGGTAATTCAATTCCAGTAAGCTCAAATTTTGTGAGTCAAACTATTACTCCTGTTAATGAATCAGTGGTTTCTGCAGCGAAAACAATAAATGTGTTTTCAGTAACAGGAGCAAATGTATCTTTGGGTTCCCTTTCAGTGACTTCATCCTCTGGTTCAGTTGGGACACGGCCTCCTGTTTTAGTTAGTGGAAATGAAACCTCCTCAAGAAGTATGCCTATCTTGTCAAATAGACTTGGCACATCGAATCTTGGAAACACTGTGGCTATATCAACTGTGAAAACAGGACATCTTGCATCTTCTGTTCTGATTTCAACTACACAACCAACAGTGTCTCCTAAATGTTTGACATCAGCTTTGCAAATCCCTGTTACTGTTGCCTTGCCTACTCCTGTGACTGCATCCCCCAAAATAATCAATACAGTTACACATTCAGCAACAGTACCAGGATCCACACGTTCCGTATCTCTTTCTAAAAGACAATCTCGAACTTCTCTTCAGTTTCATTCGCCAGGGACTTCAACTACAGTGCCAACAAATGTAAACACAAATAAACCTCAAGCTGAGTTGTCATCTGTTTTACCAAGTCCAGGTAAAATAATTAGTATTTCCAATTTTGCTTCTCTTCCAAACCAGCAAATGTCCCCTGCTTTAGTAAAATCAACCCCCAGTTACAGTTCTGTTCCAGGTGGCTCTGCCATTCACACTGCTACAGCAACATCAAATGTAACTAGTTCAGTAGGGGGTCCAGTTAATGAACCTTGCATTCAGCAAAAAATAGTCATCAACACCAGTACACCTTTGGCACCTGGCACTCAGATCATGATTAACGGAGCCCGATTTATTGTCCCACCACAAGGTCTTGGAGCTGGCAGCCATGTTCTCCTTATATCTACTAACCCAAAATATGGTCATCCCTTAGTTCTTAATAGTGGCCAAGGCATCCAGCCTACACCCATAGATAATGCTGTTCAGAAGATCACACTAGCATCAAACAGTTCTTTAAGTGGGCAACCTGTAAAACATTCTCTAAGAAGCTCTACAAAGATTGTAAATTCTCTGGGGAATGTAAGTTCTCTACCCACAATACATACAACATCACAATTTGTAAACACAGCTGCTAAAATTTCTGTTCCACTTCCTGCACCAACAGTGTCATTGACTTCAGTAATTAAGCCTCCGCCAGCTTCACATTTGTCTACAACATCTGTGGTTTCTGCCATTTCTTCCAGTAATCCTCCACTGCCAAATAGCACTTCGGTATTTCATTTGGACACATCTGTAAAAAAATTGTTGGTTAGCCCAGAAGGAGCCATTTTGAATACCATAAATACTCCAGCATCTAAGGTTTCTTCACTCTCTCCATCTCTCTCTCAAATTGTTGTATCTGCCAGTCGAAATCCAGCCTCTGTCTTCCCTGCTTTCCAGTCATCTGGTTTAGAGAAGCCTGACACAGCTGCATCTTGAGTTTAGACTAAACGAGCCAGTTTTTAAATAATGGGGCATTGTTTTAACTCCCATAAAAATTTTTAACTGTTTATTATACTGTTGAAAACATACTATACATAGGGGTGTGTGTATGTGTGTGTGTGTGTGTGTGTGTGTGTGTGTTTAATGTACCTTTTCATTAGCTTGCAGCGAGACGTTCTTGGGGAGGGAAAAGTGTGTTCCATTTCACTCATTGGTATGAGGATGTTTTCAAAGGTTTGTTTAAAATACATGGTCTGTATCACATAAATTGAACAAAGTCAAGTTTGACTAGTTTAGAGTAAGCTAGCCTTTTGCACAGTTAACTCTGATATGTTTCTTGAATTTGGACTATTGCAGCGTGTCTATGCTATAGCATTCTGTGTCATTAGTGAAATCTTATTTTTGTTTCTGTAAAAAGAAATATATATATATATTTATGCATTGTGAAAATGCAGTCAATGATGTAAAATTGTACATATTCCTAAATCCCTAACAACCTGTACTAAATATATGTACAAAGAACTATGCTGTCTTATTTATGTTTTGTTTACATAATGTATAGTTTTTTAAGTATTTTAGTAATTTTGGACCAGTGAACTGTTAGCAACAATGCAGAAGAATCTGCATGTAATAAACTAAGTTGCTGTATTTCTTTGTTTGAATACTATTTTTAAAGTGTGTTCTTGTTCCATTAAAAGAATACATGATACAAATGAAAATAGTCCTTAATAAAAAGGAAGGCTGGGAAATTTCTATTACTAATAACTAGTGTTTGCACAAGGCCTTACAGTTTTCAAAGTTTATTTGCATGTATCTCTTTTGTTATTTTCAAAATATTCTTGAGGAATTAAGTGATACAACCAAGGTTCCCCAGCTAATCTATAGCAGAACCATTACTTGAACCCCTATGCTATAAATCCTTTTCCCACAGTTCTACATTACCTCTGTTAAATTTTTTTTTTTTTAATTCTAGACTTCACAGGTTTAGATTTCTTTTAGAAATCCACCACCAAATTTCCACATGGGCCAAAATAAGTGAATTATTTTTCAGTATACTTGGTCTATTTATATACCCCAAATATATTTCTTAAAACTTTTAAAATTATTTTAGGTTCATGGGAAATTATAAAGATAGTACAGGGAGGTTTCATGTACCCTTCACCTTGCTTACCCCAGATGTTTAATTTCAAATTGAGGTATTGGTTCATAGTGACTGATTTTCCAAAATGATATATAAGAAAATGAATTTTTTTTAGTTTAGAATAAAAAGTGAATATGGACACCAGTGCTCTTTCCATTTGTTTTTATTCCAACTACAGAGACATTATATTCTATTGTAAAGCAAATTTGGGGGGGCTCAGCTGATTCTCAGGGCTTGGCTTTGTAGCATTTCTAAATCTGCCTCATTTTAAATAAAAGGTAGCTTTTATATTTATTATCTTATTTGAGATACCGATTATATGTACATTTTATTTATATTGTTAAGCCTCATCACGTGGAATTATAATTTGAAGTTGAAAATGTTAGGAAGAGTAGACTTAAAGACTTCTTTTGAAACTACATCAAAATGATGTTATCAAAGTGGAGAAGGCAGTGGGAATATTCCTGAAAATTTGCTCCAAGGTCTCAAAAATGTATATTTGTGCTCTAAGACCACCCTACATTTGCCAATCAAGTCTGTGCTCTACTCTAGTCTCTGATTATTTAAAAGACCCTTGGATTTCAGGGGTGGGTGATGGTTAAAGTGCATTGTGTAGCACATAGGTGGTGCTCAGTTGTAAATGTATACTTGGCCTTTAAAACAAAGTAATCTAGAGCTGTTCACCTTTGGTCTCAAAAGCATTCTCTAAACCACTTTCAGAAATTAATTTGCTGAATTGCTCATGGCCTAACTTTAATCCCAGTGAAGGGCCTAACCTAAGTTATCACTAAATCTGTTGTAACTAAATTCCTAAATTCAAAATCCTAAGGCAGCCTTCAAAGCTCTGTGTGAGCTGGTGAACCATTAAGAGTGAAACCTCTACTTAGGGCTTTAAAAATTCTTCAATCTGTTCCTGCCTGCCTCCCCTTCATTTTAATCTATTCTCCCCACTTGTTTACAACACTCTGGTTTTTAATTTCTAGAAATTTTGAAACACATCAAAGTCTTCCCCACTGTCCTCTTGAACTTAATGTTTCACTACAGGTACTCACTACACGTTGCAACTTTCCTTGCCACACTCATGCTATTGTAGTCTGTTGTGAGGAGGACATAGCACTTCTTTACCAGTGTAATATAATTATTTGCTTGCAATCATTTAATATCTTTGTTTTTACAACCTCATCAATCATCTTTATCACCCCAGCAGCTGGCACATGGTATTCAGTATATATTTTTGTTGAATGAGTGAGAAATCTAGATAGCTTCTTGTATTAATTTAAGGTATAGTTTACTTTTTAAAACTAATAGTCCCTGTTTTTCACTAGAAATTTAAATTAATGGATGTACAGATTGAAAAATCTAAATTTCTTGCCTTTGCCTTCAGCTTCGTAGCTCATGTAATTATCTGGAGTCTTAGTTAATGAGTACAAAGCCTAATTCCCCAGTTCTTTGTGCTCAATGTTATCATTAAGTATTCATTAAAAGTCATCTATAAAGAAATATGTATAATGAAATACATATAATAATGTATAATGAAAGAAAAGTTACCACAGTGCTACCTAAAAGGGTCATAGTACTAAAGGCTTTATGTCTCTACACTAATGTGTCTACTACAGTAGAATTATGCCAATGTGGCATAATGTGGCAATGTCTTCCATCAGTATCATTTTAAATACTAAGTTAAAACATGCCAACTTCTGATGTGTTAGCTCTTCCCTTTCCTCTAATTTCCTATATTTCTAAGTGACTTTTTAGATCCCTGTTTTAATTCCAAGCCTCTTGTATGTAGTAAGTGACATCAGTAGTTTTATGATTAAAGTAATGATGGCTATAATATTTACACAAAAGGTCAATGAAAATGTTTACTTGTTCAGTAGAACATTTAACTTAATAAAAGACTGAATTTGGAAAAGTTTAATATTAAAAGCTTGAGAAGGTGGCAAGTTCTGAAAGTAACCTAAGAAATTTTGATGGGGATTTTAACTATCCAAAAAACTTATACTATTATAACTTAAAGATGATAAACAATTTACCTGAAGTCATTCCAGAAGCCATTTTGCCATCATCTGAGTCTGAAACCTCATTGTGGCCATAGAGCTTTTAATTATCCATTTATTCTTCCTCATTTATTCATTAGGCATTTATTATATATGATATGGTGCTTAGAGATGCTCAAGGGCATGGCATAGTTTTAAAAGTTCATATGAAGAAGTGCTAGAAACTCAACAGGGCATATTTTTAATGTATGTAAAACATAATTTAAAAGTAATTAACATGAAAGTATTTTCCAAAATTGTAAAAAGTCACTCTACACATTTACTGAGAACTATATAATGTAGAAGATAATGAGTAAGATCCCATTCCTGTACCCAATAGAAAAAAGAATAAAACAAGTTAAAAGTAAATATCAGAGGAATGAACTACAAGAGTTCAACAGTGAGTTGTCATTTGTGATGGGACTGAAAGTTTGTGCAGAACTGAATCTGCAAAGACAGTCTCAGAAAAGCTCAAGGAGCACAAGTAATTGAGTTTGAATGGAATACTATAGATTAAGAGGACCAAAGGGGAATGATTGTAAAATAGATTGGATGATACAGGAGTAAAAAATATCCAAAATTAATATGAACATTTTAATATTTATTGCATGTCAATTATACTGCAATAAAGCTGTTTTTTTAAGAAACTGCATATATACGAAAAAAATCTTTTATTTCTAATTACAATTTTTGCATATATATTTAATAATTATGCTTAGCATTACTTCAAAACTGCAGTAGCTACTATGGGTATTATTATTTAATGTTTTAATATATTACTGTAATAAATTTATTTTTTAAAAAAATCAAAATTAATTAGGAAAGCTACCAAAGTTTCTGAAGAAAAGGCAGTAGCATTCACATACAAGATAGAATAAAGTTACCTTGCAGTATCGCTATGAGAATTGATGGTCTTAACTGATTGATATGTCTCTCCCTGGTCATAATGAAATAATTTATGTAAAATATTTGGTTCAGTGCCTAGTAAATAATAAATGGTTATTCTGTCATTCATCTGATGGGGACAGGGAACCCAATTAGGATATCAGGTGTGAAGATTTGATATATGGTAGTAGAGGTGGCAACAGAGAGATGAAGAAAAAAATAAAACTTAAGAATGAGAATAGAGAAAGGGATTTTAAAAAATATTTTATTAGTTGTTGATGGACCTTTATTTATATGTGGTGCTAAGAATCGAACCCAGGGCCTCACACAGGCTAGGCAAGTGCTGTGCCACTGAGCCATGACCTCAGCCCCAGAGAAAGGGACTTTTTAAAGGAAAACTTTTGACTGTATAAAATTTAGAAACATTTAGACAACAACAACAAAAAAAAGTCATGAGCAAAGTGTTACCTCCCCTAAATGTATAAATATCACTAAACTTATAAAAATATGAATAGATTCAGTTGATATTTGTTTGTTTTGGATGAGGTTACTGTTTTTTAAACAAATTTACTGAGATAAATGGTAAGTTGACTTTACAGTGCTATAACAGTTATTTAACAGTTTATAGCTCATATAAATAAATGGTCTTTATTTTTTATTTACCTGTCTCTCCCTGATCATAAAAACAGTTGTAGTGTAAATAATAGGCAATTTAATTTTAAATATAATATTTATATGCATCTAATTCTGAGGGTCTAATGAAATGATCTAATAGCCATAAAAAGTATTATTAAAACCATACAGAAGCTGGATGTAGTGGCACATGTCTGTAATACCAGCACCTCAGGAGGCTGAAATGAGGATAACAATTTCAAAGCCAGCCTCAGCAAATTAACTAGACCCTCTCCTAAAAATAAAAAGGGCTGAGAATGTAGCTTAATGGCAGAGCACCCTTAGTTCCAATCCCCAGTACTAAAGGTGAAGAGCCATTTTAGGAATTATAATTTTATCAGACTTTAAGTTTAGTAGCAATTAAGAAAAATAAACAGTTAAACCAAAAAGAGATTACATTATATTTAAAGAAAAGAAGTGTCCTCCAGTGGATATTGGAAGTTGGTTGTAAATATCAAACCTGCAGTGACTCAGGCACCTGAGCCCTCACAGCTTAACTCTACACCTTCCTTGGAGAACTGATGATCTAAGGAATTCTCTAATGCTTCATATGGAACAGCAGGAACCACTTCATGAAACCTGAATTTAAAGTTTGTTTTGGTCAATTTTCTCTTGTGATCATTTGCTTTTCTTATGATTTGTCTCAATCAGTTAAGCTGCCAACCAACCAACTTTCTTGAGTTTTTTTTTCCTCATTGCAAGATGACATTTGTGTACATTTATGAGGTACAATGTGATATTGTGATTCATGAATATACTGAGTAGTGATCAACATATCATCACATTAAAGTTTTATTATTGCCTTATAATGAGTACATTCAAAAATTCTTCTATCTTGAGATAGATAATACATTATTGTTAATTCACCTTACTGTGCTATAGAATACCAGAGTTTAATATCCATACTATATAAGGAATTGAATAACAAATAAGCCAGTTTTTAAAAATGGGTTAAAAATCTGAATAGACATTTCAAAAAAGGCAAAATACAAATGGCAAACAGATAAAATGAAAATTGCTCAATATCATTAGTCAATAGAGAAATGCAAATCAAAATCACAGTGAGATAGTGCCTCATCCCAGTCAGAATGCCTATTCTAAGAAAGCTGGTAAGGCTGTGGAGAAAGGGGAACACTTATACACTGTTGAGGGGAATGTAAAATAGTAAGTACAGGCATTATGGAAAAATAGTATGATGTTTTCTAAAAAAAATTTAAAAAATAACTAAAAGTGGAACTACCATAATGATCCAACAATCCCACTCTAGGAATATGCTCAAAGGAAATGAAATCAACATGTTGAAAAGCACTACTACCCTCCCATGTTTCTTGCAGGACTATGCACAATATCCAGGCTCTGGAATCAACCTAAATATCCATCCACAGCAGATTAGATCAAGAAAATGTCGTACAGCCAGACACAGCAGCTCAGGAGACTGAGGCAAGAGGATTGAAGTTCAAAGCCAGCCTCAACAACTTAGTGATTCCGGCTCCCCCAAAAAGATCTAGAGATGTGGCTTAGTGGTTAAGTGCCCCTGGGTCCAATCCTTGGTACCAAAAATAATAAAGAAAATATGGTACATATACACAAAGGAATACTATTCAGCCATTAAAAAACCATGAAATCCTGTCATTGCAACAAAATTGATGGAACTGGAAGATGTTAAAGGAAGGTATATGTTTAATATGCTTTTCTCCCCCCAAAATTGTGAGGAATTCTTTTACATTTTTGCAAATCTCTTTAATGTTTGGTTTAATAGAAAAGAGTTAGATTCCCATATTCTTCATTCAATCTGTTATATGTTGTTTTGATTGAAGTACCATCATTCCTTGCTGTCAAATTCCATGGATGCTCAAATACCTTATATAAAATGGTATAGTGTTTGCAGATAAAATATACACATCTTCCATATACTTTAATTCATCTCTAGGTTATTTATGATACTTCATACAATGTGAATAATTGTTATACTGTATTACATAGGGAATAAATTTTTTAAATTTTTATTCTTTTTAGATAGTACAATCTATTTTGATATATTTATACAAACATAAATATAGCTTATTCTCATTAGGATCCCAGTCTTGTGGATGTACATGATGTGGAGATTCACTGTGGTGTATTCATATATGTACATAGGAAAGTTGTGTCAGATTCATTCCATTGTTTTCCTATTCCTAACCCCACTCCCTTCTCTTCTTTTTCTTTTGTCTAATCCAGTGAACTTCTATTCTTCCCCTCCTGCTGCCCTTTGTTATGGATTAGCATTTCAGAGAGAACATTTGTCTTTGCTTTTTTGGATTTGGCTAATTTCACTTAGCATGATAGTCTGCAGATTCATCCATTTACAGGCAAATGTCATGAAGTCGTTATTCTTTATGGCTGAGTAATATTCCATTGTGTGTGTGTGTGTGTGTGTATCACATTTTCTTTGTCCATTCATCTGTTGAAGGCCACCTAGGTTGGCTCCATAGCTTAACTATTAATGAATTGAGCTTTTATAAACATTGATGTGGTTGTGTCCCTGTAGTATGCTGATTTTAAGTCCTTTGAGTATATACCAAGGAGTGGGTTAACTGGGTTCAAATGATGGTTCCATTCCTAGTTTTTGTTTGTTTTTTGAGGAATCTCCATATAGTTTTCCAGAGTGGTCGTACCAATTTGCAGTCCTACCAGCAATGTATGAGTGTACCCTTTTCCCACATTCTCACCAACATTTATTGTTACTTGTATTCTTGATAATTACCATTCTGACTGAAGTGAAGAGAAATTCCAGTGTAGTTTTAATTTGCATTCTCTAATTGCTAAGATATTGAAAATTTTTTCCATATGTATTTTTTACCATATTTCTTCTTTTGAGAAGTGTCTATTTAGTTCCTTTGCCCATTGATTAATTGGGTTATTTGTAATTCTTGGTGTTAAGCTTTTTGAGTTTTTTGTATATCCTGGAAATTAATGCCCTCTCTGAGGTGCAGGTGGCAAAGATTTTCTCCCATTCTGTAGGCTCCTTCTTCATGCTCTTGATTGTTTCCTTTGCTCGAGGAAGATTTTTAGTTTGATACCATCCATTTATTGAATCTCACTTTCAACCAAACTCTTCTGAGAAGCTAGGCTAATCTGAGTAATTTAGTGAGACCCTGTCTCAAAAAATAAACAAGAACTAGGGATACAATTTGGTGGTAAAATGCCTTGTTCAATTCCCCTTTACCAAATTAAAAAAAAAAAAAAGACAAACTCCACTTTGCAGTCTACCATGATACTTATTTAGTTTGGAGATCATTCCTTTGAACTGTGATTCATTTGATTTTCTTAACTTTTTAAATAGTCCTTATTTTTCTCCCTCAATCCTTTTCAAGGAAATGTTTAACAGCATCAATGTATTTCTTCAAATTGACCTTTGTTTGGCAATCTAGAGGCTCTCAAATTTCTGGTTTTCTCTTGGTCTAATTGCAAGTTGCCAGCAGCAGTGTAATCTTTTCTAGCGAGGGCAGGCAGGGATCATCTTTGGTATTTTTTCCCCAGTGGCTGTAAAGGGCACTATCATTTATAACCTCTTTAATTCATATTTTCAAGTTGTTGGACTTTTAAAAAAAAATGTTCCCCAATTTTCCACATTCTTTCTTTATTCTCACAGCTTCTTGGGAAAGCAGTTTTAGATTTTCTTAAAAAAAAAAAAATGAGTATTTTCATTTAAACCATCAATGGGGGAAATCCCTCTGAAGTTCTAAATTTTAAAATGCTTTTGTCATCACTTGAGATTGAGGAATTTTTGATGCCTCTTTGAGTGGCTGGGCCCTTGAAGTGAAGCCATGAAATGAAAGGGGACTATTTTCTGTTCTTTTTAGACAAAGTCTACAGTACTCTAAAGTGTCAAGTGGACCTGTCCGGATATTTACTAAATGCTGCCAAACTCAATGTTTGTAACTTCAGAAGAGGTAACTAATTAACTAGTCTAATCTCACTAACTTAATTTGGGCAGAAAGTCTTTTGGCTAGTTTTTCCCCTCCTTAAATTATGCCTGCTGTTTTCTATAATAACTACATCAGTATCTCCAAAAAAAAAAAAAAAAAATCCAGAAAAGTTTGAACCTTGATTCTAGCATCAGACAACACCATTGAGGATGGTGGAGGAGGAGGCAGATGAGGTTCTATAAAACAATGCTAACTCTGTTCCACTCACTTCACAAATAGAAAGTGGGATTTATACAATGCATTTGGGTAAGTGGAAAACACCAATCATAGGTAGAGAAAGACCAGTCATGAGTTCTGACCAGGCTGGTCCCCACCTGGCCCTGCAGGAGGCCTTGAGTATTAAAGTATTGCCATGTTGTCCCTCATTCTCTGCCCCAAAGCATGTCAGGGCAGAAAGGTGGGGCATGCTGCAGTTGAGGATTCCTGTACCCATGTGCATAGGGAGGCTCATTCTGAGTTCAAGTTTCCTTCAACAGCAGGGAAACTTGATCCTAACCTACACAAAGGTCACAAGGATCCCCCTTCCATAGGACTCCCCTCCTTGTTTCTCTTTTCTGAGTTCAGTAGCAGGTGTAGGACACTGAAAGGCCTCAACAGATGTAGGAATAGCCGTGGTTTTCCTTATTAGAATGTCAGTGGACATTTCATGAATTTTCTATGAGGCCAGTTAGTTTCTCCCTTCAATCTAAGCATTCCCAGTTTAGGAAGACTCTCCTTCAGTGGTCACTACCCAGGCTCCTTGCGTCATTTGACCTTTCCATCTTTAGCATGTGCCTCCCAGGATTGCCCTGAACCTGGTTCCCAGTCCAGGAAGTTATCTGCAGACGTGAGTCTTCCCCTGTGAGGAGAGCTGGTCTTTCTGAATCTTGCACTTCTTTTTCCTTCCAATAAAATCTCACTCTCACAGTTTTTCTCTGGCGGACTCAGCCCAGTCCCCCATGTCCATCACCTGGAACACTGTTTGAGGGACTCTGTGAGAACAGACCTTCAGCGTGCAAAGGAGTGGACCATCAGTGGGTGTCAGTCTGGGAGTCCTGGAGAGGTCTAGGACTCAAGCCACAGGTCCCTCTGTAGATGTGGAGGATTGAAGCTCAGGTGAGACCTTCCAATGAGGGAAGGAGATTGCCAGATGCCTAATGAAGTTTTCTCTATTTGGATTTTTTTTTTTTTAAAGAGGGCAGGGAAGGGGAGTATTATCAAGTGGTAAGTCCTGAAAGAATCAGGAAAAGGCAGAAAAACATTTTCATATTTTGTTGAATGTCATTTTTTAATTATTTTCCTTCAGCCTAATTTCTTTGGTTAATGTTATGCTTATGTTTCCAGTGACACAAAATGATTTTAGGTGGTTTAGCAACTCAGCATTAAATAACAGTAGATCACACAGTGATAAAGCCATTGTTTTAAAACTTGCAAACCTTCTGATTATGTCAACAGCAGCCTGTAAGTTTTCTCTGACTCTTGGTAATCTCCCTCTTTAGCCAAGAAAGCAGGTCTCAGGTTCACAGCTTTCTACAACCATCAATGTCTTCCTAGGTTTTAATAAAAATAATCTGCTTTTATTATCTTCATTTTTATAGTTATCCTCTGTTTATGGAAAATGATGCTAGTTTTCCATTTAAGGTAGTGGGTATAAATTTTGACCAAATGTTTTATTTATTTTTTATTTTATTTTGGCCAAATGTTTTATTTAATGTGCTAACTAAAAAAAAACTAGATAATAAATAGTGTGATATGTGAACATGCAGAAAAGCAAATTGCACTGTTGCTATACAAATAATGATACGGCTCAATAATCTCTTATTCTTTATGGTTTCTTTTGTATGTTCTTGTTTGAGAGATTCTGGAACCTGAAAATAGCTAAACTGCCATGGGGACACTTAAGACTGTACACAGACAGAGTCAAACTTTAGTGACTTTTGCTTATTTAAATCCTTAAACCACTTTTTGGTTTAAGAGAAGATTCTTATCCTTAATTATGATAACATTGACCCTTAAAGTAAAATGTAATTATAACTTCATTATATATATTACTGAAGGTGGGGATCTTTTATTATATATGAAGCGGTGTGGCTGACATGGTCCAGATCAGATAAGTAGGTCCTTCAGTTCTTAGTTTTAAGCTTGTAAATGTCCTTTGTGCCACAATTCTCTGTACATTTCATGTTGGTCAAGAGGTTGCTACTTTAAAAATCTGAATAAAAATTTATAAGTTAGCCGAATTTCAATTTAAAAAAAAAATTAGATAGTCCCAGAACATCCACTTGAGTTCTGTTATTCATAAAATAATGGATTTAATAGCATTACTACTAGTACAGACAGTAGATATTGATGAAGCCTTTCCATTTTAATATTTTTCATCATTTCCTCACTTGATTAGTACTGCTAGTTGTCCTGTTAAGAATTTAACACTGGCCTATTAGATATGTACATTGTTGTTCATTTTAAAGTAGAACATTAGATGTCAAAAGTAAGTTAAAGCAAAAGTGTGAGGGAAAGCATTTCAGCACTTCTCAGATGGCTTTGCTGGCTCTCAGGGTGAGTAAGGTGGAGGTGACGGTCCTGTAGAAAGTTTCTCATAAGCAGGAGGAGCCTCAGAGACCTGTGAGAATGAGAAAGGGAGAACGTGGGCTTTGGCAACCATGTCTATTTCTGGGGAGGCATTAAGTCAAAAGAGCATCATGTTTATATTTCTGCTGCAGACTGAAACTTCTGAGTGTTCACATCTAATTTCCACCCAGTTACATAAATATATACATTGAAACACTGTCAAAGAGAAGGATAAAAAAAAATAGGACTAAGGGGTTTCTCAAAACCTGAAAGTATACTTATACCTGGATAATTAATGTCAATAGAAGTCCCAAGTCCTAACTAATGAATACTTGAACTCTGTTTACAGATAATATACACTGAATCTTTACCACATAGATCTTTGTAGTTGTGTCCAAAGGTACATTTATACTACCAACTGAGCAAAAATGTGTCAGTCCTTCATTTCATGCTCAACATTCTAGGAAATGTTGCAGAGTGGAAAATTGAGGCACAGAGAAGTTACTCACCCAAGATCATACAACCAGTAAGACATGAAGCTAATTCTCAAATACAGTCATTTGGCTCCAGAGTCAGTGCTTTCAAGCATTATGTTCCATTGCTTCTCTACCAGTACCATCTAATAGAAATATAGTACCAGCCACATATGCCATTTAAAGATTTCTAGTAACTACATTTTTAAAGGCAGATAAAAATTAATCTTGATAAAATAGTTTATTTAACCTGCCATATTAAAACATAGTCATCTCAACATGTAATCAATAGTAAAATCATTAATGATTTTCATATACTCTGTCTTTGAAATAGGATGTGTATTATAGTATGTCTTAATTCAAATTACTGTTCCAAGTATCCATAAAAATGCATGACTAGTGGCTACTGCATCATTAAAGCACAGCTCTATGCAATTAATATTAGATACTTTTTTCCTCCTCTCTGTGTATCTACATTGATGAAAAGGGCAAATGTAACTAAAAACACAACCTACAACATAAGGATATTTTATCTAAAACCAATTTCTTCTTTGGGTCTTATGTGTAGGGCTCTCATTATTGACCCTGGAAAATCTGAGTATGAAAAAATACAATTTAGCTGGGCATGATGGAGCATGCCTGTAATCACAGTGGCTCAGGAGGCTGAGACAGAAGGATCGTGAGTTCAAATCCAGCCTCAGCAACCAAGTGAGACCCTAAACAACTTAGTGAGACTCTGTCTCTGGGGATGTGGCTCAGTGGTTAAGCACACCTGGGTTTAATCCCCAGTATCAAAATAAAACTTAAAAGATATAATTTGGTTTTTGATTTATGATAACTCATTTTTATTGTACTAAAATATGCATAACAAAATTTACCATTTTGATCATTTTTAGATCTACATTTTAATACCACTAAATATGTTCACTCTGTCCTTGCTTTTTCAATAGAAATAATTTTGTTCAATAGAGCTAAAAGCAATCATATGGAAAAATATCCAGATGCATGATCTCAGCCTACCTGAAGATCACAGTTTTGGTTTTGAAAAGACAGTTTGCTGTCCTGATGACCAAGCCCTTCATATGGGCATCTTTCTCTCAAGTTAGTTTGAATTCCAGCATGAAGACTTTTGTCCTGCAATAGAAATTCATAAAAGTGAATGAGCAAGAAATAACTGAGTCTGTTAAATAAAAGATGAGGCTAAGTCTTAAGAATAGGTTTTAATCGAGGTTCTGCAATTTATTTGCTCTGTATCCTCAAGCTAGTCACTTTACTTCTCTGAATTACAGTTTTTGCATCAGAAATAGGAAGATAATACCACCTATCTCTCAGAGTTGTGGGAATTAACTAAAGGAAAAGCATTGGTGAAATGCTTCACACCAGGTTGGTAACCTAAATATTTCTGAAGGGAAGGAGAAGATTGAATCTATAAAATGAACCTCTTATGAAATTGTCTTTAAAATGAAGGTAAAATAAAGACTCTCTCAGGCAAATAAAAGGTGAGGGAATGCATTGCCAGTATACCTGCCTTGCAAGAAATGTTGAGTTCTCTAGAAAGAAGGAAAATACAGACCAGAAACTCACATCTACATATAGAAACGAAGAATATTGAAGAATAAATGAAGGTAAAGTGAAAACTTATTTTTTTTATTCTTAATTGATCAAACATAGCAACTAGTTAGAATAATAACAATGTATTTAATTATGTATTCTTATATAAGTGAAATGATGCAACAAATGAGAAGGAAATACTAGATGATTTTGTTAGGATGAGGTATTCACATTACCTGTAAAGGGGACATGAATTAAAAATGTATATTTCAAACTATAGGGCGACCACTTAAAAATTTAATTTTAAAAGGTATATACTTAGAAAAAAAAGAATCATATATGAAATTCCATATATGCTATCATACAAAATGTTCATTTAAAACCACATAAGGCAGAAAAAGAATGGAAGACAAAAATAGGAACAAAGAACAAGGACAAAAAATATACAAAACAATAACATATATAGTAGATACTGATCCCAACTATTACCAATAATCACTTTGAATGTCAATGGTTTAAATGCATTAGTTAACAGATTAGATTGTCAATGTGAGTCAAAAACAAGATCCACTGTAAAAGTCACATGTATGTGGAAAGTAAATGGATGAAGAGAGATGATATATCATGCTAACACTAATCAAAAGGAAACAGGAAACTGAGAATAATGACAAATGCCTATAAGTCCAACAAATTAGTAGGCCAAGGCAGGAAGATCAACAAGTTCAAGGCCAGCCTTAGCAACTAAGTGAGGCCCTAAGCAATTTAGTGAGACCCTGTCTCAAAAAATAAAAAAGGCTGGGGATGGGGCTCAGTGTTAAAGTGCCCCTGGGTTAAATCCCTAATATTGGAGTAGGGGGAATAATGGGCACACATATAATCCCAGCAACTCCGAAAGCTAAGGCAGGAAGATAGCAAGTTTGAAGCCAGCCTCAGCAACTTAACAAGACCCTGTTCAAAATTAAAAGTTCTGTGGATATAGTTCAGTGATAGAGCACTCTCACCTACATGCACGAGGTCCCGAGTTCAATCCCCAGTACCACAAAACAAGAAAAGAAAGTGGAAATTCCTATGTTAATTTCATAAAGAGCAGACTACACATAAAGTCATGGATAAAAAAGGCATTTCACAATGATAAATGGATTCATTCTCCAAGAAGACCTAAAACTTAACATGCAGACTTAATGACAGAGCAGCAAATATACAGACAAAAATTGATAGAACTTCAAGGAGATACCACTGAATCCACTATGTTTGTGGAGTTATATTTGGAGACTTTAACATCCCTCTTTCAGAAGTGAACAGATCCAACAGGCAAAAAGTCACTAAGGACACAGTTAAACCCGTTAAAACTGTCAATCCACGTAGATATGATAGACCTAGAGTCTAGATGCTACTGGATGCTCTTGTCATCCAACACAGCAGAATATACATAGTCTCAAGGTCACATAGAATTCACCAACATCAACTACATTCTGGACCATAAAACATATCTTAACATATTTAAAATAATACAAATGAGGAACCATGCATAGCGGTACACACCTGCAATCCCAGTGATTCAGAATGCTGAAGTGTAGGATCTCAAATTCAAGGCTAGCCTGGGAAAGATTCTGTTAAGAGAGATCCTGTCTCAAAAAAAAAAAAAAAAAAACTAAAAGGGGCTTAGGATGCAGCTCAGTGGTAGAGCATCTCTAGGCTCAAACCTTAGTACCACACACAAAAAAAGATAGAAATCATGCAGTTCTCTCTTACATTTCAACAGGATTTATCTAGAAATCAGCAAGATAGATAATCTAGAAAAACAGAAAGATAACCAATATGATTCTGCAACCTGTACACTCAGAAAAATGAGAAATTATATCCCATCTGATTCAAATGTATGATATGTCAAGGTCATTGTACTGTCATGTGTAACTAATTAAAACAAAAAACTAATACAAAAAAAGAAAACAGAAAGATAGCTGAAAAATCCCCCACCCCTGCAAATACTTGAAGAATAACAACACACTTCTACAAGAGAAATTTTTAAGTACTTTGAACTAAATGAAATTGAAAACACAATTTATCAGTTTGTGGGATGCAGTGAAAGTACTTACCTGAAAATTTATAATATTAAATGCATACATTAGAAAAGAAAAAAAAGATCTAAAATCAATTGCCTAAATTTCTACCTTAGGAAACTAGAAGGAAACCAAATTAAATCCAAAACAAGCAGAAGAAAAAAAAAAAAAAAGAAAAAGACCAGAAATCTATGAAATTGAAAACATGAAAAATATAGAAAAATTTTCTCCACCAAAAGCTGTTTCTTGGAAAAGGTCAATAAAGAAAGCCCTTGAGGCAGGGTAAGTAAGAGAGAAAAAGAAAACACAAAGAGGACATTACTAAAGATCTCGTGGGCAGAAAAATGATAATCAAGAAATACTGTGAACGTCTTTATGCTCACAAATTTGAAAACCTAGACAAAATTCACTAATTCCTTGAAAGACACAATCTTTCAAAACTCACACAAGAAGAAATAAACCATGTTAGACCTATATTCATCATAAAAATTGAAAAAATAATTAGTAGCCTTCGATAACCGAAAGCACCTGGCCCAGGTGGGTTCACTGGTGAATTCTACCACACATTTAAGAAAGAAATTATTCCAATTCCCTATAATCTGTTTCATAAGAAAGAAGCAAAGGGGTACTTTCTAACTCATTCTCTGAGTGTGAGTCAAAAACAAGATCCACTGTATTAATATTATTGCCTTAATACCAAATAGTATTGTCTTAATACCAAAGCAGGACAAGAAAAGAAACTAGTTCTCATGAACATGGATTCAAAAGTCCTCAAGAAAATATTGGCAAATCACACTCAACAATGTGTTAAAAAAAAAAAAAAAGTTAGACACCATAAACAAGTAGATTTACTCAGGTATACAAGCAACTTGGTTCATGTTAAATCAATTCATGTAATCCAGCACATTAAGAGGCTAAAGGAGAAAAATCACATGGTCATATCAATAGATGTTAGAAAGAGCATTTGACAAAATCCAATACCTATTCATGATTTAAATTCTAAGTAAACTAGGAACAAAGGGAAATTTTCTCAACTTTGCTAAAGAACATGTACCAAAAAACATAGCTAACATTATACTTAATGATGAGAAACTTAAAATTTTCCCACTGATATCAGGAACAAAGTAAATATGTCCTTTCTCACCACTCCTTTTCCACATCGCACTGGAAGTTCTAGCTAATGCAACAAGAAAGGGAAATAAAAAGCATACCGAGAAGAAAAGAAGAAAACTGCCTTCATCAATTATTGATGTCTTTTCTTCTAAGTCTCTGAACTACCATAGAATAGGAGTGTGATTCACTTTCCCAGTTTACTACCCATTCTCTGCATTTCATTCAAACTCAGTGTGCATGCTAAAATGCAGATTCTGGCTGTGGGCTGGCGGGCTAGTGGGATGGCAGATGAGGAAGAAGACACGACCTTTGAGGAGGAAAATGAAGAAATTGGAGGAGGTGCAGAAGGTGGACAGGGTAAAAGAAAGAGATTTTTTTCTAAAGAATTACGATGTATGATGTATGGGTTTGGGGATGACCAGAATCCTTACACTGAGTCAGTGGATATTCTTGAAGATCTTGTCATAGAGTTCATCACTGAAATGACTCACAAGGCAATGTCAATTGGAAGACAAGGTCGAGTACAAGTTGAAGATATCGTCTTCTTGATTCGAAAGGACCCAAGGAAGTTTGCTAGGGTTAAAGACTTGCTTACCATGAATGAAGAATTGAAACGAGCTAGAAAAGCATTTGATGAAGCAAACTACGGATCTTGATAATTTTTGTACTTCATGAAATTTCATTATATTCTGTGGAAATCATATATAATAATTGTATATTTTGTTCAGTAATGTCCTAATATCTAGGCATGTAAATGAAAGATGGAGAAACAAAGTTTTCAGCTTTTATTTTCATGTCTTTGATTTTAGAGTGATCCTTGAGCCTTTAATTGCCTGCCTTTACATGACTATACTTGAATTACTTACTGAGTTTAATGACTACATGTAAGTTAAAGTACCTTACAAATTATGCAGTTCCTTCTGACTTTTGACTATCTAAAGGATGAAATAGTATTTATGTGTTAGGTATATTTGTGCCATTATAAGCTATACTATAGCTGTTTAATATGTGAAATCTAAGTGTCATTTTGACTATGACAGCTGAGACATATGCCTTACATATTCTGAAGTTTTTAGACAACAGTAGTCTGAGATGTTATTAAAGATAGTGAACTGGTTTTCTTTTAAGGAGATGATATTTGAAACTACAAGTTTTTGTAAGAATGTTTATGTGTCTTAAATGATAATTTGTTTTAATATTTTCTAAAGAGTGATTTTTGTATTTTTATTTTTTTAGAAACTTAAAAGTTTCATGTTGATGCTTCCATGTTGAAAGACTTTTTTGATTTAAAACCTTTTGGACTTAAGTTACTTTTTAAGTTTTAGAACTCATTTTCCCAATCATCTACTTTCAGGAGCAGGAATGGCGATGTTTAATGAGCTAATGGTAGGATAAGCATTTGGGGTAGTGTTTTTTTAACATATTTGTAAGTACTTGTGGAAATGTGTAGTTGACTAAAACTGTATGTAGCTACAAAAACCACTTTTGTAGTTCACAGTATACAGGTTTTGTGTGAATTTAGCTTACTGCATTAAATTATTGCCCTTAGCTTAAAATAAGGATTAAAATTGCATTTAAAGAGATCACTGAATGTTACTGTTTGTGAAACTGAGCTTTTTGATTCTACTTATAAATAGTATCTATAAATCAGTACCTGGGAAAATTTTACTTTCTTAATCTATTGATACAAGGAATAAAGTATAAAAAATTAAACAGAAAAAAAATAAAATGCAGATTCCTGGATCCCACCACCACAGATGTTCCCCGATTTTGCATTTTAGTGAGAATTCCAGATGATTTCAGTGCAGGTGGCTCCTGACCATGCATTGAGAAACCTAATACCTTGAGACAGGAATGTAAATTGAGCTGTCAGCAAGGGCATTGAAATTCTAATCCACAATCCAAAAGTATTATGTACTAAATTTCCAAGTGAAGATGTAAAACAAGTATGTATAAAAACCAGGTCCAGTTCCTCAAAAATTATTTCCCACTCCCTGATGTGGAAACATGTTGCTGCCAGAAGCAGTCTTTCCTTTTGAAAGGTGATCTGCGGGGCTCAAGGGAATTGTTAACCAAAGGAGAAATTTTTGGTGATCTAAATTTTAACCAACCTTGCTACCATACTGTGGTCAATGGAAGTTGTAAATTACACATTTCAAAGCCAAGTAAAGATCACTGAAATCTCAGGTACCCAAAGCTTGTGTTTACTGTCATTTATGTTCTTCTGCTTTAAAATAGAAATAGAATCACTGAAGAGAAAAAGGGAGGTAATTATGTACTTAAATTGCAGTACTTACAGCACTATCTTTCATAATTTTGCCTAAATATCTTAGACTGCTGATTCCCAACCTCGCTCTCCTAGAGACATGAAAGTCTCAAAACAAGATTTTAATGTTAATTTTAAAAACAAGTATGACAGCAATTTTTTTAGGCACTGGAGAAATCATGGAATTCAAACACAACATTTTTTATCTCATGAAAATTCCAAGCCAGGCATGGTGGTGCCCACATGCAATCCCAGCTACTCAGGAAACTGAGGCAGGAAGTTGGCAAGTTTGAGGCCAGCCTAGAAAATGTAGCAAAACCTGTCTCAAAATAGATGTTTTTTAAAAAGGTCTGGAGCTCAGTGGTACAGCCCTTGCTAGCATGTGTGAGGCCCTGGATTCAATCCTCAGTACCACTCCCCCAACACCCCCCCACATACCAATTTTTTTTTTTTCAGAAATTCTTTGAATCACTGATTTAATCCTAGAGGAATGGAAATTGGACTTGGACCTTACCAACCAAAAATGTTCACAGTGTCTGAGCACATGGCAATAAGATTCTCTGTTACTCTTCAAATTGAATGAATTTAAAATGAGTGTTGAAGCGGAAAGGAGAAAAATCATTCTTTGTGTTCAGTTACATCAAGCTAATAATTGCAGATGGTTAGGAAGTACGTACCAACATATTAAGTTTGTGTAGCTATACTCCTTGAAAGATTAAACCATTGTGGATTTTTAAATACAAATATATGATGAAGCAAAAACAGAAGAAATAAATATTAAATAAAAACTGATAAACTTTGTATTATATCACATATTTCTACCATGTCTAAGTGTAGAATAGAGCTAATGAAGCTTGGAGAAATTAAAATCTAAGGTTGCAAAGTAAGTCAAGGGTAGGCAATGAGACCAAATACTGATGCCACACAACTGTGTGACTGCTATGTGCCAAGCACTGGAGGTACAGTGTCCTGGTTCATAAATTGGGGGGAGAAGGTAGCTGTGAATGGGTGGAAGAGGCAAAAAGTAAATAACCAATTATAGGGTTATTGTCATTCACTCATGCTAGAGGTACAAATGAAGTTCTATGACAGAAAGCAAAGTCCCTCTATTAAACTGTAGTGCAGAGGCACTTGTCACACGAGCCCCAGTCCTGTCACTAACCTCCTGATCCAGTGTTGATTTGCAGTCCTCTTAGTCAGACTCAGCACCTTCTCCTCTTTCCCACTGAATATGAACACAACTAGAGGGCTCTGCTTGTGATGTGTCAGACCCCAAATTTGCCCAGTTTTTCATGGTTTGTATTTGGAAAAACACTGGTAAGAAGGGCATTAGGGAAAAGAAGATACAAAACTGCCCAGTGGCTTGCCAAGGAAGGAAAGTGTTGGAAGGTGCATCTCTTGCTTTCTCCTCCTTTTCTTCATACTGCCAAGCTGTAGACCCACACGCACCAATCCTGCACTCGTTCACACAACCTTTGCTGAATAAAGAATGGGACTTTTCATCATCTTCTGTAAAGACAATACTTTCCCAAAGTTTCCAGGTGTATTAATAAGAGAGGCAGAATTACAATTATAGACTCAGTTGATGTTTCCCACTCGTGGGGAAGAAGCACCCAGTGCCAGAAGAGCAGATAGGGTTGTTGTATTAGCATCCTGTTTGTTGGGGTAATGAAGAAAAGGATAACTATTAAACCAAATTGATCACCTAAAAATGGAGCTTATTAAAAATAAATAAAAATAGGGATGCTTTGAACTGCTGAGAGGAGGATGGTCTTCTCATTGCACTGATGCCCAGAGGGGTTTTGGATACCCAGGCTATGTAGTAAGAAAGTTAGGAGAACCTGGAATTTCCTAGGTTACCCAGGATGAAAGATGTAAAAGAGACAAGATTGGAGAAGCAGTCCACTACAGGGAGTAACAACCAGGGAGAATATCCCAAAGCACTGGTAAATCTGAGGAGTCTAATGTCCTGCTGTTCAGGTGATCACAAGCCCCTTTCTATGTGCCCCCACTGAACACTATACTCAGCTATTCATGGCAGTCAAGTTCTCAAGTTTGCTTCAAGTACAACCAAAGAAATTGTGCAAGTTCCTGGTTGGAGTTCATGCCTGGGCAGAAGGAAAGGAAGAATTCCCAGAAGTATAAAGTATGGAAAGATTAATCAGATGCAGGAATCAAAGCTAGAGATGATCATGAGAATGTTTTATCCCTTTCCCCAAAAATTCAGAGAAAGGAGCAGAAAAGGAGTCCTTGATCTGAAAGGATCCCCCAGCAGTGGGAACTCTACCAACCGTCAAGTTTCTGTATCCACTTCGTCTTCTACAATACCAGCAGCCGATGAGCAGTGAAATTCCCAGGATCACTATCAGGAAGCCAATCCCTGCAGCCCTGGCCCAAGAGATAGACAAGTCCAACTTGGCACGGAAACATTATTTCAGATTGTAATAAAATATAAATCACTCTTCTCTCTTCATATGGGCTTTAATAGCCCAGAGAAGCACCTCTCAGTCCCCAGGCAGTTTGCCATCCCCAACACAGGGCACCCCCACCAGGCCTTCAGCTCCTGAATCAGAGACATGTCCCAGTCTAGGAGCCTCTCAGGTGTGTACTCACAGGACCACTGCTAACTGCATGGCCCAAGCCCCCAAGTTCTAGGCACAGGAAGTGCCCTAGCAGTTGATCCTCATGTGGGTAATATGTCTATTGGAGCATAGTTATCTTTTCTTCTCATCAGGACTGGTTTAAAGCATTTTCCCCAACTCAGTCCAGAAAAAGGAAATATAAATTAGCACTAACTGAACATCTACAATAAGTCAGGTGCTGCACTGAACATTCTACATGCATTAGCTTTTTTAATTCTCATAATAACCCTGTAAAGGTGGATGCCACTTCTCATCCATGGTTATCCAGAGATAGCAAATGACAAAGCTACCCGAGGCCCCATACTCTCCCCGCATCCCCTGTGACCCTGGGGAGAGGATTCTAAGCTAAACCTAGAACAGAGCTTAGTTTCTTAGGGAAGGATCTGATCCTAAGCATAGAATGCCAATCTGGGATTAAACCAGCCTAGGGGCCCTGAGTCCTGTGACCCCCAAGAAGCCTTACAGTTACCATGAAGGCACTGGAATCAGGGCCTGGGGCTGTCACTGCCTGCATAAGATTGTCAGTTAACTAGCATCTCCCTGATTTTCCACACAACAGCCCAATCAAAATTGAGAGTACTGTGTGTTATTTGTGGCTATAAACTTGCTAAAAAAGGCTCTTTGGATCTGGGTGATCTACAAGAGACTGAGCAGCTACAGGAGAAGCAAGATTAAACAGAGACTTCTGGAGAGAGTTCTGCCTAGTTCCTCCTGCCCCACCACCTTCAGCTCCAAGCTACTGAGGTATCAAACAAGTCCTGTCCATCTCCAAAAGGGATGCAGAGAACCAAACAATTGCAGAGCTTATGGAAGCTCTGACCCAATTATGGAGATCAATCTACCCATTTTCTAGATCATGAAGCTGAGACCTATCAAGATCTCTCAGCATCAGCATCACTACCACCCTAGTGACTCCTGTTCCATCCATCCATTGAGTACTAATTTGTGTCTGGCTCCATGCTAAGCACCCTGCAAATGTGCTTTCATTTTATCCTCACAACAACCCTCTGAGGTAAATATGATGTTTGTTTTATGGCTGACATCAGGCTGGTACAATGCTCAAGGTTGCACAACCAGTAAGTGGCAGACTCAGCAATCATAGTAACTGGCACTAGTCACCCAAAGAAGGAACTTTAGAATTTAGGCCAGACCCAGGTTTGCAGTCTCCCAGGCCAGTGTTCTTCCTGCAGAAATCACTCTCTCCTAAAATGAAGCTGTCACAGGAGTGTACAAAGTGCTCTCATGACTGGAGGCAGCTGATCAAATTCCCAGCATGTCTGTGCTCTAACTTTACCCTGTGAGTTCCCCTAGAATGTTCCCTAGAACAGAGAGAACTCTGTTCTAGCTTTTTATGCACAGTCACACTGTATTCACAACATTCCCAGGTGACTGAGTGCATAAAACACAAAGGAACACCAGAAGAACCCACTGCTCATCTTAGCAGGGTTCCCAAGTGTCACCCAGATACCACCACCTGCAGCAGAATTAGCTGAGATTAATTTAAAAGCAAGCTCTGTAGACAATTTATGCCCACTCAGTGTGGGATCCCTTATCTACTGAGGTTTCAAAGCCCTTTTGGGGGTTGCCTACTTCACATTGTTCTTCCTCAATCTATCTGGTGGTGGTAAGATTGTGAGAAGGATAAATATTCTCGGAGAATCTCAGAGACTTGTTGCTACAGTACAGCTGTCCGTGTTTCCCTATCTCCATCCACCTGTTTACAGGAGGTCAGCTGAGGGTAAGTCCTGACATTGGTGGCCTTATGCAGAAGTGATTAGTCTATAATGTCGTTCTATGTACTCAATGGTTCCTGCCCACACAGACTGAGGTTAAGAAAGTCACTTTGTGGGAGCTTTGGTCATTTGACCTTCATACAGACAGCAAAATGTCAAAGGAAATGGCATTCTGCTTGTGCAAAGACCACTCCCACACGTACAGGTCAAATGGGGTTTTGTGGGTTTTGTTTGTTTGTTCACTTGTTTTTAGGGCTAGAGCCTGAGGCTCCCCTGTGTTCTCAGGGAAGCTACCAGAGAATCCACCTGACTCTGCATCAGTCCTTTGTTCAGGATGCAAGACAGAAAGCTTAGGCCTTCAGTTAGAGACTCCTTTATATGATGATGGTAATAAACTCCATATGACTTTTATTAAGCTGTTGTTCCCCAACTTCAAACCCACCTTTCTATGCTCTGCCTGAGGTGCTGGAGTCGAATTCTACAAACCCCACTTCTCTTTTGCTCATTGGCTCCCATTAGCACCTAGAGGGAGTCCACTAAACTGGAAGAGGAAGAAGGGGGTGTTCCCTCCAGTTAGCATAGCCCCAGAGGCAGTTCTTCTCACCATTAGTTCTCACCAGCTCTACTTCTGCCACTCCAGGACCAGGCCTTTTATGCTTCTCACTAGCTGATCAGTGCCCACCACAGAGGTCTGAGCATTTAATCCATAGGCCCTTCCTCTAAGTTCCTGAAGCCCCAGGACCAACTAAGCAGAAATCCTTCCTCAGAACTGTGGGTCCCATTTCTGTGGGGTCCCTTCTCTCTGTTCCAAGTTCCGACGGCCCCACACTTCTCGTTCTTTACCCAGCCCCAGGGGTGGAAGCAGCCTCTGCAGTTCCTGCCTTTGGGTCCTCTCTGGGTCTCCTTTGCTTCCTCAGGCCCAGCACCTGTTTAACCAGTTCCTTATACCAAGGTTGAAATGCCTGATTGGTTTCTGTCTTCCTGATTAGACCCTGAGAGCAATTCTGTTTGGGCTGTGGATGCCATCTGGCCACTAGCTTCCCCAGCTGGGAGGGACGACACTGTGAAGCAAAAAACGGCTCTTTTCCAGCCTACTGAGCTGACCATTTCCAGCCTCCAGCCTTTGGCTTCACGGTAGACATTCTGATCTCTGCCCTAGCCTCTTGTTGGATGGGACTGTGCAAATATTTGCCTCTGCTGGCCTGCAGCATAGTGCTTCATAGGCAAACAAACCTGGATTTAAATCCCAACATCATGGCCAGATACACATTTCCAGTTTTCTCTAAGACTCTCCTCACATACAGCACAACATAGGGTGAGCATCACCACATGGTGGGTGAGCAGAGGATGCCTGTCACTTGAAAGGAATGGCCCTAGCCTTCCCTTTATCTCCCCCTTTCTATTAATGAGACACAGAGATGATGACACACCGTTTCTTAGAAAAAGCAATGTCCAAGGGGAGTAATCAGAGAGAAGGAGGCTGGCCAGCTTGAATTTCATACACTTGGACTACTACATGGGAGATTAACAAAATTACATTTTATTTGTTTATTTTTATGTGGTGCTGAGGATTGAACCCAGTGCCTCACGCATGCTAGGCAAGCGCTCTGCCGCTGAGCTATAGCCCCAGTCAGAATTACATTTTAAAGAAGAGGTTGTCAAGTCATCTTATAGTAGCTGAAATAATATCCTAAATAATTCCATGTGCAATTTACCTTCTCCACCCTCCACTTCACTCTAAAATGAGCATATTTTTATTCTTGGGACAACTTGTTGAAAGATATTACCACCACCCCCTTCTTTAATTGACCATATAGGGAGTGAGAGACTCTCACTGGGGTCTTCAGAGGAAATGCTCCCAGCCTGAATTATTCCTTGGTATCTGATAGATTCTTCATCTTGCTTGTTCCTGATAATTGGGTCTGTTGAAGATTTTTCAACAGCTGTTTCTAAAAGTAGAGATTTCTAGGGAATTTTTAATAGACCACATAAAAAATGGTCCAAATAAAAGTCTGGCTCCTTGTCCTGTTGGAGTCCCTGCTCAGAGGGTGGAGCCCGCCCTTCCACCTGGACACCCATTCCTTCAGGGGGTATGTCCTGCAGCCTCTGTGTTCCCCTAACAGCACTTACACTTGCTGAGATTAACTCTCAGTGGATTGTGAAAACTTTCAAAGGTAAGAACAGTGTTTTGGGCTGGTATACAATGCCTAGCACTTGGAAATGCTAATCATATAAATACTTATTTTTAATTAACTCATAATACCAAATACCCTTCTGTAGGATAAGGCTATGATGCAAAGGTCATGGACACAATCTTCATCCTGAAATCAGTCCACACACCTGCACCTCATCCTCATGGGCTCTTTGGCAAGTCAACTTTATTCTGTCTGCAAAGCACCTTCAGGAGCCTGAGTGGAGTTGAGAGAACAAGGTTTGGGGGAAAAAGCATCTTGATCCTGGGCAGGTGTTTTCCAGCTTGGGAACCTACAGCTAAGACCCCAGAATGTAGACAAGAATAGCAAGATGCCTGGGGGGTGGGGGGGAGAAGAACAGCAAGATCCAACTTTTAGTTATTCTTATCTCCCTTCCTGTTTGGCCCAAGAGAAGCTTGAGAGAGCCCCTTATAGGACCCTAAGGTCTCCTTTTATTGTCAGGGTTTTTACTGTCTGGGGAGATAAACACAGGGAAATGTGTACACAAGCTTGTGTAGGTGGAAGTAAGCAGTCTGGCAAATTGAAAATCCTAGTGGGTCTTGTTTTGAACTTACTCTTCAGTTGTAATGTAAGAATAACTGTGCCCCTTCCTGAGGTTACCATAGATGAAGTGAGCCTCTTCTTGTGGCATCTTGTGGGGTCACGGCACAGGACACCTAACAGAGAGGCACATGGGCATCATTTAGTGTATCTAAAGTGTTTTTATGCAACATCTCATAAAGATCCACAAAGACATTGTTGCCAGGTGATGGGAATTGACAGGGGGACCTTCTGGTTTTTCTCTCTCTGAGAGGATTTGTATCTACTTCTTTCACTAACATTCAGGACTTTAGAAAGTCCCTTCCACTAATGGAAAATTAAGCTTGAAGAAGAAACTACACATGAAAGCCAAAAATATTTCAAACTAAGTTATTATGGGGGTGGTGCTCTTCATTTGTCTTCAATTTGACTCCATACATAAACTTATAGCAAAAAGAAACAAAACACATTTCTATTCATTCTCGACCTTCCCTGACCTAGGACACTAGTTAATAAAACAAGACTTTAGTAACTCTTAGTAACCCCTACATTACCCACCTGAGGTGATTAATGAGTTCAACTATAATTTTTTAACTATAATTTCTAGTAACTCTCCAGAGTTACTATTTTATATCATTTCCTGGACTGGACAGTGGCTAGGATGAGATAATGTGTATTTCTCAAAGCATCCCCTGCTCAAGCTGGGCCATGGGTGTGTAAAGCAGAGCAACCAAGCATAGTGTCTTCCAACTCCACCCCGCACATGTCTTAGCTTGACCTGTGCATATCACTCAAAATAAGCCAAGGAAGCTCAGGACTTGACTTTGTCTGACAATTTTTTTTCCCTTTCACCTAAACTAATTTCTGCTTCCCTTTAGTTCACAACTCATGGATAGGGGTTAAAACAATTTTTTTAAAAAATATTGTAATATATACAAAGAAAAATAAGAAGTTCATGAACTCATTAAAAACCAAGAATGGAAACTTCTCTCCTTACTATTGTGTATTTTTCTTCCCTTTCGCTGTTCTGTGAATTTCAAAGTCCTGATCCCTACAGAGTTATATTAATGGGCTCCAGTTTGAACATCAGAGAGAATGAAGAGCAGAGTGGGGGTTTTACCATATGACTCCTTTCCATTGGGGGCGTTTTATGTGTAATTTGCCTTTCCCAGTAGTAAAAAAGAAATTATAGTTGAATTCATTGATTACCTCAGGTGGATAATGTAGGGGTGAATGCTCTTCAAAATTATAGACAAGAAACCCAATTAATTCTGCTTAAATTTTTTTGTACATCTATACCTCAAGCTCAGAGCCTCAACAAACAGTACAGGGACAGCAAATGCACCTCATCCCACTCAAACATGAGATGTGGTCCTGCAAATGGCAGGAGAGTACATCCAGGCAGGGAGCTGCTAGTCACCAACAGACTGTCCTGCACTCCAGGAATAATCACTATTCTCAAAAGTTGCAGAGGACAGAGAGAGAATCTAGGAAGAGACTGTGAATACCCAGAAGTTGGAGAAGTACACATGTTGAGGAGAAATCCTGTTAATAATTAACCAGGTAGGCAATGAGGACAGCAGAGAGGTCCACCAGCATTTCCCAGGCCCTGTTCTGGAAGAATAGGACACAATGACAGTGAAAAGGAATGTCCTTACCGTCCCTGATGAGCTAGTCCTTCGCTTGCTCGCTGGCTGTGTGTGTGAAGATTGCTTCTCTGGCTCTTAATCTTTTTAACATTTTTTTTTCTTTTGCCTTGGTCTTGAGTCCCATGATAGTCACGGGTTTGAATTCCTGACGGGTCGTCTGTAATTGCTTATTTGGCATGAAAGAAACAGACTTCATTACACCTTCAAAAAAACCACAGCTCACTGTGGCCTCTGTTTTCCCCAGTGTCAATGCTTCATCAAATGACTGGGGAAGTCATTTATTTTAAATGCTGGTTCTCTGTAGGGTTGCTAGATAAATACAGAATACCCAGTGAAACTTGAATTTCTGATAAATGATAAATAATGTTTCTGTATAATTATGTCTCATGTAATATTTTTTAGTATAAATATGTCCCACATAATGCATGGGACATATACTAAAATTTTTTTTTTTGTTTATTTGAAATCCAAATTTAATTGGGGACCCTAGACTCTCCCTCATCTCTTCCTCAAAGAGTTGAAGAACCTGTAAGTTCAGGTCTGGAGATCATCCAGTCCCACACTTTCACATCCAATAAGAGGAATTAGAAGATCTCTAAAACTTCCCAAGCTGAGCTCCTTGAGTTCTTTGTGATGACCTGGGGTTAACTTCCCAGTGGGGATAGTGAGTTTCCATGCATTTACAAAGGGAAGATGAAATTTTCTTTTTCAAGGTGGAATATGACCTACTATGAATCTGACTGAAACCAGGATAATTGCACTTAACATCCAAATCTACCTTGGGAGTCAAATGTGTATATCCCAGAAGTATTTCAGTGGGACACTGTAGTCACCTTTGCTAAGTGGCCATCAAAGACCCTCAAAACAAAACTCCCTCCAGAATTAAGGAATGTGAGAGTTCTTATTGGCCAAGAACTTGAGTTAAGTGACCACAAAGCTCCCATCACCCTAACATTTGAGCCCTCTGACCCCACTCCTTTCAGATCCTGTGCCTTTCCAGTTTCCATGCTGGTCTGTGGACAGGAGCTGCCCTGTGTGAGTGCAGTATCACTCTACCAGAAACTGGATACTTCAATAGCCATCACTGGACTTGGTAATGGGAGAAACAAAACAGAAAAAGAAGAGTTGATCCTTATTAAGCAAAACCGAGGGAAACCTTTCTGAAAGAAGGAAAGATTTAAACAGATCTAAATGACAAGGGGTCAGCCATGAAAAGATAGAGAAAGAGGAATTGGGGATGTAGCTCATTGGTAAAGTGTGCTTGCCCAGCATTTGCAAGAACCTAGGCTTGTCCCCTAATGCTGGAGGGAAAAAAAAAATCCTGAAAGAAAAGCATTTCAGCACAACCAGTGTAAAGGCCCTGAGGCAGAACAATAGAACATGACTACTTGGTCTGGGTTCCCAGAACTGGGGCTGGCCCAGGAGACTTTGTACGCAAATTGGGAAGAATATAAGCCCCTGTCAGTGAATTGGAGAGAGAGATTTTAACCTGAATCTCAGTGTTATTCCCTGTAACTCCCAGAAAGTCCTAGTAGTGATTGCTAGTCTTCAAAGAAGGCTGCAGTTCTAAACTAAGAAGGCCAAGGTTTGTGCTAGGCTGAATTCTTCACTTCCCCTGGACCCCTGGATGACTGGTGGTACCACCACTGAGGAGAGTGGTGCTGACCTGGATATTAGAGTCAGGTGAAGTCCCAGTTCTCACTTGAGTTCTCTGGTGTTGGGAGCTGATTCAGGAGGCATCCTTCCAGGGTGGAGACTGCAAGGCTACTGTCCTAACCCCTTCCTCAGAGAGAGCTCCATGTCCAGGCCCAGCCTGTTGGTCACAGGACACCTCTCTCCAGTGATTTTTTTTTTTAACCTCAGGGAGGGAGTCCTGACAGAACTTTCACAGAACTTTATCTCTTTGGTTTGTGTGTGTGTGTGTTGCTATTGTTATTTTTTGTTTGTTTTGTTTTGTACTAGGGATTAAACCCAGGGATGCTTAACTACTGAGCCACACCCCCAGCCTTTTTTTATTTTTATTTTTTTGGTGATGCTGGGAGTTGAACCAGGACCTTGTGCATACAAGGCAAGCACTCTACAAACTGAGCTATATCCCCAGTCCCCCCTTTTTTATTTTTTATTTTGAGACAGGGTCTCATTGAGTTTCTAAGTGCCTCACTAACTTGCTAAGGCTGGCTTTGAACTCTCTTTCCCCTGCCTCAGCCTACTGATCCCCTGGGATTACAGGTGTCTACCACTGAGTCTGGCCTCTTTGGGTCTTTAAGTGGTTTGTGGCTTCTGAGTGCCCAGTCCTTCAAGGTAACATGACCAGGACAAACTGAGTATAATTCTTCAAATAAGGGTTCACTGGGACCCTCAGCCTGAAAATCCTACCACATTCTATTTTCTGGAAGCCCCCAGAACTTCTCCCTGACTAGACTCCTACTGACTGTCCTTGGACTGGCCTCAGCCTCAGGCTCCACCTCCAGTCTTCCCAAGCCAGGTCCTACCTGCCTCACCCTCAACACTTGCAAATGACTGCCTTTCCTTCCCTGGCAGAACTGTCCTTGGAAGGGGCTCTAGCTCACCTGCCTGCACTACATCTCCTCAGTTTGCAGGATCTTGGGCAACTCAGGAACCTCTGAAATTCTCAGCATATACATCCAAACCATGGGGTTAACAGTATTCCCAGGTTCAAAGAGATAATGCTTATCAAGTGCTTGGTATGGTATCGGACACCAAACATGCTTAACAACAGAGTGAACTATTCTTATGAGATGGACGGTCATCTGTTACCTCTTGGTCCCAGCTCAGACCACTATTACATCCCTTGCACCTGCCCAAGGGTTAGAACTTGAACCCTAGTACCTTGCTGGCCACTGCTGGTTCTCTACTGCCACCTAGTGAGCATGGTGCCCCTTGCATCACAGGCCCATCTCATGAAGGGTCTGGAGACATCTGATTTTTTCCAAAATCATCCTACTTACAGTGCTCAGGGGACAGAATTCTCTTTACTCATCCTCCTTGGGGCTAGAAACCCTCAGTTCCCTCCACAAGATTGTGAGCAGACCCCAGAGCTATTGCCGTCAATGTGGATTGATGCTGCCGAGACCTTTTGTAGAAGCCAAACAGAGCTGGCGCTTGGGAAGCAGAGAAGGCAAGTAGGCAACTCTGTGGTGAGTGAGGCTGCAACAATGCTCCCTCCCTATGCTGCACGAGAGCCTTGAATCCCAGCTCCCTTTGCTTATGACTTGTGTGATCTTGGCAAGTTACTTCACTCCTGTGAGCTTCGGCATCCTCATCGGCAAACTGGGAATAAAGAATAATTACAGAATTGTCATGAGAATTAAATGAAGTCATGAATATAAATCATCTAATGCAGTGCCTGGCAAGTAAATGAAGCTAGAGAATGGCTAGTGCTCTTGTGGATTTCCTGTGAGTGGAAGCAGCTGGAAAGGGCTGGCGGGCAAGCCTGGGAGCTCATGACCAGTGGTAAGTGCTGACAAGTTAGTTACTGCCTGTGGAGGAAAGAGACCTCAGAGAGGCCTGATGGTGGAGAGGGAGAGATTAGAGAAGAGGGCAGAAAGAAGGCTGTCCAGGTGGAGCCTAATGAGGAAATCCTGAAGCCTGGGGTCAACTAGAAGACAACAGAGCCTTGTCTTCCACCCCGCAAACACCCAAAAGCAAGAGAAGCAGTGTTGGATAGGCCCCAAATAACTGTAGTTAGGCTCCTTTGCCTCCCTTCTGGTGGGCTATGTTATTTGTAGTGTGTAGCCAGGGCTGGGAATTGGCTCTGTTATGGTTAGTCAAGGCCAGAACACTCAGATTCAGTATACACACACACACACACACACACACACTCAAGGTCATAAACATTAACTTGTGAGTATGTGTCCTTTTGTGTAACCTATTGGCACAAATCTTCTTTGTTTGGCCTGCATATAAAAAAGGCCTATGGGCTAAATAGGGGACTAAAGTGGACCTGGCTGGGGGCTAAAGCTGAGGGTGGAGGCTAGAAACTGTTACCACCTCTGAATAAAGCATGTGTACTATCCTAACTGTGTCTTGCGTCTTCTTCCACCTACTGGGACCCCAAATCTGTTTCCTGGGTCTGAACCCCTGTGTGACAAGCAGCTACTGTTGGGTTCATTTTTGGCTCCTTCTCAAGAAGGAGCAGGGGAGGGCTCCATCAGTTCCCACTCCAGTAAGAAAGTTGCTGCAGGTGAACCAGCCTCCACCTGACACATGTGCACAGAAGCTGGCTCATGAGTGCATGTGACCCAATTCTCAAGGCTGTTCAGGTGGGCAGAGAAAAGCACAAACTATGTGGCCACTTGTGAGTAGTCACTATCAAGAAGAATGGCATCTTCACCTTTGGAGTGGGAAGATACTGGGGGGTCAACCTCAATGTTCGCTGTGCTATCAGATTACACTGGGGCCACCCTGAGTCCTGCCCAGGCTGTGTGTGTGTGTGTGTGTGTGTGTGTGTTGGGGGGTACTTCTTCTCAGTGGGGGCAGGAGGCAAGGAAAACTCAAGGGAAGAAAGGCTTCCCTGGAGTCTGGAAAGGTAAGCAGGGGTTCGCCAGGTGTGATATGGGAGCACTTCCAGATGGAGGATAAACGGGTATTTGTCCGTCACAACTTGGGGTGAGGATGAGGAGGTGAGGTCAGGAAGAGGCATGGAATGCCCAGTGGGTTTGGGGAACTGAAAGGAGCTCTCCGTGGCTGGAGCTCCAAGGACAAGAAAGGGAGTGGCAATTAAATCACCACTATGTTTTGTTGAGGGCCACAGCCATTCGGCAGTTCCTCTCATATGCAGGACTCAGAAGGGAACAGGCTCTGAGTGCAGCCCTGAGGGCCACACCTGGGGTGATAGCCATGGTCTGCAAGCCTCCCTCTTTGCTCTGTAGCCTTTAAGAGCTAAAGGAGTTAGGAAGATGTTTTCCAGTAATACACACCTTAAATACTCTGTGCTGGCCTCCCTTCTGCCTCTGGAGGCACTTTTCCAGCCTTCCCTGTGTAGTGACCAAACCTACAATCCCACAAGGCCTGGTTTCTAAAGACACTTTTGAGATTCCTTTAGTTTTTGTATTTAGGAACAATGACTGTTTATGATTGAAGACTTTGACTCTGTTTCACTAAGAAGGACATTTGGGTCTCTCATTAACCTGCTCAGTTCTGCCTTCCTACTGGTACACTAAAATACCTGGAAACAGCCCCCAGACTTTAAACCAGACGAAAATTTTAACAATCTCAGGCAAAAAAAAAAAAAAAGAACTCTATGTGTGGAAAGAACAAAGCAATCCTTTGACAAAACTCCTTGTCCCTGCCATGGAGAGTTATTCAATGTCCTCTATCTAAGGTGAGATCTTGTGATTCCAAGAGTAATATTGGGTGTTTTTTCCCCCCAGTATTGGAGGTCTAGTACCATGAGCTACATCCCCTTTTTACTTTTTTAAAACTTTGAGATAGCATCTCACTAAAGTGTCCAGGTTGGCCTTGAACTTGTGATCTTCCTGCCTCAGTCTTTCAAATGGCTGGGATTATAGGAGTGTGCCACTGTGCCCAGTCTCAAGAGTGCTGCTGGGAAAAGGAAAAAGGAAGAGATAGAAAGTGAAATAGGCCAAGGTCAGAGTTATGCTTTGTAATTTCTTATTCACTATGGCTGTTGAGGGAAAAAATGTTGGCTAAATCACTTTTTTGATAATTAAAAAACTCAATTCCAGTTTGATTTTAAAAGTGAGGTCTGTGTAGCATTTTATTTTGTTAGGTTAAAAAATAATCCAGTTGATTTGATTATCTTCTGGCAGGGAGAGCCCAGCTATGGGCTTTTTTGGAATTATGGTCATGGGTTGGATAATACCATCATCCCTGGTATTCCATTCTGCTGGAAATCAAACTGAAACCTGGAGACACTGACCATGTGAGGCAGATAATCTGGTTGTCTATCTCTGTATCTCCTCCCTGGAGTTATCTGTCCTTTAGCTTAATTCAGCCAGCCAACTTTTTGGGTCCACACTTGAATGTCCAGTCCTAAAGAGGCAGTAGTGGTCCCCAAGACCAGTGTCATTTGCCCCCAAGGGAAAGGTTCCTTGATGAACCAGTGCCAAGGATGCTGGTTTGGGGGATTAGGGTTGTATTTGATCAAGAGAACTAGCATAACTGAACTGAATAAAGCATATTTACTATCCTAACTGTGAGAAATCCTAGCAGATTTCATTTCACCAGTTAATGTGCCTAGAGATTTGTGCCAGCCCTTTGGGGATCAAGGGGAGGCAGCTCAGCCAGAGTCTCAAGGGATACTGCCTGAGAGCAGCTGGCTATGGGGCCAAGGACTCACATCAGGCTGTTGATGTGATTCTTGATGTTTCTTTGTGTTTCTGGAGAGGGCCAGGTAAGTCTTTGAAATATTTCAGGCAGTATCAACTGTATTGTGGGAAACTAAAGAGTTTTAATAAGGCATCAGAACAGCCCTGGAGTATCAATGGCAGAAAGTACAGTGAGAGAACAACTATGTGAAGGAAAAACCCAAAGGAGAGGCAGGAACTCTGGCCTCAACCATCTCTCCCTTGCCCAGAGTTTCCTTCAAGTCTAAACTTCAGGAGTTTCGCATTTTCTAGAGTGTGTTATTGATCCAATAAGATTGGAAAATACTGAACTAATAAACAGATTTCTTCTTTGTAATTCTTTTAATATCTTTAATATGTTAATGTTCCTTATGAATCTTCAAGAGAAGACAATGGCCAGCAGAGTTTCTCAGACCATTTTATCAGGAATGAAGATTTTTCTGACCTCAGCTCTCCAAAGAAAACCCTTTATCCTATGTCACTATGAAGAGTCATCGTGGGTCCTACCACCTATGTGGTTGGCCTGTTCATTCAAGTATTCAACAAGGAGTCTAAAATACAGTCTCTTTCCATAAGAAATTCAGCCAATATACACACTAAATGTATCATTACCAAGTGCCAGAAACTAAGCAAAATGGTAATTAACATGGACTATTTAATTTCTTCCTTGAATCCCCATGGCAGCATTGTCAAGTGGGTATTATTGTTACCTCCACCTTTCAGAGGAGGAAACTGAGGCTCATGAAGTTTAGCTAAGCTAACTTAAGGTCACATGGACAGTAACTGGCAAACAGCGCAACTCCCGTCCTTAAACACAGTGCCTCCTCTAGCGAGACACTTCTCAGGCATCTTAGGACTAGTTTCTCTTCCTCAGGGTCATTTATTATTTAGCAACATGTCCATTAGTCTTTGACCTTCTCAAGGGCAGGGACTGCCTTATTTGCCTTTGCATTATCGGTTGCTGTCACATAGGGCCCAACAGATATTTCTTGAATGAATTAATGAATAAAATAATAAATGATCTGGGCATGCTGGCACATGCCTGTAATCCCAGTGACTCTGGAGGCAGAGACAGGAGGATCTCAAGTTTAAGGCAACTTAGCAAGACCCTGTCTCAAAATAAAAAAAATAAAAAGGGCTAGGAGGTATAGCTCAGTGGTAGAGTGTCCCTGGGTCAATACTCAATACTGCAAAAGAAGAAGTAATAAAAATAATTATTATAATAAATTATTGAAGAAAGGGGTTTACAACTGTTCATCATGATAAGTAATCCTAACTGGGACATGGCCCAAATTCTTTCTCCTAGTCAATAAACATCTGGTTGAGCACCTACAGTATGCAAAAGACTTAATTCAGTCATCACCAAAACATTTTGAGTTGCTTTTGCCCTTCCTATACCTCTAATGCTCCATGTTATGTGATAATATTTTGTCTCCTCGGATTATACATGAATAACTTTAGGCATATCTCCCTTTCCTTTGTGAAGTCCTCTATAGGAAATGTCATATCTGTTGCTTAGGGACAGGGATACTGCAGTAGTGGTTAAGGATTGGAAGGATAACTCTTCAAATTAATGAATTACATGAACCTAAGCTGGGGATGTGGCTCAATGTTAGAGCACTTGCCTGGCATGAGTGAGGTCCTGAGTCCAATCCCCAAAGCAAAACAAAACAAAAAGTCATGAACCCACTAATCCACAAAGGCTATAAAACATGGAAGGTATTTAGTAAATATTAATGGGATAAATGCATGTAGAAATGCAAGAATGAAGTCAGTTCTGGGCCCCAAATTAAGAGAGGGAGCAATCACTTTTTTAGTGGCTTATCAAGATCACTACCTAATATATACCCTACTTGGGCCAGTGTGTGGCTATTTTGTACTCTTTAGGGGGCATGAACTGAAATATGGGATACTAATAACGAACCCCACCTCATCCCAAGAGTCTCTGCTTGGGAAAACCCAGATTAAACTCATAGGGATGATAGTTAATCTGAATATGGTGGTAAAATAGAAGCCACCAAGACCTATCTCTGCAGTTTATTAGCCACGTTACCCTGCATAAATTACCTAACCTTTTGGAGCTTCAGTTTGTTCAACTGTGAAATGGAAATAGTAATTTTAAATTTTTTTAAATTTAGGATTATTCTTGTTTGTTCGGGTCCTTTCAGAGTGCAAAGGAAACAAGTGAGCAGTCTCAGGTGAGGTGGAGAGGTGAGCTGTTAGGAGAAACAGCGTATTTCCAAAGCCCATCCTTGTTAAGCAAAGGACTGTGACTGAAGTGGCTTGTCAGGAAAGGGTGCCCTCCTCCTTCTGATACTTTCTGCTGCCTCCTCTTCACTTTCACACATGTAAAGAGCTGACTGGGCTGGTTTGTCACTATCCAGAATGGAGTGCCCCCGTTGGACAATATATTTGCTCCCCGCCACCTCATGTCCATATTTGGCTCAGTTGGTGTCATGGCACTCCAGGGATAGCAAAGTCATCCATAGAGAGAACAGCCCAAGGTCAGTTTGACTTGGAGGGTATATTCCTTTTGTAGAGTTGCTATAAAAATGCCACAAACTGGGGTGGATGCAGGGGCTTAAAACAACAGAAATTTATTGTCTCACAGTTTCAGAGGCCGTAAGTCCAGAATCAATGCCTCAGTTGGGCCATGGTCCCTCTGAAACCTGAAGGGGAGAATCTTTTCATGCCTCTTCTAGCTTCTGGTGGTGGCTAGAGACCTTTGGCATTCTTTGGGTTATAGATCCATCACTCCCATGATGACCTCCAAAGGATGCCTCCTTCACCCCCTGGCTGTCTTCTTGCTGTGTACTTCTGTCTTTCTGGGTACCTCTGTCTTCACTAAACATTTCCTCTCTGCGTCTTCTCATAGAGACACCAGTCATATCAAATTAAAGGCTAATCCTAAACTAACAGCTCATCTTAATTACATCTACAGCTACCCTATTTCAAAATACGGTCCCATTCTGAGGTACTGGGGATTAGAACATCAATATATTTTGGGGTAAGGGAGGGGACATAATTCATCCCATAACAGAGCTTCACAAACTATCCAGCATCTACCCAGCCAGAGCTGTGGTGAGCATTACATGAGATGATACATATACAGTGCTACCATGGTGTCACATTAAATTGTCTTTCATAATTCAGTGGTTTGGAAAGTGTAGTCCTCAAAATAAGTAGTAGCAACAGCTTCTGCAGACTTTTTAGAAAAACACATTCCTAGCCCCATGTACAACCTACTAAGTCAGAAATGCTGGAGATGGGGACACGGACATCTGTTTTAACCAAGCTCTACCGGTAGTTACAACATGAGCCAAAGATCAAGAACCACTGGCTTTATTCATGCTCTGGCCTAGACAGAAGTGCAAGCTGAAGGAGAAAAGCCCCGGCTGATAAAAGCCCACCAGCATCTTCCCAGTTGAGCTGCCTTCAAGATCTCATGCCTAGACAGACCTCTGTTTCTCAGTCCCCACCAGGTATCTAGATAGCCACTGGCTCGCTGACTCCCTCAGTGTTGGTGCGTCCTGTGGCTGCACTGCCTCCCTCAGGCCTCTGGCAGGGTGAGATGTCCTTTCTTGGGCTTTTTCTCATCACAGACCTGGCAAGCAGATCCCACCTTCCTCTATTTTCTCCCCACCCAGAAGAGTGCCAGGCCCCACCCAAATAGAGGCAGCCACTCTTCATCCAGGGTTGGCCAAGTCATGTGCCCTTCTCTTAGCCCCAGGAGACTCCCAACATCCCTTGGGAGAGCAGTGTCCTTGCCCCAGAGAGTCCATCCAGCTCATCTTTCCTCTTCCAGCCACATGTGCTCAGTCTAAGAGCAAAAGATTTGGGGGTTTTACTTATTTATTTTTCTTGCTTTACTGAAGGAATGTAAAGTTTTTCCTTCACTTGTGCTTTCTCTACTGCTCTTTCTTTCTTTATGTAGATCTGCCTATCTTGTCTCTTTTCCCTTCTTTCTAAAGAATGTTTTAAAACATTTTTTTTTTTGTGCTGGGCATGCTAGTACACACCTGTAATCCCAGAAACTCAGGAGGCTGAGGCCAAAAGATCACAAGTTCAAAACCAACCTCAGCAACTTAACAATACCGTAGGCAACTTAGTGAGACCCTGTCTCAAATAATAATAATAATAATAATAATAATTATTATTATTATTATTACATAAACCTTTATGTAATAAAGGTTGGATATGAACCTGGGTTCAGTCCCTGTACAAATAAAATATTTCTTGTAAGATAGTTCTACTGATAAAAAATTTCTTCAATTTTTGTTTGAGAAAGTCTTTATTTCTCTTTTTCTTCTTCTTTTATTTTTTTGGCACTGGGGATTAAACCCAGGTGTGCTTTACCACAGAGCTATATCTCCAACCCCCTTTAAAATTTTTAATTTATTTTTATTGGTTCTTTTTATTATGTATAACATTGGGATTCACTGTGACATAATTATAAAAGCATAGAATATAATTTATTCTAATTCAGTCCTTAGTACTTCCCCTTTCCCTCCCCTCTGTCTGCCCCCATCCCCTTCCCTCTATTCTATTAAGCTATTTATATATATATATATATTTCTTAAGTTAATGTCTTAGGGATGTATGTGATGAGATTCACTGTGGCATATTCATGTATGTACCTAGGCAGGTTCCTTCCATTGTTATTCCCTAATCTTGCCTCTCCTCTTTCCCTTAAACCCCATCCTCAACTCCACTGATCTTTCTTCTATTTTGATAAAATCTCCCCCTTCCCTTGCTTCTCTTTTTCCTTATTTTGGACTAGCTTCTGCATATCAGAAAAAAATATTCAACCTTTGATGTTCTGGATCTGACTAATTTCATTTAGCAGGATGGTCTTCAGTTGCATCCATTTACTGGAAAATGCCATAATTCAATTCTTCCTTATGGCTGAATAAAACTCCATTGTGAATATATACCACATTTTCTTTATCCATTCATCT
This sequence comes from Marmota flaviventris, assembly GCF_047511675.1. Classification (NCBI taxonomy): domain Eukaryota; kingdom Metazoa; phylum Chordata; class Mammalia; order Rodentia; family Sciuridae; genus Marmota; species Marmota flaviventris. The sequence continues at coordinate 41,625,150 of NC_092510.1, read as the reverse complement.
GTTGAAGGGCACCTAGGTTAGTTTCATAGTTTGGCTATTGTGAATTGTGCTGCTATAAACATTGATGTAGCTGTGTCACTATAGTATGCTGATTTTGGATCTTTTGATACATACCAAGGAGTGGGATACCTAGGTCATATGGTAGTTCCATTCCTAGTTGTTTTTGTTTTGTTTTGTTTTTTGTACAAGGGCTTGAATGCAAGGTAAGCTTTTGGAGCCACATCCACAGTCCTTTTTATTTTTTATTTTGAGACAGGGTCTGGCTGAATTGCTTAGGGCCTTGCTAAGTTCCTGAGCCTGGCTTTGAACTCACAATCCTCCTGCCTCAGCCTCCCAAACTGCTGGGATTACAGGCATGCAGCACATTGCCCAACCCATTCCTAGTTTTTTGAGGAATCTCCATATTGCTTTCAGAATGGCTGCACTAATTTGTGGTCCCATCACCAATGTATAAGTGTACCTTTCCCCCAACATCCTCTCCAACATGTATTGTTATTTGTATTCTTGATCATTGTCATTCTGACTGGAGTGAGATGAAATTTCAATGTAGTTTTAATTTGTATTTCCCTAATTTCTAGAGATGTTTAACTTTTTTCATGTATTTTGTTGGTCATTTTTTCTTTTTTACTAAAAATTGTTAAATTCTAATTTGTTATTTATGACAGCAGAATACATTAGAATTCATATTACACATATAGAGCACACTTTTTCATATCTCTGGTTGTATACAGAGTATATTCACACCATTCGTGTCTTTATACATGTACTTAGGGTAATGATGTCCATCTCATTCCACCATCTTTTTTACCCCCATGTCCCCTCCCTTCCCTTTGCCCTATCTAGAGTTCATCTAATCTTCCCATCTTCCCTCTCTCAATCCCATTATGAATCATCCTCCTTATATCAGACAAACATTTGGCATTTAGTTTTTTAGGATTTGCTAACTCCACTTAGCATTATATTCTCCAACTTCATCCATTTACCTGAAAATGCATTTTTATTTCTTCTTTTGAGAAGAGTCTGTTTAGTTCTTTTGCCCATTTATTAATTGTGTTATTTGGCTTTTTGATTTAAGCTTTTTAAGTTTTTTATATATTCTGGATATTTATGATCTATCTGAGGAGCAGATGGCAAGGATCTTCTTCCATTCTGTGGGTTCTGTCTTCATGCTCTTGTTTTCTTTGTTGTTCAAAAGCCTTTTAATCTGATGCCATTCCACTTAATGATTTTTGGTTTTATTTCTTGTGCTTTAGGAGTCTTGTTAAGGAAGCCGGGTCTTGTGCCAACCTGTTGGCATGTTGGGCCTACATTTTCTTCCAGCAGTTGCAAAGTTTATAATTCACGGGTCATTGACCCACGTTGGGTTAATTTTGTGCAGAGTGAGAGATAGGGAACAAGTTTCACTTTTCTATATGTGGATTTCCAGTTTCCCCAGTTCCCAGTTACAAAGCTTATTTTTTCTCCAACATATGTTTTAGGCACTTTTGTCTACTATCAGATAACTGTATTTATGTGGGTTTGTCCTTGTGTCTTCTATTCTGTTCTCTTGGTCTTCATGTCTGTTTTGGTGCCAATGCCATGCTGTAACAACAGCTCTGTAGTATAATTTGTGATCAGGTATTGTGATGTCTCCAACATGGCTCTTCTTGCTCATTGGCTATTTGGTCTTTTTTTCTTCCAAATTAATTTAAATATTTTTTTTCTAGTTCTGTGAAGAATGTCATCAGTATTTTGATAAGGATTGTACTGAATCTGTGTAACATTTTTGGTAATATGGCCATTTTGACAATTTTAATTCTGGCTATCCAAGAACATGGGAGGTTTCTCCATCTTTGAAGGTCTTCTTCAATTTCTTTCTTCAATTTCTATAGTTTTATTATAAATGTCCTTTATCTCCTTCGTTGGATTAATTAAAAGTATTTTTTTATTTTTTTAAAGTTATTTTGAATGGAATCATTTTCCTAATTTCTTTTTCAGCAGATTCATTATTGGAGTATAGGAAAGTGATTTATTTATGTGTATTGATCTTGAATCCTGGTACTTTACAAAATTTGTTAATCAGCTTTAGAAGTCTGGTGGCATTTTGGGGGTCTTCTAAATATAGGATAATGTCATCAGTAAATAGAAAATTTGATCTCTTCTTTTCCTATTTGTTTTCCTTGAATTTCCTTCTCTTGCCTGATCACTCTGGCTAGAGTTTCAAGGGCTATGTTGGCTAGGAGTAGTGAGGGTAGATATCCTTGACTTGTTCCTATTTTTAGAGAAAATGTTTTCAGTTTTTCTCCTTTCACTATAATGTTGGCCTTGGGTTTGTCACATATAGTCTTTACAATATTCTATCCCTACTTTCTCTAGAGTTTTAAATATGAATGAAGTACTGCCAAATGTTTTTTTCTGCATCTATTGAGACAGTCATGTGACTATTTTAAGGAAAATATTCATATGGTGAATTATATTTATTGATTTCTGTATGTATTTCTGTATTGCATCCCTGGGATGAAACCCACTTGATTGATCATGGTGCACTCTCTTTTAAATATGTTTTTGTATGTGGTTTGCCAATATTTTATTAAGAATTTTTGCATCTATATTCATCAAGGATATTGGCCTGAAGTTTTCTTTCCTTGATGTATCTTTCTCTAGTTTTGGTATTAAGGTGATACTGATTTCATAGAATGAATTTGACAGCGTTGACTCCTTTCCTATTCCCTGGAATAATTTTGAGGAGGAATGGTATTAGTTCTTCTTTAAAGGTTGTAGAATTCTGATGAGAATCTTCTATGTTTGAAGGCTTTTGACAGCAGTATCAATTTCATTATTTTAAGTTTTCTGAATTCTCATGGTTCCATTTGGGTAGGTCATATTTCTGTAGGATTTTGCTAGCATCTTCAAGACTTTCTAGATTATTAGACTACAAATTTACAAAATAGTTTCTAATGAAATTCTGGATTTCTATAGTGTCTGTGGTGATATTTCCTTTTTTAACCTTTGAGGCTTCCATCTCTTTCTTTTGGTTAGTTTGGCTAAGGGTTTATCAGTTTATTTTCAAAAAAACAACTCTTAATTTCATTAATCCTTTGTATTTTTTTTATTCTCAATTTCACTGAATTTTGGCTTTGATTTTAATTTTTTCTTCTACTGATTTTGGTGTTGATTTATTCTCATTTTGCTAGTTATTGAGATATACTGTTAGATTACTTGTTATCTTTTTATTTATTTTTTTAATGTATGAACTCAGTGCTACAAATTTTCCTCTTAGAACTGCCTTCATACTGTCCCAGAGATTTTTGTTATATCAATATTAACATTTGTTTTCAAGATTTCTTTTTATTTCTTCTGCTACTCATTCATCTTTCAAAAATGTATTATTTAATCTCTGAGTGTTAGAATGGTTTCTTTTTTATCTTGTCATTGATTTCCAATTTAATTCAATTATATTTATAGGAGGCAAAGAATTATCTCTATTTTTTTGTATTTGATAAGATTTGCTTTATGACCTAAAATATGGTCTATTTTAGAAAATATTTGATATGTTGCTGAAAAGAAAGTAAATTCAGTAATCAATGGAAGAAATATGCTACAGATGTCTGTTAGGTCCATATTATTAATTATATTTTTTAGATTTGTAGAATCTTTACTTAGTTTATATCTGGATAATCTATCTCGTGGTGAAAGAACTGTGTTGAAGTCACCCAGTGTTATGGTTTAGAAATGAGATATCTCCAAAAACTCATGTGAGACAATGCAAGAAGGTTTGGAGGTGAGATGATTGGGTAATGAGAGCCTTAACTCAGTCAGTGAATTAATTTCCTGATAGGGATTAACTGTGAGGTAACTGTAAGCTGGTAAGGTATGGTTGGAGGAGGCGGGTCATTGGAGGTATGCCTTTGGGGTATATATTTTGTCTGTGGTGATGGAGTTTCTCTCTTTTGCTGCTTCCTGGCACAATATCCTGAGCTACTGTCCTCTACTACATTCTTCTGCCATGAAGTCCTCCTTCAGTTCAAGCCCTAAGAAATGGAATCAGCTATCTATGGACTGAGGCCTCTGAAACTGCAAGCCCCCAAATAAATGTTTCCTCCTCTAAAATTGTTCATCAGGTCTTTTGGTCACAGTAGTGAAATGACTAAAACAGAAATTAGTACCAAGAAGTGAGGTTGTTGCTGTGACTAAGCTGACCATGTGGTTCAGAAACTTTTGAAGTTTTTTGGAATTTGTGGGAGGAATTTTGTAAAGTTTAATGATGCAAGCTGCAAAAGCTTTAGAATGTTGTAAGTGGAGCTTAATGGGTAATTCTGGTGGGAGCTAAGAAACCATGGTGTTGATAGGACTATGGAGGTTTCAAAGCTACAGGAGGACTCTATTGGAAGTTGACTAGAGGCCATTCATGTTATGTTCTGGAAGAGACGCTGTCTGAGTTTTGATCATGTACTGAAACTTTCTGTGAGGCTAAATTTAAAGGTGATGGACTAAATAATCTGGCAGAATTTTTTAGAGAGAATAGCCTTCAGGCAATGGCATGAAAGTTTGTTGTTGTTGTTCTTGTTTGTTTGGTACTGGGTATTGAACCCAGGGGCAGTTAACCACTGAACCACATCCCCAGCCCTTTTTTATATTTTATTTAGAGACAGGGTCTTGCAGAGTTGCTCAGGGTCTCACTAAGTTGCTGAGGCTGGCTTTGAACTCATGATCCTTCTGCCTCAGCTTCCTGAGGGATTTTACAGGTGTGCACCACCACGCCTGGCTGGTGGCATGGTTTTGATGACAGCTTTTAGCCAACTTTATTATAATAATCAGAAACAGAAAGCAGAGCTGAAAGATTTTTTAAATCTTTCTGTTTGGCCAGAAAATTGGGTGTAAAATTAGTAATAAGAAAGTTGTGATAATTAAAGAGATTATAGACACTAAAGGGAGGCTGCCCAGAAGCAATAGGAAAGACAGCTTGAGGGTACCTTAGCAGTTGGCAAGACTACACTCACCTGGGGCTCAAGGGTATAAAAAGTGAAAATTATTTTGAGAAGAGACCAGTGAGGCACCCTGCTTGCACAGGGGTCCTGGAAAATGGTTTTACTGTGCTTAGCCACCCAGGCACTCAGAGATTGCTGCAGTCATCATCCCTGAAGGCATGGCTACTGCTTCAGATGGCAGCAGACCTCATTCCTGCTGCTGGTTCTGCAGGAATGCAGGATGTTAGAGGGTGATAAAGGCTTCCACTAAGATTTCAAAGGAAAGCCTGGGGAGTCAGGCAAAGTGCAGCAGGGTTGGAATCCCTGAGGGCAGCCCCTGAGAGAGTGATGCATGGAGATGTGAGAAGAAAGCTGAAACTGCAGTGGAGGGCCCTGAGATTATGAAATGTCAGAACCATGGAATGTCTGCTGAGGAATGCTGAAGGAATAAAGCAAAGATCAGCCAAGAGATGTCATATGGGCTGCAACCAGAAAAGCCATAGGGGCAGAACTACACAGCCCTTTGGTGGGAACATCACGATGTCAGGTGCCCCACATGCTGGATGTGAAGATACAGGACTTGTTTTCCCATCTGGACTTCAGTCTTTCTTTGGTCCCATACCTTCTATGTCCCTATTCCTCCTTTGTAGAATGGAAATGTTTACTCTGTGCTGTTTATATATTGGATATATGTAACTTGCTTTTGAGTTTTACAAGGGCTCGTGCTGAGAGTTTGCCTTGAGTTTCTGAGGAGATTTTGAAATTGTATTTTTGGAAAAACCTGAAACTGTTGAGAATACGGGGACTCTTGAAAATGGACTAAATGTATTTTGCACTGTGAGATAAGCATGAGCTTTTTGGGACCGAAGGCAAAATCTTATCATTTAGATATGAAGTGCCCCCTGAAAGATCATGTAAGACAATGCAAGAAAGTTTAGAGGGGAGATGATTGGGTTATGAGAGCATTAACCCAATCAGTGAATTAATTTCCTGACAGGGATTAAAGCAACTAACTGTAGGCTGGTAGGGTGTAGCTGGAGAATGGGTCGGCGGGGAGGAGGTGAGTGCCTCTCAATACTTTAAATATTTCACCTTTTCTTCTTGATTGCATGGTTTCTGAAGAGAAGTTAGATGTAATTCTCATTTTTTTTCTCCTCTCTGTGGTTTTCCCCCTCTGGCTTCTTTTAGGATTTTTTCTTTATCTTGGATTTTCTGCAGTTTAAATATTAAATGCCTAGATGTGAATGAGTTTGTTTTGTTTTGTTTTGTTTTATTTGTTTTGGCATTTATACTGCTTGGCATTCCTTAAGCTTCCTGTATTTGTGGTTTGTTGTCTGATATTAGTTTGGGTAAATTCTTGGTTATTATTGTTTTAAATATCTCTTATGTTCCTTTATCTTTTTCCTTCTGATACTCCATAGTTCAGTGATTCACAAACTGTAGTTCCCCAATAAACAGCAGCAACAGCTCCTGGGGACTGGTTAAGAAAACACTAGTCTGTTTGGTTTCTTCAGTCCTTTTCTCTTTGCTGTTTAGCTTTGGAAATTTCTATTGACACATCTTCAAGCTCAGAGATTTCTTCCCTTAGCCGTGTCCATTCCATTAAAGACATTATTCATTTCTATATTATGTTTTGATCTCTAGCATTTATCTTTTATTCTTCCTTAGAATTTCCACCTCTTTGTTTACAGTACCCATCTGATCTTGCATGATGTATACTGAGAGTCCTTAGAATATTGGTCATAGGGGTTAGGGGCATACCTCAGTGGAAGGCCTAATGTGAGCAAGGTCCTGGGTTCAATCTCCACTGCAAAGATAAATAAATAAATTAATTAATAAATAAATAGTCATCGTTGTTTTCTGACCTGGCATTGTAGTCTGACCTGGCACAATGGTGCACACCTATAATCCCAGTTACTTGGGAGACTGAGGCAGGAAGATCACAAGTTTGAGGTCAACCTAGACAACTTAGTGAGGTCTTGTTTCAAAATAAAAAATAAAAAATGTTGAGATGTAAATCAGTGGTAGAACACCCTGGGTCCAAGTAACTCGTACTGCAAAAAAATAAAATAAATTCTGGTCTGATATTGAACATTCTTGCTAAATCTGAATTAGGGTTCTGATGTTTGTTCTGTCTCTTCAAATGATGATTTTTCTCTTTCTTTTCTTTGTCTTTTTTTCTTTTTCTGCCTTTTAATTTGCCCTGTAATTTTTTGTTGTAAGACAGACATAATGTACTGAGTGAGATGAACTACAGTAAGTAGGCTCCTTTGGTGATGTGACAGGGAAGCATCTGTAGCATGGTATGGTCCTATGATTAGGTCTCAGTGTTTTAGTGAGCCTGTGCCTTGGGGCTGTGACATCACAAGGGCTTTCAGTTTCCTGTCCTGCTATTGTGAGACAAGATGTTAAAAGGAGCCAGTTGAATATTTTCTTTCTCCCAAGGTAGTTAGGCTCTGATAAAATAGTTTGTCTTGAGGTCAGCCCTTGTTATGAGGAACAGAATGCTTTGGCATATTTTAAAACAGTTTCCTTCCCTTCTACCTCCAGAAGCTTAAGGGAATGCCCTTCTCCCCCAGTTTTCATTATAAGAATTTGTTAAAGCTCTTGTTAAGTAAAACTCACAAATTGTGTGGCCTCTTGGTGTTTTTAACTCAAACTGTCAACATTGAGCCTCCAGCAGTTTGTCATTATAGTTCAGGCTTTTCCTATGTCAACACTGATTCCTGCAGACATTTTTGCTTCTGGAATTCTGTTCCAGTAAGTTGTGAGTCTTTGCATCTGCAAAGATAATGATAATTTTGGGGAAAGCAGTTTACACTATACCTTACTGTTCTGATGGATCTAGGAAGAACAGTTGAATTTTCTGTTTGTTTAGCTTTTTACTTCTCATTAGGATAGAGTGATGATTTTTAAACTCTTTACAAGGTGGACTGAAAATGGAAGTCTCTTCTTCACTTTTGAAGGATAATTTTATTAGGTACATGATTCTAGGTTGATGGTTCTTACTTTTTAACAGTAAATAGTTCACCTTATCCTCGTCTCTGCTTAATTCTGTATGTGTAACTATGGACAACTGATTTCCTCTCTCTGGTCTCAGTTTCTTCATCTATAAAGTGAGTAGATTCTGGTGGAGAGGGTTGGAATAGATGAGCTGTGAGGGTCCTTCTAGCTCTAATATTCCTTGATTCAGTCATGCAGCTACACAGCATCAGGGCTAGATGTGCCAGCTGTACTAGTTTGTGGTTAGTGGTGTTAGCCCTTCACATGGGCTCACTTCCAATCACACCATGTTTTGCTTAAAGAAGTCACGGTAGGCAGCACTTGCGATATGCGCATCCACATTTGGCCATGCTTCAAAAAATAGATCCCAAGCCCTAAACATCCAAATAACAACAGAAGTCAGAATGCCTACAATCCAAATGCTTTGCCTATATTCAGGAAGGAAATATAAAAAGAAAAGAAACTTAAGCTGGGCTCATTGGTGTATGCCTGTAATCCCAGTGATTTGAGAGGCTGAGACAAGAGGATCATAAGTTCAAGGCCAGTCTGAACAACTTAGTAAAATTCTGTCTCTAAAATCAGGGGAGGGGGATGTAGCTCAGTAGTAAAGTGCCCCTTGGTTCAATCCCAAGTACCAAAAAAGAATGAAAAAAAAAAAAAAAAAAAAAAAGAAGGACATACCACCCTATACTATAAGCAGAAACAAATTAGAAAAGACAACCCAAAAGAAAAATATTTTTTCCCTAAGGCCTCAAGCAAAACTGAGACTAAGTGCCTGACTCCCAGACTCTTCCAGTGCATGGGTAAATAGCATCACAAGTGGGAGGCAGCCCCAGGTTCCTTTTGCAACCTTAACCCTTTAGAAAAAAAGAGGCTAAGTTAGGCACCGTGGTGCACAATTATAATCCCCCTCAGGAGGCTGAGGCAAGAGGATGGCAAGTTTGAGGCCAGCCTAGGCAATTTAGGAGACCCAATCTCAGAATAAAAAAATAAAAGGACCAGAGATGTTGCTTAATGGAAATGCACTTGCCCAGCATATGCAAGGCCCTGGTTCCATCCCCAGCACTGCAAAGGGAAAAACCAAGAGTCCATTACCATTTCATTTCTCCAGGGGATAGCACCTCCTTCTTCTGAAAACCCCTCCTCACTCCTCGAGGGAGATATGGGGGTTTATATTTGTGTAGAACCTGCCATCCATCTGTGTTGGTTAGTTGGGTGTACCTGATGGGAAGTTCTGACATCACTTTCCCCCTACTTCCTATTTCCCTTGAGGCCCACCTACATCTCTGCCCTATTGTGGTTTGGTTACAAGCCCTTCTTTTGTCTACAGAATATATTTCAGAATCCTCCTAAATGACTCCTCCTTTTGCTTAAGGATGGTTGAGATAAGTTTCTAAATGGCAGGCCAGGAGCCCAGAGAAGAGAATCTCCAAAAGTGGCAATACACAGAAAGGCCCCAGTTGAGCAGCTGAGATTTCAACCTATCTTCACTGAAAGCCTCAACTTTCAGCATTGCGTCCTGACAATGATTTGCCTGGATCTGTTCAACTATTCCCATCTTTCTCCTCCTAAATTCCAGGTCCCTGGGAGGGGAGCTTTGAGTTCTTGATAATGGAGGAGAATGTAGAATCTCAGTAACTAGTGCATTAAAGGCTTTTGACCTTAATATGTAATCAGAAGTGTGCACATTAGGTCTGGGGTTGTTCCATTACAGCTGTAAAATGCCAAACTTTGTAGTTGTTTGTATAACTTAAATATCTAATGATAGTTCAGATATTTATGGCCCAGCCATCAATAGGATGCAATATGGCTATTAAATGTGATATACTAAGGATTATTTAATGACATGAAAGAGTGCCATGATATGTGAAAGCCAAGATATATAATCGAATACACTTTAGAACCTTAATTGTGTCAAGTTCAAAAATATTATGTATACATTATCAGATGACCAAAAAGAACCACAGAAAATTTTATTTTCTTGTAGCCTAAATTGTTTATAATGAACTTTTTTTTTTCTTTTTTTCTTGTGCCAGGGATCAAATCCAGGGCCTCTCACGTGCCAGGCAAGTACTTTGCCACTGTACTACATCCCAGTCTCTATGACAAGCACATTTGGTTTCTTAAATTTTGGTACATTTGGGCATAATCTTTTATATTAAATGATATGTAAAAGATCAGTACTTTAGTCATAGAGTATATTTTGCTATTTAAAAAAATCAGATTTCTTTCTCCTCTGTTAGTTCTCAGACTTTATCAGTTACATGACTAGAAGGAATGGTGAGGCCCCATTTCCTGTCATGTTCCTCCATCTAGAACATGTGTTCTCAGGCTGCCTGCATCTCTGGAATGCTCCGCCTGGCTGGCTCAGGAGGCTGCTGTTTCAAACCCCAAGGCAGAGTTGTTTTTTTAGTTGACTGTTGACTTTTAGCATCAAACTAGTATCCATCCTTTCACGTGAACTAATTTACAGTCTCCAAACCACCTGAGGTAACTGCAGGTCCTGTTTCTTGTTTTTTTCCAGGAGAGGTAGGGAGCTAGAGATAGATCGTGGGGTCCCCCAGCTGTGAGATAGCAATTAGGGAGCTGATGTCTGACAACCAGGATAGACCTTTGCCTGAATTCATGAATGTAGCTACACAGGGGTGCCAAGCACCCAGGGGAGGCGCCAAGGTCCCCAAGCTCACAATGTACAATCTCAAACACCTTTTCTTACCCAAACAGTAGGTTCTTTCCATAAAAGAGCAAACCTGTGCCTGGTGCCACAGTTCTTAATGCTTCCTCTCTATTAACTCATTTAATCTTCAGAACAACCCTGGAAATAGGTACTATTATCATCATCATCCCTCTTTCGCAGATGAGGAAACTGAAGTACAAGGAGGCTAAGTAACTTACCCAAGTGCAGACAACTGGGATGTGAAGAGACAGAGACATAAACCCTGCTTAACTGGCTGTTGAATCTAGGCCATCAACCACCCCATTCCCTTGCTTCTCAGTGCAGTGGGTTTCAGCTCTCTTCATTCCAAACCTAGTCAGAGGTGGTCAGTTGACTGTAGTGACTCATTGGCAAAATGCCCTGTCCTCTAGGTGCCCAAAGTCAGCCCCTGGGACCCCTGCTCTATACTTCTTCTTCCCCCTTCTCAACTACCAAGAGTGATTCAGGCCCTCTTGCCAGCCAGACTCTCTAAGATGTCAGTGGGCTATGGGGCTCCCCAAACCCCCACTGCTGTTGGCTCTATATTCTGAAGTAAGAAAATGTGGTTTTCTTGGTTTTTAAGAAAATAAGAAATAAGGCTGGGTGTGGTAATGCACAAGTTTGTAATACCAATGACTTAGAAAGCTGAGACAAGAGGATAGCAAGTTCAAGGTTAGCCTGGGCAATTTAGCAAGACTGTCTCAGAATAAAAAAGAAAAAAGGGCTGTGAATATAGTTCAGTAGTAGAGTTCCCCAGGGCTCAATCCCAGTGTCATAAAAAAGAAAAAAGGAAAGAAGGCAAAGAAAGATGACAACCATCACTTTAATAGGACACTCTGCACATGTATACATATGTTATCTCTTCAAACAACCCACTTTTATTACTAGGCCCATTTTACAAAGGAGGCCAATGAGGCCGAGTGAGCTTATAAAACTAAAGTTCCTGCAGCTAAAAAAGGAATAGAAAGCACAGCAGGAACATATTCACCTTGCCCTCCTATCTCCACCCTCTATTCACACATCTAGATGGTCATCTCATTCCTAGACCCCTCATCCACTAGGCACATTTGTGGAAAACATTTTAATAATGTTATCAACTCAAATCAAGTATTTTGGGTTTGAATAGTTTTTCAAATTTGATTTCTTTGATCTTGTGGTGGAGTTTGAAGCGCCAGGAGGCGGACATTGAAGTGAAGTACTCGCGGTAAACTCTTCCGGGCCTGAGGAACCTCACTGTGTAAGGGTAAAAGAAAATGAAGTTAAAGCGTAAAAGTTAAAGGGTAAAAGACCGGTGTTGTAAAATTTCTAAGCTGCAAGGTCTGAGTTAAAATGTAAAGGATTAGGTATTGTTAGGTTTCTATGCTACCTGCAAAACCTGAAATTTCTGTAGCTGTTGAGACAATGCTTGGAACTGCCCAGTAAATATTTCCCCTGACTATTTGGTTGTTTAATAAGGGCTCTGTGTGGTCGCAAGTAGGCATTGCAGGGCCTGGACCAATCAGTTTAAATGTAACCCCCTCCTTAGGAATGACCTATCACTCCAGCCTGACCTGTTCCCGCCAATGAATGAACCAATCATGTTTAGGAGTTGTTATTCAATTTTCCCGCGCCTCATGATGATTTGTTCTGATGTATACAAAGCCCTCCGCCCTCCCCAAAAAGTGTACTTAAGCAGTGCTCAGCCCCTGCTCGGGGCTCTGGGCTGCTTTCCCTTCTTGAGTGGGCACAGAGCCCCAGCATGCTGGTTCAATAAATCCCCTTTTGCCAATTGCATGAGTGGTCACTTGGTGGTCTCTTTCTCCGACGTTTCGCGGGAACCTTACAACTGAACTGCTGAGGAGACTGGCCTTGAACTTGTGATTCTCCTGTTTCTCCCAAACTGCTAGGATTACAGGTCATTTGTGAACCTCTACTGATCCCAGTCAAGGTGGAAATCTGGCTCTGGGCTGTGGACTGGATCTGGGTGGCCTCCATGTATCTCTCATTCCTCCTTGGACCAGCCAGTGTACATTCTGCTTATGAACATAACAAAAATATAAGAGGGGAGTGGAAACATGGTAGCTTCTGATGTCCTAGTCTCAAAAGCAGCATCCCATCATTTCTATCTCATTAACTAACTCAAGTGGCAGAATCTTATCTTCAATATAAAGAAATACAAGCTTCCAGACAATCATTTTGAGGATATTAGTAAATATGAGAGAATGAACAATGAGAAGAGACAGCCTGAGGAAGACAGACAAGAGAGTCTGAGAGGAATCTGGTGTAGGGCAATCTCATTGATGATCACCACTCTTTTTTTCTTGAAGTTCCTTCAATTATTCAGATGGGTGATTCTGTAATTCAGCTACAGAATTTGTGGCACTCTGTCAATATAGCTGTGTGGAAACTTCCCTTGAATTTTTCTCCTACACAGCTCAGGGTTATGAATGACTTCAAGTGAGCTCTGCAGAGGAAATGAAGAGGAAGCCATGTTCAGCTAGGGATAACAAGAAGCTTCCCTGTCCCAGGCCTGAAGCCTCTCTAGCACCTGCCAGATATCTGTCTTATGTGACCCAGGCATAGGGCAGGGGCTGGATTTTGGAAGTCCCATGTTTCACTAAAGGTGGAGACCTAGAGGTGGATTTCCAGTACCTTTTCTTGTGTTCTGGTTTGTCTTTGCTTTCTCCTCCTTCTTGCCTGTTTCCTCCTTCACTTCATGATTGGCAGACTTCAGTCCAACACTGAAGTAACAGCCTCATACGGACTATTTAGCCAACTCCCATATGAGTGTGCTCAAATTCTATAAATAATCACTTATTCTCTATCATTCTTAGTATTTTTGTTTCTGAAGGAAAACTCTTCAGTGATGCAGGATTAGTTCCAAATTTTCTTTTCTTTCTAAGGACAAATATATGAAGAGCACATGACTTGGCATAGAAAACTATACCTTATCTCTAAGAACCAAAAAATCACGTAGTTATTTATTTGAAAAGGCAAATTGGTGAAGGGAAGAAAAAGCAGACTATCTACAACAGGACTTGACAAAGGAAAGTCTACAAGTCTGACCCACTGTCTTTTAAATAAAGTTTTATTGGGACACAGACATACCCTTTGTTCACCTATTTTCTATGACTGATTTCATGCTCTAATGGCAGAGTTGTATAGTGCAAGAGAAACTGGATAACCCACAAAGTCTAAAATATATTATCTGGCTCTTTACAGAGAGATTTTTTTTTCCTATTCCTATTATAGACCTTAAAGAGAGAATTTTTTACCAGGTTTTATATTAAAATATTATTAGTTTCTATTTTAAGAAGTCTTATATTTTTAGAATTTCTCATGAAAAGTGTTTCAATAAAATGTTACGAAAAATTTGAGCCTTTATAAAATCTACTGATCTAGTTATAATGTAAGTTACCATATATTAATCATCTACTTTGTGCTAAACATGGTAAAATATAAATTATTTAAACTGCTCTATACTATAATTTTTTATAGATTAATAATCAAACACTTAAAAATCTATTAAACTTCCTAGTATAACACAAACAAAGTGACAGAACCAATCTCAAAATCCAAACTCTATTCTAAACTTTAACCTGACAGTCATCCCTATCAATACTTCCCTAATAACTAAAGTTCACCAGGCCAATACTTCAAACAAAAAAGAAATAATTAGTGTTTGATATAATGATATGCCCAAATTAAAAATGTGTCTTTTCATAGATATGAAATTACAAATGTCTTTGAAATGTTTTTACAGAGAAAATAAAAATATAATCAACAACCAGCTTTTGCAAAATGCAAGTTTAATAACAGCATCTTGAGTAAGACTCTTATTTAGCTGAATTCAACCTTTCCTGTTCATATATAATTTGAACAAGCTATAATTCTTTCAAGCTATTCAGACTTGTTACATGATTGTCCATTTTAGATATATTTGACACCTCATTTTTTAAAATGTTCTTGTAGCTATATTTTAGTTTTTTAAATCTCATAACAACCCCTTTAAATCCATTTTCAAACATTCTAATTAAAGGTACAATAAAAGAGTCAATCTGAATCTATGCTGCCAGATGACATAATAGCTTAAGCAATGATATGATGTATTTTGTACAATCCATCTCTGCCCTTCCCCAAGGTTAGAAAACGCTCAGTGTTGTGATGCGAAAGATTGACCTGTTCTGCTGTCATCATTATTTGAGTTTCTAAAATGTACTCTGTAAAATAAAATGTATTTCTCTTTTGTCCTTTAAAAAAAAATTGATTTCTTATACTTCCAGTTCTATGAAATCACAAGTTCAACCATCCCTGACTCGAATTAGCCTTTTAGAGTGGTTGAGAGAGAGAGGTGAGATCATCTATGGGCAAAATATTTTGAAAGCATCAAGCAATCTGCCATTCTGTGCTATCATTTTGTCATCATCTCTATTGAGAGTGTTCTCTCATACCCTCTGGGCTGTGTGAGGAACTATTCTGTGAAGCCCTGGAACAGAACCATATCATACAACATGTTTGGTGCAGTTTAAAAGTCAAAAAAGGTACCTGGGAAAAGTTCAACAAACAACATAGTCCCAACACTAATGAAAACCCATGTGAAAGAAAGACTCACCCAATATGAAGGACTCTCATTTCTATGAGCTCCCTCTGAGTCTTTTCCACCGCAACTTAGTGAGACCCTGTTTCTAAATAAACTACAAAATAGGGCTGGGGATGTGGCTCAGTGGTTGAGAACCCCTGAGTTCAATCCCTGGTACCAAAAAAACAAAAACAAAAACAAACAAACAAAAAACTTCAAAACACAAAAAAGAATAAGGAAGAGTATTTGAATCCCTGTTAATATCAGGACCTGTCAAAACAAACCTCATCATAACACACATAGGACATCAATAGTTACAGTGAAATTTGTAGGATAACTTCCAACTAAAATTCAGAACAGAGGTGAAGAGGGTTCTGGAACACAGGCCTCCTGTCCAGTGATCACCTCCTTTAGGCTGGCCAGCCACCTCCTGGTAAGGAGGGTGCATAGAATTCTCAAAGGTTGGGCCTAGTAATAAAAGTGGGTTCTTCAGAGATAACATATGTATACATGTGCAGAGTGTGCTATTTAAGTGATGTTGTCATCTTTCTTTGCCTTCTTTCCTTTTTTCTTTTTTATGGCACTGGAGATTTAGCCCTGGGGTACTCTACTACTATGTATATGTGTGTAGCATGCTTACATTTCTGAAATCTGCTCTTATTCACTCATAACGTCTTTGATTAAAAATTATCCTAAAAGTAATGCACGCTTATTGTTCAAAGCTTAAAAAATGCAGCCGGGCGCAGTGTTGCACGCTTGTAATCCCAGCGGCTTGGGAAGTTGAGACAGAAGAATTGCGAGTTCAAAGCCAGCTTCAGCAAATGTGAGACCCAGTCTCTAAATAAACTACAAAATAGGGCTGGGGATGTGGCTCAGTGGTTGAGTACCTCTAGATTCAACCCTTAGTACCAAAAAAAAAAAAAAAAAAAAAAAAGGGCATACATACAGAAAGGTATTTTACAAGGATGGCCATTACAGTGTCCTTCATAGAAGAAAAAAATCAGGAGGCTGAAGATGTAGCTCAGTAGGAAAGCACTTTACCTAGCCTGGATTCTGCAGAAACTGAAGGGAAAAAAGTTGGAAAACAATCTAAATACCTGATAAAGATTTCAAATGAAGTACAACAGATCTAAACTACTGGACCAAGTAACTACTCAGTCCACCAAAAATAGGTAAAAGACAGTAGAATGATTCTGACATAACTTTCCTATGAATACACCACAGTGAATCTCTGCATCATGTACAACCACAAGACTGGGATCCTAATTAGAATAAGATGTATTCCATGTTTGTATAAGTGTGTTCAAAAGATACTCTACTGTCATGTGTACTAAAAAGAACAAATTAAATAAATATTTTTAAAATGATATAGGTAAATATTTGTTAAGAGCAATAAAAAATCCATACTATATTAAGTAAAAGAACCAAGTTATAAAATAGAATGATCACATTTTTATAAAAACAATAAAAAGAAAATATGTTTGGAAAGATATAATTATTATAAGTTTCAATGATGAAAAAGTATGGCTTCTATGATTAAAAAAATATTTTAGTTTCTGAAGGCTCCAAGAAGCTTCCCACTGCCAGGCATGCCCTTGACCTTCCCTCCAGTTTGAACAGTGAAGGTAGTGGGTTTATAGCTGCACTTAGCCAAATCAGAGCACAGCACCAGCCCTGAGGCAGGTCACGTGGGTGCTCTACTTTCTCCTCAGCTAGACCCTCCCTCATTGTTATCATTGCTGGGTGGGGCAGGTTTTTGCTCCTTGCTTTTTATCACTTTCATTTTCTGACCTTATCAGAACCCTGGTCTTCTTGAGGCAAGAAGTGAAAATGGGAAACTGATGTTTCTAGGGCTTATCATAAAAATGTGGTGGTTATGGAAAGGCAATTCTTAGAATCTGCCAGATCCCAGTTTATGCTACAGTGTGTTTTAAAGTCATTGGCATTTGCAGAGACTCGTATTGCTTTTAAATTCCCCTGCGACAGCCTGCAGTGAAGTGCAAAGTCACTGAGCTGCCTGGTGCCAGAAAGGTGACATTTCTACCATTCCATTTCTACTAAGACCTTTAAACTGGTATTAGTCTAAGACAATGGGGTGGTGGCTCTCTCACTGAGGACTGAGTTTCTCACTACCATAAGGATACTTCCACTGTCCCAGGATCTGGGATTTTTAACTCAGAGCAAAAATTGGCTCAAAAGAAGTTTTCTCAGAATCGCTGTGCTACCAGAAACAGATGTTTGAGTCTCTTTCTCTTCTAGACAAAACTCTTCTTTACTGACTCATATTTAAGAAAGCTAATCAGATTTTGGCTTTCCCCTACTGCATTTCATTGAATTGTCACACAATATCTTGGGGGAGGGAGGGATGAGGCCCTGGAATGTCACACTTTAGAGGGCCTGAGCCCCTCCCATGGCCCCAAATAAGGAAACACCCTTAATAATGAGAACTTGCTTTGGTCAGTCTGTGCCCTGAAAAAGTTAAAGATGTGGGCTCTAATGATTAATCACTCCTTGATTATAATACAAGAAGTTGGCTTTAGGTGTCAAAGTTAAGTATGAAATAAAAAGTCTGTTTTTTTGTTTGTTTGTTTGTTTTTTAACTAACTCTACATTTTTAAAGGATTGGTGATTGGCCTGTGTCTCTGTGGGCAATCCCTGAACATTTGGTCACTTCTGATAAGGGTAAGAATGACATCCAACCCATAAAAAAGAGAGGTACCAGGGTCTTTCTCCCCAGAATGGCCACAGAGTAGAAGATGCAGTGTTCCTCCCCTGCCACTGCTATTGCTCCTACTGAGATCCTTTGACCTGGGCTGCTTTTCTGCTAGGCAGACCAGGAAGGACCTTCATCCTTTCTCCAAGGTCAGCATGAGCTCTGTGGCTTTGTGGAGAGGAGAATGGTTGGCTGCTCACTGGCTCAGCACCTCCCCCCACCTTCTCTCATAAGGTCTCAGAGCCTGTTCTATGTGCTTGAGGCTCCCAACTGTCCACTTCCGTGGGGAAAGAACTTGTTTTTAGTGCCCTCTCAGGAACTAGACAAATAGACTTTTAATCAAACTGACATAAGTGGCTCCCGCTTCCTCCTCATTAAAAGTTATTCTGAAAATAAGGAGTGAAAATGGAAAACGGATTTTACCAAAAGTAAAAATCAGCAAGTATGATTTTGAAAACTCCACCATATACCTTGAGTAGAAAAATGCTAGAATCTGTTTCCCCAAAGCAGAACCCAAGCACCTGAGCAGCAATTGGCAAAGACATGGGGCAGGGCCTGAGCCCCTGTTTAATAAGGTTTATTCCCAGTACCCCTGGGAACTGGGCATTTGAAATACAAATTGAATTGAGAAACTAAAAAATGACATTTCTTGCTTCTTAAGTTGGTGCCTGACACAGCCTTCATATATTCCACCATATATTTTGAGTAGAAAAATGCTAGAATCTGTTTCCCCAAATCCAGCACAGCCTAAGGACAACGATGACATCCTGGGAAAACGCTATTAAGTTATTAACCCATTTTTTTCCTTCCCCAATGCTTTGCTTTTTGGATTTTACACACACACACACACACACACACACACACAGCCATTGTGTATTTGTTGCCTCGCAGGAAATGCAAAATCATATTGACAGAAAGCACAGCTTTTTACTAAGCCAGGGTTTTGGTTTGGTTTGTGCTGCTATCATAGGATACCACAGACTATAATTATGGTGGCCATAAATTTATTGGCTCACAGTTCTGAGCTTAAGTCCATTACTGAGGTGCTGCCATCTGGTGAGGGCCTTCTTGCTCTGTCATCAGGGTGGCAGAATACTAGGGGTAAGAGAGGGTGTGAAAACAAGTGGGGGGAGAGAGAAGGCACCAAATTCTCCCTCTGACAAAGAACTCACTCCTGTGGTAAAGGCATTAATTCATTCATGAGAGTGAAGCCTTAAATGTTTAAGTACTGCTTAACAGTTCTACCTCTTAATACTATTATAATAACAATTAAATTCCAGCTGAAGTTTTGTTGTTTCTTTGAGATAGGATCTCATTTTGTTGCCCAGGCTAGTCTCCAACTCCTGGGCTCAAGAGATCCTCCTGCTTCAGTCTTCAAAGTAACTGGGACTACAGAAGTGTACCACCTCAACTGGCTTTAATGTAAGTTTAGAAAGGGACAAACATTCAACCATAGCAGGAGCCAACTAGAAAAAGATTCCCTGACCCAAAACAGGTGTGAGTGCGAGGAGGGGAGTGTGAATGACAGAAGGGAAGTGGGTTGATTCTAGACAGGGACCTGGGCAAAACCTCTAAGAGGGGACCACCATGGAGGTAGTTCAGGTGCATTCAATAATTCCCCAGAGGCACAAGAAAGCAGGACTCCTGGGTCCCACCGCATGGCAGACAAGGAGTAGAAATACTGAAGGTGTCAGGAAGGCAAGAACCCAAGCACCTGAGCAGCAATTGGCAAAGACATGGTGGCAGGGCCTGAGCCCCTGTTTAATAAGGTTTATTCCCAGTACCTCTGGGAACTGGGCATTTGAGATAGAAATTGAATTGAGAAACTAAAAAATGATATTTCTTGCTTCTTAAGTTGGTGCCTGACATGGCCTTCATCACACTGTCTGTCCTCTCTGCATGATTCCATCCTAGGATTGCTCACAGCCCTGCATAAGGAGGGAATGCAATACCGTTCAGTGTTATGTGGGATTCCCATGTCCTGATATTAGGATGTTCCCTTCCTGTTGCATGTGCCAAGCAAAATCAGTGCCTCAGGTAAACTGGTTTTCTATTCCTCTTACCTAACATCTCAAGTTTAGAGCCCCTCATTCTCCTTCCCCTAGGGCAGAGGCTAGTGCCACACATATAACAGCCTTGAATCGGAACATGAAGAAGACCTTCACTTTGGGGACATTGCTCATGGCTCTTTGCTCATGGACATTTGCCTGCATCCATGCACACAGAAAGCTACCACCATTAATATTATCCCAGAAGTCGAAAGTGTCTATATTAACATTTTTTTTTTTAAATTGTGGACCAGCTGGGTGCAGTGGCTCATGCCTATAATCCCAGTGACTCAGAAGGCTGAGGCAGGAGGATCATAGCTTTGAGGCCATCCTGGGCAACTTAGTGAGATCCTGTCTCAAAACAAAAAAATTAAAAAGGGCCAGGGCTATGGTAGAGTACCTCTGAGTTTAAACCCAGGTATAACCAAGAAAAGAAAGAAAGAAAGAGAGAGAGAGAGAGAGAGAAATGAACGAACAGATGAATGGACAAACTATCTTTGCCAAGGAGAGAATTCTATTTAGTCCTCTTCAGGACAGAAAATAATCCTATTTCAAAGGCACTTCCATTTTACTAGTAAGGAAAAGGAAAGGAAGAAGCAAAATGGAAAAAGCACAGAGAGAAGATATGGCTGAGAGTCAGAGGTAGTAGATTTAAGTTTCAGTTGTGCTTTTTTGCCAGATTCTATATTTTCCAGGAGCTCTAGAATATCCTATCTGGATCCTCTCTCTCTCTGCATGGCCAAATCTTGCTCATCTATATATGGTTGGTTCAATATAATCTAACCATCCTGTGAGCTCCTAAAGTGCTCTATCTGTCCTTCTCTTTGGTACTTTTCAGCATTGGGACTTTTAATATAATCACATTTGTGCCTAGATGGGACCTCATCTCTCACCATTCTTCCCCTAATCTGAGCTGCAGGCACTGGCTTTGAATACACACTTTCTTGCCTCCAGGATATACTCATTGAACAACCCAAAGTCACCTTCTATGCTAAAATTATTCTGACAAGTAGATGCTCCAATGAGAGCACTTATCCTGCAGTGAACTCTTTACACATCACTTCTCCTCTGGGCTGTACCTGCTGCCACAGCAAAGCTTTATGTTGGGTCCTGCTGTATCCTGGGCACCCAAAACAGTCCAGGATGTAGGAGGTGCTAAACATCTGTCTGTTGACTATTAGCTGTCCTTTCTGGACCCTGAGTTCCTAGAAAATAGGGACTGTGTCTTCTAGCCTTTTTAGACCTTTCTTACCACATACATCATGGTACATGCTGTAGGCCTAGGTGCTCAGTAAATGCTGGTAAATGAATGAATGTCTTTTAAAATGGGCAGATCCCTTAGGCATCTCAGTCTATTCTACAAATAACAGGGGAGGATATGCCAAATGCCAAATATTTTCTAGATCTCCACTCTACTCTTGACCATCTGCTCAGTGCTCAGGAAGTTGACCTTTATCAGTCTGCACCAACAGGCTTTTATGCTCTCTGGTTGGATTCAGTCAATAGGAGGCACCAGTAGATTACCAGGGAGGGAGAAGAGTGAAGTCTAGGAATAGTTGATCTTCATCATTTGTGGATTCTGTATTTGTGAATTTGCCCACTTATTAAAATTTTAGTAATCCTAAAATCAGTGCTACTCAGGGTGCTTTGCGGATGGACATGCACATAGCCCTGAAAAATTGGAGTCATCTAATGGGCATGTTCCCAGCTGAGACTGAACAGCCAACACTCTGCTTTCTTGTTTAAGCTCTCATTTTGCAAAGAATTACTCTAAGATCTACTTACTGCCACATTTTGTGCTTTTCATTGGTGATTTTAACGTTTAAAATGGCCCCCAAGGGTAGTACTGGTTTCTGAAGTGCTGTCCAGAGTTTCTAAATCCAAGAGGGCCATGGTGTGCCCACATAGAAGATATGTGTGTTAGATAAACTACATTTAGGCATGCATTATAGTGTGGGGGACAGGAACTCAAAGTTAGTTACTTGATAATATATATCAAAGAATCTTAAAGCATAAAAACATATGAAACAAAAGTTATATATTGATAGGTTATATATCAATGAGGCCAGAAAATCACAGGAATCTAATCATGTGTTTCCCATAAGACAATGTTTCAGTATTCAATAATTCAGTGTTTACAATGACTTGATAAAACACAACTACTGTAAAGAATGAGAATTAACTGTACTTATTGCCCAGGAATATTCTATATAATAAGTCGACATGAGCTTACCTCCATCCAGCCACCAAAAGCCATCAACTCCTATTGTGCTGCTTCTCTGGAACTACAGCTATCATCTTGGTATTCTTGTAATCTGCTCCATCTTGAGTCCCTGTAGGCCCAGAGGTGATAATAGGCTCCTACTGTTGCTAGCCCCAAATGATTCATCATCTCTTGCTGGTTTCCCTGCATTCTGCCCACACCTTTGTAAACAGTCCCTTTATTGAGACTCCTTTCTTACCCCCTCTAAAAAGGCACCATCTGTTTCCAGCCAGAATCCTAACTAACATAGTTTATGGAAAACTTCAGCTGTGTTCTTTCTAGCACCTACACAACAGACATAAGCATGGTCTCCTCTCTTCCCACCCATTCCCAGTGAAACTTCATCACTACAGCTCCTTGCTCCCATCACTACACTCCTGTTCCCCTGGAGGATGAACAGTGGTAACCCTAGGATTGAGCTTCTTGATTAGGGCCCCTGATCAGCAGTAGGGTCACCTCTTAAGAGCCTATTAAAATGCAAATTGCTGGTCATCCTAGTTTACTAAATCTGAATCTCTGAATTGTCTCTTTCATAAGCTTTTCTAGTGATTCCTATGCACCCTCAGGTTTGAGGCCACTTTTTGAAGTACTGGTGGGTATGGGATTGGGAAGGTGGGCATGGGGCAGTGTTCAGGACCCTTTCCAGGGCCTCTAACTCCCACCTGCTGAATTCCCATTTTAATTCTCCTGGCCTTTGTTCCTCTAGGCTGAGCCACACCTGGGAACACATACAATGTGGAGCACAGAATCCTTTGCACCCAATCTAGGTGAAGCGTTTCTTAACCAGTGGAGCATGGTACCTTCTAGAATACACATGGCTATTCTGGAAGCTCAACACTAAAATGCCAGGCTTCTGTAAGCTCAGCCACAGGGCAAGAGGAAATCTAACAGCCCCCAAATCTAACTGCTTCCTTGGGTTTTCACTTCTCTGTGGAACTGCCATGTATGTAATGATATTAACATCCATATGGATGCCTTTTCCCCTGTTAATTTGTCTTCTATCAGTTTAATTGTTAGGTCCCAGTCCAGTGAACCTGAGAGAGTAGAGAAAAAGGATATTTTCTCCCTACCGCAGTGGGAAGAACTGTTATAGACCTGGGGTCTTCCCAGAAACCAAAGCAGCATGAAAACCATTCATTCTTCAAATCCTAATTCTTGTGATCAAGTCAGAAAGACTTTAGACATGTTGCTTAGAGTAACAGGCATGAGTTTACTGAAGGGATAGGACAGGGAAAGGGGATACTCTCAAGGGAGAGAGTGAGTCCTTTCAGAGAGAAGAGGGATGGCATGCCCTTCCTGCATTCCAGTTTTATCGGGGATACCAGAGAAGTTTCCCACCCAAGTTTACCTCTTTTTTTTTTTTTTTTTTTTTTTTTTTTTTTTTTAATTTTTTATTGTTGGCTGTTCAAAACAATACATAGTTCTTGATATATCATATTTCACAATTTGATTCAAGTGGGTTATGAGCTCCCATTTTTACCCCATATACAGATTGCAGAATCACGTCAGTTACACATCCATTGATTTACATATTGCCATACTAGTGTCTGTTGTATTCTGCTGTCTTTCCTATCCTCTACTATCCCCCCTCCCCTCCCCTCCCCTCCCCTCTTCTCTCTCTGCCCCCTTTACTGACATTCGTTTGTCCCCCTTGTATTATTTTTCCCCTTCCCCTCACTTCCTCTTGTATGTACTTTTGTATACCTCTGAGGGTCTCCTTCCATTTCCATGCATTTTCCCTTCTCTCTCCCTTTCCCTCCCACCTCTCATCCCTGTTTAATGTTAATCTTCTTCTCATGCTCTTCGACCCTACTCTGTTCTTAGCTACTCTCCTTATATCAAAGAAGACATTTGACATTTGTTTTTTAGGGATTGGCTAGCTTCACTTAGCATAATCTGCTCTAATGCCATCCATTTCCCTGTAAATTCTATGATTTTGTCATTTTTTAATGCAGAGTAATACTCCATTGTGTATAAATGCCACATTTTTTTTATCCATTCATCCATTGAAGGGCATCTAGGTTGGTTCCACAGTCTAGCTATTGTGAATTGTGCTGCTATGAACATCGATGTAGCAGTGTCCCTGTAGCATGCTCTTTTTAGGTCTTTAGGGAATAGACCGAGAAGGGGAATAGCTGGGTCAAATGGTGGCTCCATTCCCAGCTTTCCAAGAAATCTCCATACTGCTTTCCAAATTGGCTGCACCAATTTGCAGTCCCACCAGCAATGTACAAGTGTACCCTTTTCCCCACATCCTCGCCAGCACTTGTTGTTGTTTGACTTCATAATGGCTGCCAATCTAACTGGAGTGAGATGGTATCTTAGGGTGGTTTTGATTTGCATTTCTCTGACTGCTAGAGATGGTGAGCATTTTTTCATGTACTTGTTGATTGACTGTATGTCCTCCTCTGAGAAGTGTCTGTTCAGGTCCTTGGCCCATTTGTTGATTGGGTTGTTTGTTCTCTTATTGTCTAATTTTTTGAGCTCTTTGTATACTCTGGATATTAGGGCTCTATCTGAAGTGTGAGGAGTAAAGATTTGTTCCCAGGATGTAGGCTCTCTATTTACCTCTCTTATTGTATCTTTTGCTGAGAAAAAACTTTTTAGTTTGAGTAAGTCCCATTTGTTGATTCTAGTTATTAACTTTTGTGCTATGGGTGTCCTATTGAGGAATTTGGAGCCCGACCCCACCGACTGTAGATCGTAGCCAACTTTTTCTTCTATCAGACGGCGCGTCTCTGATTTGATATCAAGCTCCTTGATCCATTTTGAATTCACTTTTGTGCATGGCGAGAGAAAGGGATTCAGTTTCATTTTGTTGCATATGGATTTCCAGTTTTCCCAGCACCATTTGTTGAAGATGCTATCCTTCCTCCAATGCATGCTTTTAGACCCTTTATCAAATATAAGATAGTTGTAGTTTTGTGGATTGGTTTCTGTGTCCTCTATTCTGTACCATTGGTCCACCCGCCTGTTTTGGTACCAGTACCATGCTGTTTTTGTTACTATTGCTCTGTAATATAGTTTGAAGTCTGGTATCGCTATACCGCCTGATTCACACTTCCTGCTTAGCATTGTTTTTGCTATTCTGGGTCTTTTATTTTTCCATATGAATTTCATGATTGCTTTCTCTATTTCTACAAGAAATGCCGTTGGGATTTTGATTGGCATTGCATTAAACCTATAGAGAACTTTTGGTAATATCGCCATTTTGATGATGTTAGTTCTGCCTATCCATGAACAGGGTATATTTTTCCATCTTCTAAGATCTTCTTCTATTTCTCTCTTTAGGGTTCTGTAGTTTTCATTGTATAAGTCTTTCACCTCTTTTGTTAGGTTGATTCCCAAGTATTTTATTTTTTTTGAAGATATTGTGAATGGAGTGGTTGTCCTCATTTCCATTTCAGAGGATTTGTCGCTGATATACAGGAATGCCTTTGATTTATGCGTGTTGATTTTATATCCTGCCACTTTGCTGAATTCATTTATTAGCTCTAATAGTTTCTTTGTAGACCCTTTTGGGTCTGCTAGGTATAGAATCATGTCATCTGCAAATAGTGATAATTTAAGTTCTTCTTTTCCTATTTTGATGCCTTTAATTTCTTTCGTCTGTCTAATTGCTCTGGCCAGTGTTTCGAGAACTATGTTGAACAGAAGTGGTGAGAGAGGGCATCCCTGTCTTGTTCCAGATTTTAGAGGGAATGCCTTCAATTTTTCTCCATTCAGAATGATGCTAGCCTGAGGCTTAGCATAGATTGCTTTTACAATATTGAGGTATGTTCCTGTTATCCCTAGTTTTTCTAGAGTTTTGAACATAAAGGGATGCTGTACTTTGTCGAATGCTTTTTCCGCATCTATCGAGATGATCATATGGTTCTTATTTTTAAGTCTATTGATGTGGTGAATAACATTTATTGATTTCCTTATATTGAACCAGCCTTGCATCCCAGGGATGAATCCTACTTGATCATGGTGCACAATTTTTTTGATGTGCCTTTGTATCCGAGTGGCCAGAATTTTATTGAGGATTTTTGCATCTAGGTTCATTAGAGATATTGGTCTGTAGTTTTCTTTCTTTGAAGTGTCTTTGTCTGGTTTAGGTATCAGGGTGATGTTGGCCTCGTAGAATGAATTTGGAAGTTCTCCCTCTTTTTCTATTTCCCGAAGTAGCTTGAAAAGTATTGGTATTAGTTCCTCTTTAAAGGTTTTGTAAAACTCTGCTGTATACCCATCCGGTCCTGGGCTTTTCTTAGTTGGTAGTCTTTTGATGGTTTCTTCTATTTCTTCAATTGATATTGGTCTGTTTAGGTTGTCTATATCCTCCTGACTCAATCTGGGCAGATCATATGACTTAAGAAATTTATCTATGCCTTCACTATCTTCTAATTTATTGGAGTATAAGGATTCAAAATAATTTTTGATTATCTTCTGTATTTCTGAAGTGTCTGTTGTGATATTGCCTCTTTCATCCCGTATGTTAGTGATTTGAGTTCTCTCTCTTCTTCTCTTCGCTAGCATGGCTAAGGGTCTGTCGATTTTGTTTATTTTTTCAAAGAACCAACTTTTAGTTTTGTCAATTTTTTCAATTGTTTCTTTTGTTTCGATTTCATTGATTTCAGCTCTGATTTTAATTATTTCTTGCCTTCTACTTCTTTTGCTGTTGTTTTGCTCTTCTTTTTCTAGGATTTTGAGATGAAGTATGAGATCATTTATTTGTTGGTTTTTTCTTTTTTTAAGGAATGAACTCCAAGCAATGAATTTTCCTCTTAGAACTGCTTTCAATGTGTCCCATAGATTCCGATATGTTGTGTCTGTGTTTTCATTAATCTCTAAGAATTTTTTAATTTCCTCCTTGATGTCTTCTATAACCCATTGATCATTCAGTAACCTATTGTTCATTCTCCAAGTGATATATTCTTTTTCCTTCCTTCTTTTATCGTTGATTTTCAGTTCCATTCCATTATGATCAGATAGGATGCATGGTATTATCTCTACTCCTTTGTATTGTCTAAGAGTTTCCCTGTGACATAATATATGATCTATTTTTGAGAAGGATCCATGTGCTGCTGAGAAAAAAGTGTAACTGTTTGATGTTGGGTGGTATATTCTATATATGTCAATTAAATCTAGGTTATTAATTGTGTTATTGAGTTCTATAGTTTCCTTATTCAACTTTTGTTTGGAAGATCTGTCCAGTGGTGAGAGAGGTGTGTTGAAGTCTCCCATGATTATTGTATGGTGGTCTATTAGACTCTTGAACTTGATAAGAGTTTGTTTGATGAACATAGCTGCACCATTGTTTGGGGCATATATATTTATGATTGTTATGTCTTGTTGGTGTATGGTTCCCTTGAGCAGTATGTAGTGTCCCTCTTTATCCCTTTTGATTAACTTTGGCTTAAAATCTATTTTATTTGATATGAGTATGGATACTCCTGCTTGTTTCCGAAGTCCATATGAGTGATATGATTTTTCCCAACCTTTCACCTTCAGCCTATGTATGTCTTTTCCTATCAAATGCGTCTCCTGTAGGCAGCATATTGTTGGGTCTTGTTTTGTGATCCATTCTACTAGCCTGTGTCTCTTAATTGGTGAGTTTAAGCCATTAACATTTAGGGTTATTATTGAGATATGGGTTGTTCTTCCAGCCATATTTGTTTATTTCTGTTACTAAACATGGTTTGTTTTCCACTTTGATTATTTTCCCCCCTTTAGTGTCCTACCTCCCACTGTTGGTTTTCATTGTTATTTTCCATTTCCTCTTCCTGTAATGTTTTGCCAAGGATGTTTTGAAGAGATGGTTTTCTAGCTGCAAATTCTTTTAACTTTTGTTTATCGTGGAAGGTTTTAATTTCATCTTCCATCCTGAAGCTTAATTTCGCTGGAAACACAATTCTTGGTTGGAACCCATTTTCTTTCAGTGTTTGAAATATGTTATTCCAGGATCTTCTAGCTTTCAGAGTCTGTGTTGAAAGATCAGCTGTTATCCTGATTGGCTTACCCCTAAATGTGATCTGCTTCCTTTCTCTTGTAGCTTTTAAAATTCTCTCCTTGTTCTGTATGTTGGGCATCTTCATTATAATGTGTCTAGGTGTGGGTCTCTTATGATTTTGCACATTCGGCGTCCTGTAGGCTTCTAGGATTTGGGGTTCTGTCTCATTCTTCAAATCTGGGAAGTTTTCTCGAATTATTTCATTGAATAGATTGCTCATTCCTTTGGTTTGAAACTCTGTTCCTTCCTGTATCCCAATGACTCTTAAATTTGGTCTCTTGATGTTATCCCATATTTCTTGGATGTTCTGCTCATGGTTTCTTAACAGTCTTGCTGAGCTGTCTATGTTCTTTTCAAGTTGATATACTTTATCTTCATTGTCTGATGTTCTGTCTTCTAAGTGTTCTACTCTGCTGGTAGTATTCTCAATTGAGTTTTTAAGTTGGCTTATTGCTTCCTGCATTTCTAGGATTTCTGTTTGTTTGTTTTTTATAACCTCTATTTCCCTGTATAGTTGATCTTTTGCTTCTTGGATTTGTTTATGTAATTCATTGTTGAAGTGATCTTTCATTGTCTGATTTTGCTGTCTGATGTCTTCCTTGAGACTCCAGATCATCTGAAGCATGTATATCCTGAATTCTTTATCTGACATTCCATCAGCTGCAGCTATTACCTCTTCTAAAGTTGAGTTGACCTGCAATGCTTGTGGTCCTTTCTTTCCTTGTCTCTTCATACTGTTCGCGTTCCTTTCTTCTTGGTGAAACTGTTGTGCTATTGAATTTTCCCCCTATATATTTATATTGGTCTTGTATAGTTGCAAAGTCTCCCTCGCAGGCATGGGCGGCGGCTCTGCCCCTCCGCCAATTGGGGCAATGTGCCTACCACGCCGGCAGGCCGCTGGGCCTGCTCTGCCAGTCGGTAGCAGGTCCGCCGCCCTTGCAGGCGCGGGCGGCGGCTCTGTCCCTCTGCGGGCCGCTAGGCTTGTTCTGTCGGTGGTCGCAGTTCTGCCTACTTTGCAGGCGCAGGCAGCGGCACTGCCCCTCTGCAGGCCTCTGGGGCTGTACTGCCAGTGGGTCGCAGGTCCGCCTACTTTGCAGGCGTGTGGGGGGGGGCGGCTCTACCCTTCCTCAGGCCACTGGGCCTGTTCTGTCTCTCGGTTGCAGGTCTGACCTGTTCTGATGGTGGTCTCAGTTCCGACTACCTTGCAGGCGCGGGGGGGAGGGGGCGGCTCTGCCTCCCAGCAGGCCGCTGCTCCTCTTCTGCCGGTGGGTCGCAGGCCCGCCTACCTTGCAGGAGTGATTGGAAGCTCTGTCCCGCCGCGGGCCACTGGGCCTTTTCTGTCGGTGGTCACCCTTCCCCTACCTGGCAGGCGAGGGGGGTGGGGGGCGGCTCTGCCCCTCAGCAGGCCGCTGGGCCTGCTCTGTGTTTGGTCCCAGTTCCCTCTACTATGCCGGCGCAGGGGGAGGGGGCGGCTCAGCCTCTCAGCAGGCGGCTGCTCCTCTTCTGCCAGTGGGTCGCAGGCCCGCCTACCTTGCAGGAGTGATTGGAAGCTCTGTCCCGCCCTGGGCCACTGGGCCTTTTCTGTCGGTGGTCACCCTTCCCCTACCTGGCAGGCGAGGGGGGTGGGGGGCGGCTCTGCCCCTCAGCAGGCCGCTGGGCCTGCTCTGTCTTTGGTCCCAGTTCCCTCTACTATGCTGGCGCAGGGGGAGGGGGCGGCTCAGCCTCTCAGCAGGCGGCTGCTCCTCTTCTGCCAGTGGGTCGCAGGCCCGCCTACCTTGCAGGAGTGATTGGAAGCTCTGTCCCGACGCGGGCCACTGGGCCTTTTCTGTCGGTGGTCACCCTTCCCCTACCTGGCAGGCGAGGGGGGTGGGTGGCGGCTCTGCCCCTCAGCAGGCCGCTGGGCCTGCTCTGTCTTTGGTCCCAGTTCCCTCTACTATGCCGGCACAGGGGGAGGGGGCGGCTCAGCCTCTCAGCAGGCGACTGCTCCTCTTCTGCCGGTGGGTCGCAGGCCCGCCTACCTTGCAGGAGTGATTGGAAGCTCTGTCCCGCCCTGGGCCACTGGGCCTTTTCTGTCGGTGGTCACCCTTCCCCTACCTGGCAGGCGAGGGGGGTGGGGGGCGGCTCTGCCCCTCAGCAGGCCGCTGGGCCTGCTCTGTCTTTGGTCCCAGTTCCCTCTACTATGCCGGCGCAGGGGGAGGGGGCGGCTCAGCCTCTCAGCAGGCGACTGCTCCTCTTCTGCCGGTGGGTCGCAGGCCCGCCTACCTTGCAGGAGTGATTGGAAGCTCTGTCCCGCCCTGGGCCACTGGGCCTTTTCTGTTGGTGGTCCCCTTTCCCCTACCTGGCAGGCGAGGGGGGTGGGGGGCGGCTCTGCCCCTCAGCAGGCTGCTGGGCCTGCTCTGTCTTTGGTCCCAGTTCCCTCTACTATGCCGGCGCAGGGGGAGGGGGCGGCTCAGCCTCTCAGCAGGCGACTGCTCCTCTTCTGCCGGTGGGTCGCAGGCCCGCCTACCTTGCAGGAGTGATTGGAAGCTCTGTCCCGCCCTGGGCCACTGGGCCTTTTCTGTCGGTGGTCACCCTTCCCCTACCTGGCAGGCGAGGGGGGTGGGGGGCGGCTCTGCCCCTCAGCAGGCTGCTGGGCCTGCTCTGTCTTTGGTCCCAGTTCCCTCTACTATGCCGGCGCAGGGGGAGGGGGCGGCTCAGCCTCTCAGCAGGCGACTGCTCCTCTTCTGCAGGTGGGTCGCAGGCCCGCCTACCTTGCAGGAGTGATTGGAAGCTCTGTCCCGCCCTGGGCCACTGGGCCTTTTCTGTTGGTGGTCCCCCTTCCCCTACCTGGCAGGCGAGGGGGGTGGGGGGCGGCTCTGCCCCTCAGCAGGCTGCTGGGCCTGCTCTGTCTTTGGTCCCAGTTCCCTCTACTATGCCGGCGCAGGGGGAGGGGGCGGCTCAGCCTCTCAGCAGGCGACTGCTCCTCTTCTGCTGGTGGGTCGCAGGCCCGCCTACCTTGCAGGAGTGATTGGAAGCTCTGTCCCGCCCTGGGCCACTGGGCCTTTTCTGTTGGTGGTCCCCCTTCCCCTACCTGGCAGGCGAGGGGGGTGGGGGGCGGCTCTGCCCCTCAGCAGGCTGCTGGGCCTGCTCTGTCTTTGGTCCCAGTTCCCTCTACTATGCCGGCGCAGGGGGAGGGGGCGGCTCAGCCTCTCAGCAGGCGACTGCTCCTCTTCTGCCAGTG
Source organism: Marmota flaviventris (assembly GCF_047511675.1). Taxonomy (NCBI): domain Eukaryota; kingdom Metazoa; phylum Chordata; class Mammalia; order Rodentia; family Sciuridae; genus Marmota; species Marmota flaviventris. Next base: position 41,593,712 of record NC_092510.1, on the reverse strand, counting down.
GGTCGCAGGCCCGCCTACCTTGCAGGAGTGATTGGAAGCTCTGTCCCGCCCTGGGCCACTGGGCCTTTTCTGTCGGTGGTCACCCTTCCCCTACCTGTGCAAGTTTACCTCTTGACTTTTAATTGACAGAAGGATGACATCAGACTTTCAAGTCCCTACTGCGTTCTAGTTAGATTATTAACTATAAATTCTTACAAATTTTGTGGTTAGGAGGAATTATCCTTTTCTCCATAAATAAATGGGTCTGGTCTGTGAAAAAGGGATTTGGGATTTGGTTTGTGAAAAAGTTCACAAAAGTCTCCCCCTTCAGGATAAATTGGTTTCCTCTTATTGACATTATTTTGGACCTATATTTCTCCTGCAGATAACAGGTGGTTTGCTGAGGAATGTGACATATCCTGTCTACTTAAGCCAGGCAGGCTGCAGGTAAATTGCTTCTTGAACATTAGCACAGTGGGTCCATTAGATAGAATTATTCCCTTAAGCTTGGGTTCCCACCATTTGCATCTATCTGTCCCCTATCAGAACCAACAGTTGAGATGGCCCTGTAGATTTGAAAAAGAAAGAATTTTCATCCACTTACAAAAACCTGTCTTAGGGTTCTGAATGGAATCGCTTATTACTTTATTAATGTTTCTTTCTATATCTTCCCTGATTTCAAAAAGCAAATTTGAGGGCTGGGGCTGTAGCTCAGTGGCAGAGTGCTTGCCTAGCATGTGTGAGGCACTGGGTTCATCCTTAGCACCACATGAAAATAAACAAATAAAAGAATTCTGTCCATACACAACTACCAAAAAAAGTTTTAAAAAGCAAATTTCTTATTAATATACATATAAACAAAGCTAAAAAATTAATAGCTGCCCCTGGGATTTGCAAGTTCTTTGTTTAAAACATTTTTAAAAATGATTAGCTTCTTGCTGATATGGTAGCAAGTGAATATTCCAGTGTTTGAGCACATGAAAGACCTTGCAGTTTTATCGGGGATACCAGAGAAGTTTCCCACCCAAGTTTACCTCTTGACTTTTAATTGACAGAAGGATGTACCAGGAATAACAACATCTAAAGTGAAGACTTAAGAAAAACTTAATAATGACTAGATTATCCTTAGGATTCTGCATTTTCTATGCATTTTTGTATTTTTTTAAAAATAGCATATCTATCACAGAAATTTAGTTAGCATCTTGGAATTGAACATGGCTGTGAGTGTGAGAGAGAGCGAGAGGAGAAAAGGATTTTTTCTCCCAGTGCTGGGGATGGAACCCAGGGCTTCAGACATTGGAGGCAAGTGCTCTACCACTGAGCTCTGTTCCCAGCTTTTTTTTTTCTGTTTTTGATGAGTCATAGTCACCATACCTAGTATTGCAGCTGCCAGGCTTTGATATTGTAACTCCTACTGCCACAAACTTAACAGCCTGTCTGGTTTAATGAAAACATTAAAGGGCTTGACTATAAAAGGAGGTTCCGTAAAATCCTTGGGAAATAGCTAGAAGCAGATGGATTCCCCTTCAGAGACCATAATTCCACAGGCTGTGTAAAGGTCACATGATCTCCAAAGCATTCGTCCCTGCCTATTTCTGAAGATTGTGCCTATGGGCTTCCTCTCTCAATCTTATTTGTGAGCTCTTTTTCATTCTCTGACCCAAGAAGGAAAAAAAAAAAAAAAAGCATATCACTGATGTCTTTTACTTATTCTATTATAGTATGTCAGAATAAATGAAAAGAACATTTGTCTGGCCAAAAAAAAAAAAAAAAAAAAAAAAAAAAAAGAGGTAAACAGAAAGAAAAACTATGGAAGGAAAATAAGATGTGGCCCAGATATACAGTCATATAAAATGTATACCATGCCATAAGGCACTGTGTAGCTCTAAAAGCAAGCTTCAGATTTGGCTCTGAGCTTTACCCTACACAGCTAAGAACAAATCAATGACAGGATTCACTTGTCCACAATTTAGGCTTTGCTCAGCAGAGAGATGTGAAGACAAGTCCTTAGGGACCTAAAGAGTTGGAACACATTCAGGGAGGCCTTTGGGGTTTGGGTGCTTTTTCCCCAGTTGATTTGAGGAAGAAGTCGCTGATCCAATGCTCTGGGGTTCTAGGGGGACCCAGCCTCGCTCCTCCTCATTTTCCCCTCTCCTGAGCCCTGCACTACCTTCTCATAGACAGAAGGTTGGGTTGATTTACTTAGGGGTTACCCTGTTTGGGGGGTATAGTATTTGTTCCTATTCACATTGGCCATGGATTTCCAATTTTGACTGCACATTAGAATTATTTGGGGGAACTTCTCAACTTATGTAACTGTCTGGGTACCACCCAGATTAATGGAATACAGACCAGTGGGAATGGGCCCAGGGATTCTTTATTTTGTCTTAATGCTCCATCGAATTGTATGTACAATGGGAGTAGAGAATGAGCGACAGCTGGGCATACTCTACGATCTACAGAGCTTGACTGTTGATCAGAGTCACTTGAGCAACTTGTTTAATGTTCCCATTCCTCAGCACTCCACCTCCTAGTCTCTCCAGCTACCTGAAGCCAGGAATTCCATATTTTAAACAAGAACTCCAGGAAATTCTGACGCAGCTGACCCACAGACACAAGAGTCCACAAAGGGTAAAGGAGACTGGGCACCAGTCTGATCTGACCACAGTGGGCCATGGGACCTTTTGGCCTGTTAAGTACTTTGATTTTGTTTCCTTGCTGGTAAAATGGTTGGAGAAATATTCTGCTGTACTCTACATCCTAGATGGTTGTAAAGATTTCTGGTTGATTCCTAACTAGAATGGGGGCAGGGCTGGGGATGTAGCTCAGTTGTAGAGCAGTTGCTTAACATGTAGGAGACCCTGGGTTTGATCCCCATGACAAAAAAATACAACTCAAATGGTAGTTCCAAGGGGATGGGGGCCTGTTAATTTTTGTATCCCTGGCATGTAGGTCAGTGCTTTGTACACAATAGGCACCTAACTAGATTAAAAATGAACTCATATTTGGGAAATCAGATTAGAAAGGATTAAATATGTTTGTGGCACCAGATATGCATTCTTACTTGAGGTGTGTGCACATGTGTATGTGTGTTCAGGGAGAAGGACTGAAATCCACAGACCTATTTTGGATATCCTGGATTTCTAGGTTCATTAATTTCAAGTCTATTTGCTGAGAGCAGTGATGTATGTGAGTTTGGGGCCTGGCACAAGAGTGCCCTTTGGCCTAGTTTCTCTTGTGTCAAAATGTGGGTAGATTTATGTGATCCAACCGGAAGATGGTGAAATTTACCACTGCCAGCATAAACACTTCTATAAGAGCCCAACATGCTAAAACAGTGCTGCAAGAGAACAATATTCTTATGGCATGTGTAGCTCTGAAATAAACTTATTATAACAGCATGGGTTTTCTTAACGAAGGAAGGGCAATTTACTGAAGTCTGGATATCACTTTGGTGATATGAGAGATTATCTACAAATAGCACCTTCTGAATAGTAACCAAACCATGACCTTGCTTATGTGAAATGTCCAATTAGAGTGCACAAAACAGCACCAAGTGCTGAGATAAGGGAAGTGGGCAGAGCAAGGACTGGGCCGGGTTAGGTTGGGTGCATTGCGTGCCTTAGCCAAGTCAGTTCCCCACCCAAGACCAGGTTCCTCAGCCGTAAAATGACAGACTGAATGATTATCTCTAAGGTTCTTTATCTCTCCAATAGGCTGTGAAGCTCTGATTGTAAAACTGTTAAACCAGAATTCTGGCTACGAACAACCTTTAAACAAGAGGCCTTTTGTAGGGTGGAAGTGGAGAGAGGTCATTCAGCTCAGTGGTTGAGTTCAGGTACTGAACACTAAAAAATAATTACACTTCCCTAAATCCACATGGAAAATCAGAAATGTCTAAAAGCAACATAGAAATGAATCACTGAGACAACTACTGATGCTTTTTTCTTCCTGTTACTACTTATATCAGGATGCATATTAGTTTCCCATGACTGTGCAAAGAAATCACCACAAGCTTGGTGGTTTAAAACAACATAGATCTATCATCTTGCAGTTCTGGAGGTCAGAAGTCTAAAATGGCTTGACAGAGCTTATTTCTTTCTGGAGGTCCAAGGAAATCCCTTTGCTTCTCTTTCCAGCTCCAAGAGGCAGTCTGACCTGTGGTCCTACATCACCCAGCCTCTGCTTCCATCATCTCCGGCTCCCTTACCTCCTGCTTTCCCTTAGGAGAATCCTTTGTTCATATTAGACCCCCTTAGATATAATCCAGGATAATATCTCCATCTTACGGACCATAAATTAATCATGTCTGAAAGTTCCTTTGGCTGACATCCTAGAGTCCTTGTGTTAAGTGTAAAGGTTCAGGACGATAACTCAGACATTGCAAAACCCTAATCTTCAAAAAACAATGTTGCAAAACCCTAATCCTCAAAAGACATTAAGTAATTGTTCACAGAAGTCCTCTAATTAAGGTAGTACATTGAAGAGTGATGTTTTATAGAGATCTTCTAGTTATAAGAATTGGAAAGAGAGTGAAACTCAGTGGTAGAGCACTTTCTTGCCTAGCATGCATCAGGCCTAGGTTTTAATCCCAGCACTACCAACAAAGCCAAACAAATGATCACAAACCCCTTCAAAACAAAAACAAACATTTTTCCAGATGTAATACGAATTAAACAGCAAATTCCACATCTCAGAGTTCCTTCCCTCCATTCCTGGACTTCTTGGTAGCTGAGGGCTGCCAGTGAGATGTCTTTGTGTTCTGTTGAGCAGATGCAGATGAGAATATGCTGAGTCTGCTGGGAGAGAGGCTGTCATGCCCCTTGAGGCAAATAAAAATACAGGAGGCTGTATCTACAGTGCATCTTCGAAGCCTTTCATTTAGAGTTTCCCAAATAAAGGGCCTCTCATTCCATGTCAAACAGGAAAACCAACTATTCTGCCCAAGGATATAGGTGAAATGTGAGTTAATCCAAATGGGAGGAATAGTCATCCTATAAAACAAGTGAAATGACTGATGTTGAACCAGAAGATTGGCAAAATCTCAGGAATATGGACCAGTCATAAAGCTTTGAAAGATAAGGAAATAAATATAGGTTCTTCTTCTTACCTGCTCACCCAGTTCCTTGGGAAATGTAGTTACATGTAACTATTACTCATATGCAGGTGAAACTTTGCACTGTTACCCACAAGGAAATATCTGATATACCATTGATTAAATTTGCTAAGTTCTTTGGTGACTTTAAAGAGCATCTCTCTATATATTTTATTTAATTCTCACAATAATCCTTTGAAATGGTTGATAGGCTTTTTAAATCTGTGTTTACAGATAAGGAAACTAGCTCAGAGGGATGCAATGACTTTCTTAAGGTCACACAGAAAATTAATGACACAGGTAGGATTTGAACCCAGATCCTGTTCTGCTTTTGACTGTCTCCCTATAAGACAGTCCATCTGTTGCCTTAATGCCTCCTTCCTCACTTTTGAACTATTCCTAGTTTCTCCCAAACTCTACCATCTTACTTCACAAAGTGTGGCTAGCTAGTATGTAAAGAAGAGCATGAGTGTCCTCAGGGAGTCTGTCAGAAATGCCACATTTTTTTCCACCTCTTCTCCAGCCTCAGATCTCAGGTAGTTCCTGTGTACAACCAAGTTTAACAAGTACAGTTTGGTCAAATTTGATCATCCAGGCCTGACTGATACTCTCAAGTGGCTCCTTCACTTCCCTTCTCCCTGCAAAACATGGTCAGGGCCCAAGCAACAGAGTTCCACTCATTTCCTCTCTCCTTTCAGAACTTCCCCCTACAGGTCACTGGTTTTATAGGTTCAGAACTCCTCAGTCCTCTTCATTTTCCCTTGAAGGTTCTCATGCTGGTATCTGGTCACTTTAGCAAAGACTCTACTTCAGGAAGTTTCCTCACAAAAGTCCATAGCAGAGCATGTTTTCCTAAGAAGTTGGATCTGACTTCATTGTTTTCTTTAGGAGAGCCTGCAACTTCTCTTTGGGATAATCAAAGAGAAGCAATTTGTTCTTCCTTCCCCTCAATTATGAGAATCTGTGGCAGCAATAGCAAGACATATTGGCAGCAAAGGGAGGGAAGGAAGATAAGGAGTCAAAATAGCCCAGATAATCAATCAATTGGGGTTAGTTTGGGGAGAGAAAAGAGAACAGATAATTAACTTGGAAAAGTTATTCTCTCACTTTCTTGCTTTCTCTACATTCTCATCTCCACCCCTTAAACATTAAGAAACATCATTTTTAAAAGCACAAAAATTGTCAAAATCTTTCAGGCTCCCAGGTCAGAGGCATTAAAAATTCAAAAATAAACAATGATTAAAAAACAATTAAAACCACCACAACAAAAAAGAACCCTGAAATTTGCCTGATGAAAACAGAAACTAGGAAAACACCAAGCCAAAGTTTTAAGACCTAGCAAGTACAAGTTTAAATTTCAAAGAAAGGGGTGGCAGGGGAGGGCATCCCTGGTCTTGTTGGCAGGAAACATACCTATACCCCCAGCAGGGGCCAGAATATGTTTTACACTCCAGAGGAGATCGAAAGGCCAACATACTCAAACCGGCCCTAATTTATGATAGGCCAGTTGGGAAGAATGTGGTATTTGTTGATTGTTATCTCTGTAAAGAATGGTGTCTTTGGAAGAGCTGGGTTGATCCCACCGGAAGTCTTGAGTGTAAACTTGGAATATATTCATGGTTTTCTGCAAGTCTGATAAAGTTGAAAAATCCACCCATTCTTAGAAGGGGATGGGACTGTAGATTGTATGCCCAGGCTTGTTCTAGGAGAGTCCTTCTAGACTGATCCAGTGGCTCTTTGACAAGTCTCAGAAGGTTGGCCGTAGAGATTGCTCTTTAGCTCTCTCAGCTGAGTTTTATTTCCCCTGCTGGGAATCCTGTGACTACTTGGCCACTTATATCTGAGACTGGGCAGAAAGGGCTGGAAGAATTCAGGAAGGAAACCTCAGGATTTAGGATGCCAATGTCTTGTAAGATAGGAAGTCTAATCTTAAGAAGTCTAATCGTCCTTCCTAAGAAGGAAGGTTTTTTCTTAAGACAGGAACTGATGTGTAGGTCTGATTGAGTTTCACTTCACGGCAGTGCCTTCAGAGTTTACAGATTACACCTCAAATTGAGAGTCTTTGCTACCAGGATTGTCCCCTGGGTAGAGAAGTGCTCCTTGGTCTCCATAGTTGCTGGCTTTATTCTAGGCCCCTGCACTCTTCTCCTGTTCCCTTCCTTCCTCCCCACAGGACACACAAGAAGAGTAAATACAGCTGCTTATTTCAGGCTTAGCCCCAAGTCTAGGGGAATGGGATGGAGCTGTAACTCTGTGCTTCAATTTCAGGGACCCAGTGTGTTCTATCCTGTCAGTGTTTAGGGATGGGGATGAGAGGGAATAATCCATTTCAGAACATTCATTGCACATGGAAATCTTTAGCTCTGCATCAGCACAAGTGTCAGAAAGGGCCGTCCTACTCAATCATTGTTCATTTAAAATACACCAAACAGTGCCACAGATGGGGGAGGGGAATGAGGCATTTGGCAAGACTCACCTTCATACCTACCTGGAGAGGAAGAGAAAGAGACCTGGCTAACTGTATCTGATAAATTCTAGCCGGTAAACTTTCCCCCAAATCCAGCGATAAGAATCCCGCCTATAACCTGATTCTCATACAGGGAAATATTTTCTCTTTAGCAAGTGTGTCCTTGAGGGCTTAAAGATGAGGGCTCAGAGGTTTCAAACTGGCTGCTGGTGGGGGGGGGGGGGATCCAGTTTGCAGATCTGTTTTATTTGGCACTTGCAATGGTTTTCTCTTTTAAAATTAGTTTCCAACACTAACAGAGCAAAAGGTTTCAAATACATATCTATATTACTGTCATTTCTTGGAAAAAAAATAGAAGTTCTGGTTCCTATAAGTCCCAAATTCCACAAAGTTCACACACACACAGTCAACCCACCTGTCCTCACCACCCTAAACTGACCTGCTTTATTCTCTTACATCTTCTGTCCATTTCAGGAAATGATTGGTAAATGCTTTGTTCGGTTTCCCGACTACTTTGCTGACACAACACCATTTTGGAATAACAGAAAAACTTGGACTTTTGTTTCTGAATCTCTCAATTCAGTCTCTCAACCTTGCAGGATCTCACAGATTCACTTTTCTTCTGGTTAGGATGCTGGAACCGTGGAGGAGTCGGGGGAAAATGGTTCAAAAACTTTAGGCTATGAAGTAAGCCATTTTCTTTGACTTTTCTAAGACTCAGAATACCTGCCACAGATCTGTTTTTTGATTTTTTCTTTAAAAAACTAAGGGTGAAAATTCTAATTTAGTAAGTACTTTGAATTGTTTGACAGTAGGAGGCTACTGAAGCCCAAAGCATTTATTATCATTACAGTTTATGACAATAGCAACAGAGTAGCAAATTGCTTTATTGACACTGAACTTGGGTAAGTATCTATCTCTGAAACTAAGAATTATTTCAAAATTCTACCTACTACAGTCAGCTATGCACACTATATAGTGAATAAAGTTTTTAAGGTGAAATTTACGTAATATAAAAATTTAAAAGTAAACGATTTAGAAGTATTTAGTACATTTCAGTGCTACGCAGACCACTAACTTTATCTAGTTCCAAAATCTTTTCATTACTCCCAAAGGAGTCCTCATACTATGTTAAGCAATTGATTCTTTTTCTCCTTCCTCCCTGTCCCTGGTAACTACCATCTCTGTGGATTTACTTGGATATTTCATATGAATAGAATCAGACAATATGTAACCTTTCTTGTCTAGTTTCTTTTACTCTTTTTAATGTTTTCAAAGTTCATCCCCCTTATAGCATGTATCAGAACTTCATCCATTCTAATGGCTGAATGATATTGTGAATAAGTTTTAATTAAAAAACAGAGAATCTATTCTTGGTACTTCTGGCTTTTTGCTCATTGATTGCTAATATACCAAAGGGAATTAAGACTTGAAATGACAGAGGAAAGCAGGTTCTCTATTTACAAGGCCTCTTACCAAGAAAGTGGTTTTAAAGAGATATACACAGGTAGGGACATAAAACTATTTCCAGGAGTGGAGAGAATAGAGTAGGAAGAAACACTTAACAATTAAGTGTTTGTCTTACTTAAAGTAAATATGCAAGTTAAATTTCCCTCAAGTTTATGCTGCAAGTTGCCTTTTGGCAACTTTAAATTAGATTGGTGTGCATGGTGTAGTGGTGCACACCTATATTCCCAGCAGCTTGGAGGCTGAGGCAGGAGGATAACAAGTTCAAAGCCAGCCTCAGCAATTTAGAGAGGACCTAAGCACTTAGCAAGACCCTGCCTCAAAATAAAAAATAAAAAAGGGTTAGGGATGTGGCTCAGGGTTAAGCGCCTCTGGGTTCAATCCCTGGTGCCAAAAAAAAAAAAAAAAAAAATAGGTGGGTGTAAGAGGACTATTTCTTTATACCTATACCAAGCCAACTGTGGAGGGGTTGGAGCGTTGGAAGATGGTATATTCCCTAAAGCCATTCAGTTTCCTAACTGCCATGCAGATGAAGATGCCAACCACAGAATAACAGAATAATAGCAATGAACAAACACATCCTGAGCTTTACCCAGGTCTCCTGTATAGGGCCTAGTAGCCCCACTCTCAGATGGGGAAACTGAAGCACAGCACAGTTAAATAATTTACCAGTGGTTACACAGCAGGTTAGTCATAAAGCAAAACATACTAAAGTAGTTTGAGGGCGGAGCCTATCCTGTGAACCACTGTATGATATATCTGTTTTACAACACGTGTGACAAGGTACTACATGGTTCTGGCCATTGGGGATGGGAATGGGGGATGCACAGGAAGGGAGAAGATGGGAAGATGGCAATGCAGACCTGCCATTCATAAAGTTGAAGGAAGGATCTGGCCCAGGTTCCACCATAGTTGCCTCTGTGCCCTCTTAGACATGTGGAACAGATGTGGAAGAAGACCTTTGATGACACCATGGTTTGCCATTTTAGCCTGCATAAGAATCACAGGTTATAGGACCCTACCTGCAGAGAGTCTGCTGCAGTAGGTCGAGCACAGGAAGGTGATTTTCTGCAGGTTCCCAGGTGTTTCTCATGTTATGTGGTCCTCAGACTGCAGTTATTTACTTATCTATTTTCATACTTGGAATTGAATCCGGAGGTACTTTATCAATGAGCTACTTTGCTAATTTTTTAAATTTTTTATTTAGAGAGAGGTTCTTCCTAAATTGATGAGGGTCTCTTCCTAAATTGAGGAGGGTCTCTTCCTAAATTGATGAGGGTCTTGCTAAATTGCTGAGGCTGTCCTTGAGCTTTGGATCCTCCTGCCCCAGCCTCTGGAGTTCCTGGGATTATAGGTGTACATTGCCACATCTGGCCTCAGACCACATTTTGAAAGACATTTGTCAGTTTCATACAAGATCCACTGTTGTTTCTTTCCTCTTTGGAAAAGCAACAGCTGCAGAGGCTATTTTGGGCCAGCAAGGACCCAAAGAAGGTCACAGCTCAAAGGCCAAGTGAAACCAGTCCTGGGTAGAGCCTAGGAATGGGGTTCCTGGTGGTGCATGAAGTGCTTAACTACTTAGAATGGGGGTGGGGAAGAGATGGGGCTGGATCTGCACTCCTAAATGCTTTGAGCTCTGGCAATGCATACCCTCATGAATGTTTTAATAGACTGAAACAGCCAGTTTCAGCATGGAGCAAATTCGCATGAATCAGCTTCCCCAGCCCCCAAACAGCTGAGTCATACCCTTTTGTCCTAAGTCACCTGGTCCTGCAGCCCAGTGGAGAAAGCAAACAAAGCCCTCAGTGTGTGGCCTTGAAATAAGTCCCCAGAAACCTTCATGTCCTGGGTTCTATGAAGGAGAAAAAGAAAATTCAGAATCTAAAGCCATTCAAAAGCATGTGCACTGACTCTTCTCCCATGTCACAGGCTGAGTTTAAGAAATGATAATTAAGTGAAAACTCTTTCAAAAACTTGTTGGTTCAGCAATCGATTAATTACTGAATCTTTCCCCCTAAGCTTTTTAGTCGAAATATGCTTGGAGCTGAGATGTAGTTTGGCAGTAGAGTATTTACTTAGCATGTACCAGGGTCTGGGTTTGATTCCCAACCCCAGAAAGAAAAAAAAAAAAGAGTTCTTTGAGAAAAACCAAAACCAGAGATTAACTTTTTGACACTTTGTTCCCCTGTCGTATCACATCCATGTAGGGCCTAATTTATAAACTGTCTAAAGATTAAAATGACAGTGCTCAATAGACAAGTGCTTTCCTAGGCACAAAACTGCTGGAGCCTGAATCAAACACAGGTCCCTGGCTTCTAAAGGAAATGCTGAACTCATAGTAGGAAAGGTGGAAAAGAGAGAAATGAATAAAGAGGAGGAAAAATCCTACAGAGATAACCACTGGCATTGTCCAGTGAATTACCTTCTACATATTTACTATTTATATAGTATACCCTTATCTATTCAATTTTGTACCAGACTTTGGTAATACGGCATTTAATTCTACATGATATTCCAAACTCTGAATGTACTATAATTTGACCTTTTCTTTCTCCTTCTATGCTAAAGTCATTTCCATATATTTGACTTTTATAGATGAACATCCTTTTGCATTTTTCCTCTCTAGCTTCCACATGTGAGAGAATATATGGCCTTTGACTTTCTGAGTTTGGCTTATTTCACTTAACAAAATGTTCTCCAGTTCCATCCATTTACGGGCAAATGCCATAATTTCATTCTTCTTTAAGGCTGAGTAATATTCCATTGTGTATATACACCACATTTTTTTTTTTTTAAATCCATTCATTTGTTGAGGGGCATCTAGGTTGGTTCCATAGCTTGGCTATTATGAGTTGAGCTGCCATAAACATTGATGTGGCTGTGTCACTTAGTATGCTGATTTTAAAATCAATATACTAGAGAATATCTTTTCTAATTGACCATGGAAAGAGAAAACTGGCTGTGACAGGTTCAGTGAGACTCAGCTGGACTTGCTTCCTAACTCCTCTTGCCTCCCTAGATACAGGGAACTGGACAGCAGGGGTCCAACTCAGGTTTGCAGGGGAGGTGAGGGTGTGTGTGATGTCTTAGGCCCCATGGACAGCTCAGCTCATGGGGGGCAGGTAGCAAACTTCTAAAGAGAAGTCAGATTTGTGCATCTGGCTTCTGTGCCGTTTGAAATACCCTTTCCTGATGGTTCCTAGGCAGTCTGACCTATTGGGGTATGCCCTGTAGTTGACCATTTTCACCAGATATTAAAAATTTAGAGATTCATAGTTTAGGAATATTAATTGTCTAGAAGCATTCTGAGGCCTCAGCTTTAGCATTAATGGATCTAAACCAACCAACCAACCAACCAACCAACCAACCAAAAAACTAATGGTGTTCCCTGAACCTCAGCTCCATCCCTGGTCCTTTAAACCAAATTGGCCCACCCTTATTCTACCTAAGTGAGCACATTAAACCCAGCTATGGGCAACAGAACCTCTCTACAATATTTATACAAGATCTTATTTGCATTTGTAATCCTTGCTCTTCTTGTTTTTTTAATCTTTTGACTCACTGTCTTTCAGGTTTTGACATCTGCTTCTGTCTTTTGCATTTAGTTTCGACTCTCTTCTCACCTTTGTCTTGGAACCTCACTTAATTTCAATGTCAATGTACATCAGGTAAAAGGCCTCAGTCCCAGGGAACTTCACCCCTGCCCTGATAGGCCCTCTACCAAGAAAGGAGAAACTGTGGTTTCCTTCTAAGGCACATCTGCTTTGGAATGGCCTGTGTGGGAGCCAGAGGCTGGCAATTCATCTGAATCCTGACAGGTCACATGCCCTTCCACTCATTTTGGCTAATTTACTAGGAAATATCCAAGAAATGGTGAGAGAGAAGGGTCATGGGGCATCTCTATGCCTGTTGGTCACTCTAGCTCTCACTTTGTCATGAAGGGACACACAAGAAAAACATACTTGTCTGACAAACTAATTGAATGGATTTAGCCCCAGTGATCAATAGCTTACCTTATGGGGCATCCATCTTGTCTTTATCAGCAATTTGATACATGGGAACTAGAGCCTGCATTTCAATACACTGTGGTCATCTTTGCGCACATAAATCGAAGTGGCCTCAAAAGCTTCAAAGGCCAGACATTATCAAGGTCTGTTAGCCTTTGTGATCTAGGTGTGATCATTCCTGCTCTGCCTGGGGTTGAGACTGAGCGATCTTAGGAAACATCACTCAGAGCACAAACTTTCACTGCTCAAAATCATGCCAAAGTCCTTGCTGTGACCAGGAGCTCTCCTTGCTCTGGTCCCTGTCTGCTTCTCTGACCTCTCTTTTCCACTCGCCCCATGGCTTGGTCTGTTTTTGTTATAGGCCTTTCCCAGTATTGCTTCTGAACATACCAGCTCAGTTTCCTCTGCCTGGAACATTTTCTCTCAGACTTATATGGCCCTATTTCTCACTTCATTCAGGTTACCTCAAATGTCATCTACTCAGAAAGACCTTCCCTGATCACTGAAATACAACAGCAGCTTCTGTCATTCTCAATTTCCTGCTGTATTTTCCTCGTAGCACTTAGCCCTGACATTTTATTCACATACATGTACACTCCTTTTGTTAGAATGTAACCTCTGTGAAGGCAGGAACATTGATTTGTTCTTCTGTTTTCCCACCCTGATTAGTAACTGACAGAGTAGATATCTCACATATGATAGCTCAAAAATATTCAAATATGAATGCCATAGTATATATAAGTCTAAGAGAAAAACTGCCTTTTAAGAACTCAATTATAGCTTCATTTGCACTACCCAGGGCTCTATGATTATCATGATAGGAAAATCACTTCTAATCTATAAAGGATTATTTAAGGAAAATTCTCTAAAATAGCTTTTAATGAGAATTATGTGTGAGATTATTCATATATATGAATAATATATATATATATATAATTAATATTAATTAATCCTCCTTGAATCCCATTAAGGCAGATATATCATTAGCACAGATAAGAACAACTGGTCTAGGTAAAATTATAACTTAAATAATGCCATGTGTATTGAAGGTACCAGATCCAGGAACTCAGATTCCTGAGTTCAATAGCCAGTTTTTTTTTCTATTATGACACACTGTCTCCCATAGGGTCTGGTCAGAGACATTTACCATGCAATATTCATTCAGAAAGAGTGAGCTCATAGCTATTTTGTCCCTAGATTTCTGATACCAATCAGCCCAGCAAATGATGGCACAAAATAAGTAAAACATAAAAGACTTTGAGACATTTGTGACCTTCCCTTAAGCACCAGAAACCTCCACATCTTGTTATACAGTGGACACAGTTGATTTTGAGGTCTTTCAAAGATGGTAGAAAGTCTAGGTTTCAGAGGAAGTAAATAGCAAAAACAGTTGGTTCTCATAGAAGGCAATATATACTCATTCTTTTATTTAATAATTACTTATTGAGTGATGACATGGGCTACGCACAGAGCTAAGCACTATGGATGTGGTGATGAATAAATAAGATGAACATTGTCTTTGGCTTCACAGAGCTTACAGACTAGAAAGAATCTCACAGAGCTAAAATTATGTTGTTTCCATAAAATTGTTATGTTTTCATTTATACATTTACTCAAGAATTATTTATTGTTGGGTGCAGTGACATACATCTATAATCCTGACAGCTCAGGAGGCTGAGGTAGGAGGATCATAAGTTAGAGGCCAGCCTCAGCAACTTAGGGAGACCCTAAGCAACTTAGTGAGACCCTATATTTTTTAAAAAAGAATTATTTATTGATTATATACTACATGCCAATTTTGTGTTAAGAGCAGACAACAGTGAGCAAAACCAGATATGATTCCTGCCCTCATGGAACCTACAGTCTAATGAGGGAAACATTAAATAATCCTGTGCATATCTGGTCAAATAAGAGAAACAAGATAGGCTTAATTTTCTTAAGTGATTCTTGTTTGAGGAAGTACCATTTACACATTCTCTCCCAGGCTTATGTGGCCTTGTTTCTCACTTACACTGAGATTTGAAGGACTGAGTTAGAAATTAACTAGGCAATGGGGGAAAGGAAAACATTCTAGGTAATCCAAATAGCATATGAGAAGATCATGTTGTAGAAGAAAAGATGGTAAGCAGGAAGTCTGAAAGAGGCTAGTGCGGCTGGAGAGCTGGGAATAAGAAGCATTCTGATGGCAGAGGAGCCTGAGAAGTAGCTGGAGGAAAACCATAGTGCATTGTATCTGACAAATGTATTAAGTCAAAATTGTGCAGTGTGCTTTTCCAGTTGGTTTCCAGATAAGGCTCATGGTACTGTATCAACTGCATGCCCGGGAAACACAAATGAAGCAGAGAGGCTCACTACACAAAAGAAGAAGAGAGGCTCACTGCACAAGCAAGAGGGAAGAAGACTAATGGCTAGGATTCACACTAAAACCAAGACTATGCTTCTTACCACGGAGGGTGACACTGAAAAACGAATAACTTTTTTGGATCTTCTTCTCCAGAGTGTCGCATGTCGTAGAGGAACAAAATGCTGTTTTGGAAGCCCACGGAGTTAGATTTCAATTCTTCATCTGCTACCTCTAAGTTTCTTGGGTATTAAATAGAAATAGAAATATTTCCTTTTCCGGGTTCTTAGAATTAAATAAGACACTGTTAAAGTACTTGGCACAGTGTTTGATTCTTAGCATGAACTCCTAAAAGACACGAGGTTATAAAGATCTGATTAGATTGTTCATGTGAAAGCAAAATGAGCCCTATTACTCATGTTAAGAGTCAGGAACCTACTTTTTCTGAGCCTGTTCTAATGTTCTTTACAAAAGTCGGGCCATTGTTTCCCTCATCCACCAGGTGCACTATAAAAGCCACCGTCATTCTTTTTTAAGCTCTCTCTCTCTCTCCTCTCTCTCTCTCTCTCTCACTTTTCTCTTGTTTGAGGTTGTTCGTTTCTAGACTTATGGGTGTTCTTCCATTTGGAAATCTCTGTTCCCCATCAGGCTGGGAAACCATACAGGAGAAGAAATACCTACCACTCTCAGTCTGGGCCTGCCCTACCGTGGTCAGAGGTCTGCACAAAGTAGCTGGTCGCGACGCCGCCGGACGGGCCAATCAGAAGAAGTTTGGCCCTCTGCAGTTTCCGTCCGCTCACTAGGAGGCGCTGCGGTGGCGGCAGCGGCAGCGGCGGCGGCGGCGGCGGCAGCGGCGGCTGCCGGGGCCGTCGCGGGCTGGGTCTGTTGGGCTGGCGGCTAAGGCTGGTGGCCATGGAGTGGGGCTCTGAGCCGGCTGCTGTGAGGCGGCGTCGCGTCGGAGCCGAGCGTCGGGAAGGACTGGAGGCTCCGTCGCAATCGGAGAGGGAGGCCTCGGCTCAGGAGCCCTTGGTAGACGCGGCCAGAGGCCCGAGGACGCGGAAGAGGAGCCCGGGGGGTAGCGGCGGCGCTAGCCGGGGCGCGTGGACTGGGCTGTGCGAGGCACGCGCAGTGGTGGCAATCGCTGTCTACCTGCTCGCTCTCCGGTTTCTGGTACAGCTCTCGCTGCAGCAGCTCGTGCTGCGAGGGACCTCTGGGCACCCCGGCGAGTTCGACGCGCGCCATGCCAGGTACCGGCAGCTCTCGCCCGGCACTGCCCGCGCGTCCCTCTGCGTTCCCTTCCCGGGCGCCAGGGCACGGTACCTGCGTGCACCTGCCGGTGCGGGACGCGGAGGTTTAGTCCCCGCATCGCAGGTGCACGTGTGGTGGGGTTGCCTTAGGTGCCCTTCTTCTGGGGTCCGAACTGCCAGGATGGGGACTTGTCTGGTCTCCTGTTTATCTCGTGGTACGTACGTACAGATTCGGGGTGGCCGGGTGGATTGAGCCTCCTTTTTCACTTACACGTGGAGCTGCCTTTTTCACTTACTCATGTGCTCTCCCTGTACATGATTGGTTGTTAGTGGTATCCGCATCTTCTGGAGCAACTTTCACTTTTTGCCTTGATTAGCTTTCTTACTTTTAAAATGAAATGAATGAGAAAGAAATAATATGTGTCCAGACTGTACTATAAATTCGGTTTTGTGTGTTGTGTGTGTGTGGGGGGGCACTGTTGAAAGGGTCTAGTGTAGTGTTCTTTCTGAGATTTACAGCCCCCAAATCTGAAGGCTATGGAGTCTCAATGGAAAACCCATTCGAAACTTTGCACACAATTTCAGAAGTTCTCAAATTGTCTTTGGGGGTGCCCTAGGTTAGTGACTGTAAGGTTTAACCTTTTGTTTTTAAAAAGACCTTTAGGTGTGTTAGGAAAGGTGATTAAGTTGGGGGTATTGTAATAAGTGTCTGAAAGTTAATAAAATCATAAGTCAGCAGTTTTCAACAATCATTGTATTTTAAAAACTTTTTCTTTGATTGCAAAGTGCTGAAAGCTTTTTAAGGACTTTCTGGAACACCCCTAACCCTCTCTTTTTCCTTATTTGTAAGCATTGAAACTTTTTTTTTTTTTTTGCTTTGGGATAGAGTTGTTGTGGCCTGAATTGAAGTTTTTAGGTCCTGTGTGCACAGAAGGAAGGCTGAGTCCATTCCTCACCAAATGTTTTTCTTTGCTCATTTACCCTCTTGACTTGATTGTTTTTGCTTATTGATTTCTGCCACTTAGAATTGGAAACCCAGAATTAATAACCTTCAGGAGTGGTGGCACCCTGAAGTTGTATTCTCTCCTATCCAGCCTTCAGTGTTCACACATTTTGAATATGATCCTGTCTTTCTATTGATTTGTTATGGAGATTGAGAGAAACTGGAAGCCGGATGGGTAGATAAAACTGAAGGCATTAACTCTTGGGAGGCAAAATAAAATGATGGAATTTTACAAATGATTGTTCTATAGGGTTGGGGATGTAGCTCAGTGGTAGGGTGCTTGCAAATAAGTGCTTGATTTAATAACAAGGCAGTATTTTTTTTTTTTAATAGGAGAAACCAAAGAACTACGCTTTTTTGGGGGGGAAGAAGTGGCATGTAATAGAAAAGTTGCTCTGTTCTAAGTGTTAGTTTTAAGCCTACAAGTGTTTGTCATCATCATTCTTTTGGCTGCTTCCAGGGATTATCTTGAACATATAACATCCATTGGCCCCAGGACTACAGGAAGTCCAGAAAATGAAATCCTGACTGTGCACTACCTTTTGAAACAGATTAAATTGATTGAAGTTCAAAGTAATAGACTTCACAAGATTTCAGTGGATGTACAACGGCCTACAGGCTCCTTTAGCATTGACTTCTTGGGAGGCTTTACAAGCTACTATGACAACATCACCAATGTTGTGGTAAAGCTGGAACCCAGAGATGGAGCCCAGCATGCTGTCCTGGCTAACTGTCATTTTGACTCAGTGGCAAATTCACCAGGTATGTACCTGTTTTTCAGACATTTTAAGACTTAACAGCTAAGAAAGTTTATTAACAACCTGAAGATGTTTGGGCAGTTTTGGGGGGCCATTTTCTTGGACAAGTCTTTTTGTTGTTGTTGTGATGAAAGGTATCAGTTTTAAGATCTAACCATTCAGTTTTCTCTTATGTGCTTCATTATTATTACTTTTTAAAATATTAATGCTGGTAGCCCAATCATGAAATGTTTTTGGTAGACTGAAGCAGCCTAATCAGTGTTACCAGTCTGTGTCCTGTGTCCTAGAGTCAGGTCTGTCACTTCAAGTGTTTATTTAGTTAGATATTGTAAAAGTAGTGGGGATACTTGGTAAAGAACAGTCTTTGCCTTTAAGGGATACATGATTTGGAGGATACCACTTCTGGCAGTTTCTGTTGACTTGTAAAGGGAGAATTTTGTGTGCCATTGCTGTTAGAGTACACAATTAATTTAAAATCTTGCTCTGAAATATCTGGAAAAATAGGATACTTGATATTTAGGACAGTGCCTGATATAATGTATATTTTCCAAATGATTGAAAATCTCCTAAATAGAACTTTCATTTTGTAAAATAAGATTCCTCAGAAAATTGTTTTCAATAGTTAAAGTAGGAAAAGTGGATAGATACAAATAGAAAATAGCATTTTACAATGTTATCATTTAGAATGTACTTGGCTTTTTCAGAAATCAGTATGCACATATTTGTTATGTAAAAGCTGGAGTACTTTCCTCCATGTTGGAAAAACCAGTGTCAAATTTTATGTCAGAATAAAAGCACTAATAAAACAAGCATCATCCTCTATTATACATCAGTTCTGGGAAGGGGCACATAAGTATCATAATTGTTTAAAGGATATTATATAAGAAAGATTTGTATATAAGTAAATGTAGAGGAAGAAAAAATAATTTTCCCTCTGTCCTTCATAGTTCTTAGATGGATTGAATTCCTGTAATAACAAAAAGATTGTTTTTTTTGGTTGGGGGGCAGTGCTGGGGATCTAACCCAGGACCTTGTGAATGCTAGGCAAACACTTTACCACCGAACCATATCCCTAGCCTGAGAAGATAGATTGAAAAGTGAAAAATCAAAGTTTATTACCATGTATTACAAGGAAGGTATCCAGGGAAAATGAGTAAATATCAAAGAGGTGGCTTAGAACTCTGGCTTATATAGCATCTTCAACAAAAACACAGTGCCTTTTGAATTGACAAGACAAAGGAAAAGGACTCCGAGTCTCCATGGCCAGTACATTGTTTGAATATAAATATATTGTAGATAAAACTAGTTAGTAAAGTTTGTTATTTAGATTTCTCCGCTGCAGTTTCTAGGTTAATAAGGGTCTAAAATTGTCTTTGGTGATCAGCCTTTGACCTTCTTGGTAGAGAGGGAAGGTAGAATACCTCCATAAATTTATATCCTATTGCCTATTTTAGGCAAATAGGAGGAAGGCAAGAGCATTTATCCACTTCTCAGTTGCTTTCAGCTCAAAATAATCCTTATGCCAAAGTGGCATATATTGGAGTAGGAGGAAGGCAAGAGCATTTATCCACTTCTCAGTTGCTTTCAGCTCAAAATAATCCTTATGCCAAAGTGGCATATATTGGAGTGGCATATTCTGTTACTCTTGGGGCCAAGTGTCATAAATTGCATATGTAGTGTGCTAATTAAAGAATGGTATTTTTGTGAGCCATTAGAATCCATTTTTACCTAAATTTTTATAAGAATACCTATACCAATAGTCTCAAGGAAATTTCTGTCAAAAAGTTGTTAAAAATAATAAAATAAGGTTTTGCACATTCATCAAATAGACTATTACCTAAATTATTCTTGTGGGATAGAAATTGAAGTATGAGTTTTTTTTTTTTTTTTTTTTGTACTGAGGATTGAGGGGTACCTGACCACATCCCCAGCCCTATTGTTTTTGAAACTCAGGAACTAGTACCAATTAGGAGTAATCTTATTCACACAAAAGCCTTAATTATCTTTTTGAGTCTGCTGTGAGGTTCTCAGTCATTGGTAGAAGAGTTATTGAGTTATTTGGGGGGTGGCTTCAATTTTGGGGTTAATTCTAAACAGAAAGGTATGTTGGTCAACTACTCCCCTTTCTCTCTCTTCTAAGATACCAGAACCATTAAAATAAGGGAAGATAAATGGATGGAATAATTTATTAATCAACCCTATAATGATAAATATGTTTTAATTTCCCTTTTACTTTTAATAAAGAAAAATTTTATTGTTTGCTTTTTATTATAAAATGATTCTCAGCCTCAAAGTAAAAGTAAATGTTTTGGGGCTGGGGTTATAGCTTAGCCATAGAGCGCTTGCCTCACGCATGTTAGGCACTGGGTTCTATCCTCAGCACCACATAAAAATAAGTAAAAATATTATGTCCATCTTTGAAAAAAAAAAAAGTAAATGTTTAAAAAAATGTTTTTATTTCTGGACGGCACTTTTTTAAAAAAATTTTTTTGTAGTTGTAGATGGACAGAATGCCAGAATGCCTTTATTTTATTTGTTTATTTTTATGTGGTGCTGAGGACTTAACCTAGTTCCTCACGCATGCTAGGCAAGCGCTCTGCCACTGAGTTATAGCCCCAGCCCTTTTTTGTTGTTGTTGGTAATTAGATTGAACCCGGGGACACTCTACCACTGAGCTACATTCCCAACCCTTAGTTTTTATTTTTAGACAGGGTCTTGCTGCGTTGCCCAGGCTAGCCTCCAACTTACCATCATCCTCCTGTCTCACCCTCTTGATTCCAGGTTCATGCCACCATACCTAGCCAAAGGTGGCACTTTTTATTTTTTTTATTTTTAGAGAGAGAGAGAGAGGTTTATTTATTTATTTATTTTTTAGTTCTCGGTGGACACAACATCTTTGTTTGTATGTGGTGCTGAGGATCAAACCTGGGCCGCACGCATGCCAGGAGAGCGCGCTACCGCTTGAGCCACATCCCCAGCCCAAGGTGGCACTTTTTAGTAATGGCAACATATTCTTGCAGAATAGTAATTAGATAACTATTACTTTGTTTCATTTTGATTAATACCACAATTCAGTAATCACTACCAAGACAAGAATTGTTAATAGTGTTTCTTCTTCAGTAGGAATTGGATCTAGAATTTAACAAAGCCCAAACAAGCATTTTTATTTTAGCTGGCGTCCTTAACCCCTTTTGTCTCATTGTGTCAGATGTGGAACAGCCATAAAAACTTAAATTGAGCAATAAATATACTAATTATGTCCACTTTGAAATGATATTTGAACATTATGTTCCCAGAATTGAAAACTTGGAACTTCATGGAATAAGTTTACTGAGAGGAGAAGGAAAAATTAACATGGAATGCCTCCCAGGTTTTAGGTACCAGGTTTGTCTTGTATAATCCTCACAACAACCCTGGGAGGTGGCTGTCATTATTCTGCTTCCTAGACTGGAAAATAGTGGAGTAAAGCAAGGGCTAAAATTTATTTCCTAATCTTTCCTTTTCTAAAATAGCCATTAAACTGGAGCACACTGCCTCCCAGTGCGTAGATCCAGAAATGCTCTTGCTTGGGTTATGATAGTTTATTTACTTGGAATACTCTTTAAACTTATTGTTTTAAATTTTTTGTTTATTTTTGGTACCAGGGATTGAACCCAGGGATGCTTAACCATTGAGCCACGTCTTCAGCCCTTTTTATTTTTTATTTAGAGACAGGGTCTTGCTAAGGCTGACTTTGAACTCAAAATGCTCCTGCCTCAACCTCCCAAGCTGGGATTTCAGGTGTGAGTTACTACCCCTGGCTCTTTAAACTTTTTATTATGGAAAATCTCAAATACATAAAAAGAGAATGTTTAATGAACCCCAATGTACCTATCATTCAACTTCAGTGATCCAGTCTTAATTTTCTGCTTCTACCCCTCTGTTCTTTGATGATTTTGAAGCAGATCTTAGCTATATTGGTTTCTCTGTTTTTCATTCTATATTATTTGACATGATCATAATACTACTAGTTACTTCACCTATAAAACCTAACAATAATTCCTGAATACCATCAAATATCCAGTCAGTTCCTTTAACTACCTCTTACAGTGCTTTAAAAAAAATAAGGCACCAGAGTCCTTTTTATAATATCCTTTAATCAACATATAAAATTTCTGAGTTAAGAGGTTAGGAGATTTGACTAAATCCTCTGCTTTGTCAGTGGTGGGACCAGATATATGACTTAGTTAGGCTACTGTATCTACCAGACAAATGTTTTCATTGTGCTTTTCCATCATATGATTGATCCGCTTGGAAGAACCTTAAAAAGTACTGTACCATCCAAACCATCCCCTCTGTTGATGTGGAATGATTTGTAGCTTTTATGATCTTGGTAGGAAAATAAGCAAGAAGGGAGTGGGTGGCAATGGGAGATGATGAAGGAAGCAGTAGGTACCAGAAATGAGAATATTAGAGGATGCAGAATAAGGAAAAAAAATGATAAATAGCATTCAGTTGCTGAGAATACCAGTTTCCAGTATAACTTTAGGTCTCATCTGTTTGCTTT